>NW_006921603.1:12670854-12676830 GCF_000298275.1 Orycteropus afer afer | reverse complement strand
AACAACAACAACAACAACAGTTATATAGGAGCCCTCAGGTGGTGCAAGTGGTTAATGCACTCGGCTGCTAACTAAAAGGTTGGTGTTTGAGTTCATCCAGAGGTACCTCAGAAGAAAGACCTGGTGATCTACTTCTGAAAACTTACTCATTGAAAATCCTGTGGAACACAGTTCTACTCTGATAAACATGGGATCACCATGAGTTGGAACTGATAGTTATGAAAACGGGGATATTAACACCATTGTTGTTGTTGTTAGGTTCCATCAAGTCGGTTTGGACTCATACCAATCCTACGTATAACAGAACGAAACACTGCCCAGTCCTGCAGCATCCTTATGGTCATTGTTACATTTGAGCCCAGTGTTGCAGCCACTGTGTCAATCTTATTGAGGATCTTTCTCTTTTCTGTGGCCACTCTACCAAGCATGATGTTCTTCTCCAGGGACTGATGCCTCCTGATTACATGTCCAAGTACATGAGACAAAGTTTCACTTCCAAGGAGCATTCTGGCTTTACTTCTTCCAAGACAGATTTGTTCGAGCTCTGGTGGCATAGTGCCTAAGGCATTTGACTGCTAACCAGAAGGCTGGCAGTTCAAACCCACCAGCCACTTCTTGGAAGGAAGATTGGTCAATCTACTTCCATAGAGATACCGCCTTGGAAACCCAAGGGGAGGTAGCTATAAGTTGAAATTGACTCTACAGCAGTGAGTAAGTAGTATGTTCTATTCAGTATTCTTTGCCAACATCATAGTTTAGAGCCATCAATTCTTTTTTGATCATCCTTATTCACTGTCCAGCTTTCACGTGCATATGAGGTGATTGAGAATATCATGGCTTGGGTCAGGTGCACTTTAGTCTTCCAAGTGACATCTTTGGGTTTATTTTTATACTTTAAAGATATCTTTTGTGACAGATTTGCCCAATGCAATGCATCATTTGGTTGCACTGCTGCTTCCATGGGTGTTGATTGTGGCTCCAAGTAAAATGAAATCCTTCTATTCATATTATCATCACTTTATTTTTAAAAGCTAATGTTTGCTGAGTGGTTACTATGTACCAGGGATTAGGCTTAGCCTTTCTGTGGATTATTTCAATTTAATCATCCCAACAATCCTGTGAGGTAGGATTTTTAGAACAAATTCTTCCTGAAAACCCTGTCTCCTCCTCTAATACTGACCATGCTGGCTGTGCCGCTGCTCATCATGCTGCCTTCCTGAGGCTGAGCTCCGCTCAGCCTTCCACATTCTCACACAATGGGCCCAGGGAATGAGTGCTTTGTCTACTGAATGCTCCTAGCCACTGGAGGCTTGATGTGCTTTGTGGGCCAGGGTGTCTTGTAGACACAGCTCCCAGATAAGGCTGTGAAAACCAATCCAACTCCTTTGGCTTTAGACAGAGTGTCGGCAGAGGGGCTGAGGTGTCTGGTGCCCACCTTCCCCACAGAGGGGCCAGACTACTGCCTTTGGGGACTCCCACCACAGGCCTGCCCCCAACCACGTACCCACCCAGCACTCATTGAACCACTATGAAGCACTCTCATCTCATGGCCTTCCTCCAGAACTGACATTAGTCTATGGCATTAGGAAGGGGCCGCATTAAGAAATGAAACTCTTTAGAACAGCCAGTCACACAAGGTCAAAAGGGCAGCATGTGCCTGGGGTAAAGCTCAGAAGGCAGGAAGGGATAGGAAAGAAGGACAAATGGCAGTGGTAAACACAGGGAGGAAAGAGTGCTGTTACATTTTGGGGATTGCAATCAATGTCTCAAAACAAAATGTGTATGAATTGTTGAATGCAGAACCAATTTGCTCTGTAAACATTCACCCAAATCACAATTAAAAGTTTAAAAAAGAAAAAAAAACCCTATGCCCTCCTCTAGATGCTGCCCATGCCTCTTCTTCACAACCAAACTCCTTGTTAATATTTATCGTCTCCATTTCCTTACCTCCCACTCACTCTTCTACTCTCTTTAATGTGACTTCCACCCCAATTCCACCACCATCACCCACATTGAGTTGATTCCTACTCATAGTAACCCATAGGGTTTCCAAGGCTGTAAATCTTTACAGAAGTAGATTGCCTCATTTTCCTCCTGCACAGCAGCTGGTGGATTTGAACCACTGACCATCTGGTTAGCAGCCAAATGCCTTAGATACCGCACCACCAGAGCTCCTTTCCACCCCAGTTACTCCACCAGCACAGTTTTCTCTGAGGTAATTAAGGACTTCTATGTTCTTTTTCCACATTGTGAACCTCCTTACAATACTCTCTCGCCTCAACTTCCAGATTTTCTTCCTACCTCTCTGGCATCCTCTCTTCAAGCTTTTGTGTTGTTTGTTTCTCATTTGGCTAGCAAATGTTCTGCAAGGTTTAGTCCTGGAGCCTCTTCTCTCTCCATCTTTTCTTACATGAGTTCTTCCACACTCCATAGGGAGTGTCAATTACCACTTTTATGCAGATGATGGCTATACTCACACAGGAGCCTTGACCTTTTCTGGGGACTCCAGGGCTAAGTACATATAACCACCTACTTGATATCTGCATTTGAAGGTGTCAAACCAAAAATAAACAAACCCAATGCCATCAAGTTGATTCTGACTCATGTTGTTGTTGTTGTTGTTATGTGCTGTCGAGTCAGACCCAACTCATAGCGACCCCTCCTTGGGTTTCTGAGACGGTATCACTACAGAAGTAGATTGCCCAACCTTCATAACCAGCCTTTTTTAGGACAGATAGAACTGCCCCATAGGGTTACGAGGCTGTAAATCTTTACAGAAGCAGGCTGCCTCATCTTTGTCCCATGGAGCAGCTGGTGGATAGGTTCAAACTGCTGATCTTTTGATTAGCAGCCAAAATGCTTCACATACTACCCTACCAGAGCTCCTTGAAGGTGTCAAAGGCACCTCTAAATGCCCAGAACCAAGCTCAAGTTCTTGGTTCTGTACGAGTATAGCTGGTTACTTTCACTATTCTCTAGTTAATGAATGACACCATCATACAGCCTTTAAATAAACCAGAAACTTAGGTTCATCACCCTTGATAACCTCCTATTCTCAGCACCCATATCTGTCACTCAGCCTGGTCAATTTTGCCTCCTAAATATCTTTTAATTCATCAACCTGCCTTCAGCTCTCCTGTCACCATAATACCATCATTTCTTACCTCCTACCAGAATGTTCCTTGGAAGTGAGGATGGCCAGACTTCATCTCACCTACTTTAGTCAGGTTGTCAGAAGGAACCATTCCCTGGAAAAGGATATTGCACTTGGTAAAGTAGAGGGTCAGCAAAGAAGGGGGAGGCCCTCAGCTTGATGGTTTGACACAGTGGCTACAATAATGGGCTCAGGTATAGCAAAGATTGGGAGGGTGGCACAGGACTGGGCAGTGTTTCATTCTGTTGTACACCGGGTCACTATGAGTTGGAGCCGACTCAATGGCACCTAACAACAATGACAATAACTTGATCTTTTTGCATCCAGTCACAATTCCTTACAGGTCTGGAAGAGAGTACAGATATAGACCAGACAGACATCAGGATCAATGGGGATTCTCCACACATGGGGCAACACGACAGTAAAACCCAGTCATAGACAATACGTAAAGTTGTATGGCCTAACTGTCACAGAGCAGAGTCAGGGTTGAGTATGAGTCATGAGAACACTTCCAACTGGACAATCGCAGGGTCCCTTGGCCCTAATGGGAGCCCCTGGGTGGTAGAAACAGTTAACACACTTGCCTGCTAACCAAAAGGCTGGTGGTTTGAGTCCACCCAGAGGCACCTCAGAAGAGCCTGGGCATCTACTTCCAGAAAATCAGCCACTAAAAACCCTCTGATGCACATGAGGTTGGCATGAGTCAGAATTGACTTGATAGCAACTGGTACTGGTTTGACTCTAATGAGCTTGAGAAAGCTCTTTTCCTTTCTGGACCTCAAGTTCATTCATCTGCACAGTGAGGGTCCTTTTCTATAATTCTTCTTCTTTTTTTAACGGAGAAAGGAATTTCTATCATTTCTTTTTCTTTTTATTGTGATTTGGGTGAAAATTTACAGAGCAAATACACTTTCCATACAGCAGTTCACATACACTTTGTCTCATGACATTGGCCACAATTTACCACAATGCAACATCTCCCATCCTACTTCCTCCCGATAGTTACCTCTTCCCTGTGTCCATCCTTCCATGCCCTCCTGCCCCCTGAGCTGTCTCCCTGTGCATAAGCAACCCTTCTTTCTCCCATGCTTGTTCTCTCCAAGGAGTGTATCTACCTCAGGTAAATGTTCAACTCATATGCTTGTCTATTGTTTGGCTGGAAGCCACAGGCATGCGTTTAGTTCCAGACCTAAAGGGCATCTAGGGGCCATAGTCTCAGTGGTTCCACCAAGCTCTATCTGGCCAGCAAACCTGGTCCCCTCTTTTTGTTTTCCAGATGATTTTGAGTTTTGTTCCACATTGTTCTCCCTGTCTATTCAGGATCTCCTACATAGATCCTCTTCCAAGTGGTTGACAGTAGTAGCCGGGCACCATCTAGTTCTTCTGGTCTCATAGTCATATAGGCTGCAGATCAGATGGTGTACCAGTCACTTGGACTAATTGTTTCCATGAATTTTTGGTTTTCTTCATTCTTCTTGGCTCTGGATGAGGAGAGTCCCATCATTGCATCTAGATGGCAGCTTGCAAGCTTTTAAGATCCCAGTCACTACTCGCCACAGTAGGAGGTGGAACAATGTTTTGTGTAGTATGTTATGCCAATTGAGCTTGGTGTCCTCTGTGACTATGGTCCTGAGCCCACAGGTTCAACTACTCGGTCCCTCTGGGTAGTTGGCTGTGACCAAGCAGTGACTACAAACCTTCCCCCTGTCAGCTCCATTATACACCTGGGAATTCAGATCATACACATAAAGTTATAGGACCACTGTCTGCCAACCCTATACATGTTCTTGGGTGCACTCCCCACTTCATAGACATACCTAATATTTCAGCCTGTCCACCCATCTATCCACCAATATACCTGTGTTTGCCTTCACTGACCACGCCGTACATATGTGCAAAAGGGTTCATCTTTGTTGTCTGTACTTCCCACATACCTCTCTATGTCTTTCTCTTCCTCAATGCCACTATATTGATCACACACATTTGTTACATTGCCCTTCTCTTCACCCAAATCAAAACTTATCTCTATCTATCTAACATCATTCCCTACCCTCCCTTCCCACCCGTGGTAACTAACAAAGAAAGTGTCCTTCCACAGATAAGCGTTTCCTTGACTTTTACAATAAAGGACTAATACAATATTTGTCCTTTTGTGATTGACTTATTTCACTCAGCATAATGTCCTCCATGTTCATCCATATTATGCAGTGTTTTGCAGATTCTACATTATTCTTTAGGGTTGCATAGTTTTCCATTGTGTGTATGTACCATGGTTTGGATATCCATTCCTCAGTTGATGGACACCTAGGTTGTTTCCATCTTTTGGCTATTGTAAATAGTGCCGCAATGAACATGGGTGTGCATATGTCTGTTTTTGTCATGGCTCTTACTTCTTTAGGGTATATACCTAGTAATGGGATGACTGGGTCAAATGATATTTCTAATTCCAACTTTTGAAGGAATCTCCATACTGCTTTCCACAATGGTTGTACCATTTTACAGTCCCACCAGCAGTGTATGAGAGTCCCAATCTCTCCACATCCTCGCCAGAATTTGTTATTTTGTGTCTTGTTGAACTTTGCTACTAGTGCTGGAGCAAGATGGTATCTCATTGTTGTTTTGATTTGCATCTCTCTAATAGCTAAGTTGGGCAATCCTACTTCCGTAGTGATACTGCCTCGGAAACCCAAGGAGGGGTCGCTATGAGTCAGGTTTGACTCGACGGCACATGACAACAACAACAACAAATAGCTAATGATCGTGAGCATTTCTTCATATGTTTGTTGGCTGCTTGAATATCCTCCTTGGTGAAGTGTCTATTC
>NW_006921603.1:12655163-12665279 GCF_000298275.1 Orycteropus afer afer | reverse complement strand
TCTAACAATTTAGTATTAATCTTCTGGATTTCTATCTGTAGATTTAGAATCATTTCTAATTTTTCATTTATTTTGTCATTTTTTTTCTTGTATTTTCTTCCAAAATTCTTCTAGGGTTTTTTTCTGTGTTTTCTTTGGTCTGTCTCTCAATTCTTTGAAGATACCTAAATGTAATTCTTTTGAATTCCTTATCAGAGTTGTAATGCTGCTTCTACCTCAGGATGTGTTTTGGGTCTGTATCCTATTCCCTTATTTCTACCAGTTTATCTTGCTTCTTTGTGTGGACTGTGATAGTCTGTTGTCTCCGAGGCATCGTGGTATTGTATTAAGATCTCTGTTAATTGTTTGTGAAGAGAAGCCAAGGGTGATTTTGACTCTTCTTGGTGATTTTTTATTGTTGGCCCATTGGTGGAGAAGGAGGTGCTGGCTCTTGCTCAGTAAGTGAAGTTGCATGAGGTGTGAGTGTATTTGTATCTTATGGGGCCTGTTGCTGTCTCCCACTCAGTTAGGGAAAAGTTACAATTGTATAACCATCAAAAAACTAAAAGCACATGGACAAAAAATACACCATGAAATCACACAGGAACAGTAACCCAAAAAAAGAAAAAGAGGAGAAAGAAGAAGAAAACAGGAAAACCTGCAATATCTGGGGATAGGGCACTAAGAGAAAAAGATAGAGGAGAATAATAAGGAAAAAAAAAACAAACAAGGAATGGGGTTAACCATGAGAAAAAACAAAAGGGAAAAAAAGAGAAAGAAAAATAAAAAAAGAAGAAAATTTTTAATCAGGAACTAGGAAAATAAAAATAAAAATGTGTAAATTAGGACCTTTTCAGTTGTGCAGGTCCAGAGAGTTCTTGGGGTTACTGGAAAGCAGAACCTCTTCTTAAGCCCCTGTAATCTGGTAGAGCACTGTCTCTTTAGGTTGTCTCTAGCTGCTGGTTACGTGTTGATTTGTTTTTTCTTGGTTTTATGGTTTAATATTTTGAAAAGATGAAGCTGGAGTATTTTATTTTATTATTGATTCAGGTATGTTGGGTCGCTCTGCTGTTATCTTTGTGATGGTGGAATCACTGTGTGGAATGTGGATATGTATTTCTGTTTGTCATAAAGAGGGTTTAGTGTTCAAAGCAGGAGGTTTTATGGCAATTGTCTGAATATGGTTTCTTCTATTGAAAGACTGAAGTTATTGGTGAAGAAGGCGGGAGCAGAAGAAGGAAAGCTTGGTGTTGCTAGGGTTGGTTTCTAGCACTATGTGCAGGCTATTATTCATGACGTAGTTATTTACAAGACCGCGGCTCAATCTCAGGAAAGATTCCCATCATTAGGGAGTTGCAACCCTCCACCAGGCTCAGGCACGCTCGAAGACCCTGCTTCTGAGGTGCCCCAGTGCCAAAGAGCTAATCCAAAGCAAATTCCCCGGACCGCACTCAGCCGCGGCCCCCTCTCTCTCCCCACCCCGTCTGCCCAGGGCGCTGGCACAATCCCGCCAGACCGCTAATGGCTCTGGAGTTTCTCTGTCATACCGCCCACCTGCAGTGCCAAAGATGTGTGCAATTTCAGCTGTTTTGGAGTTGGGGGAGTACCCGCCAGCAAACTGCAGTCCTGTTATCTGTGACAAAGCTAAGCACTATGTCTCCCAGGCTGACCCAAGCCCACCCAGTGACCCACTGAGAGGGGAGGGAGGTTGCTTCCCTGGCGCAACAGTGAACTCTCTGCCCGGGCCTCAGCAGTGGAGTGAGTGCCCGCCTGCACCCAGATGACCCAAATCACCGACAAAATCAGGTGATGGAGGCAGATCCCTGGGGCCACCCGCTGGGACACTGGAGTGGTTGCTGGCATGCTGACACAGGGTGCCTTCTTTCCTGGCTCACGGGGTTCCCAGGTGGCTGTCCTCACCCACCAGTCAGTGACCACCCCAGGGAAATTTCCAGTGGCCTTTCTCAGCTACCCATCTGTCCTCTGCCAGCTAGCTCTTTCTTAAATAATCTCCCTGTGCCTTTCCTCTAATTCTGCTCTTCTGTGTTTGCTGCTCTTCTAGGGTTTTTTCTGTGTTTTCTTCGGTCTGTCTCTCAATCCTTTGAAGTGAGCTGTTCAGAGCACCAAAATCCCTGATTCAAACTGATGTACCTAATTTTTCAAGCACTTAGATGCTAGAGGGAAATAGTGTGGTGCTTACTGACAAGACTCCATTTTGAATCCAGCCCTTTTCTATAATTTTATGAAAATTTCTGATTCTGACATTCTGTGGTTCTGTCCTAATATGTGCTGTACAAACTCATCAGGTGGAAGCATCTAATTAGGTCAAGGGTTGGCTTCCTGGCATGATTCTAAGGCCCTCCCTCCCTCCCACAGACCCCAAATAATCTCCCAAGAGCTGCCAAATTAGGGAAATTATATCGTGATGCTTAAACCCTTTGTTTATGAGGATTTGCAAATTAGAATTTCATACTAAGTGATGGCTTCATGAATGTGTGATCCATGCAATCACACAGGACCTCATGCTCAGAAGGATTCCATGCTTGATTCAATACCTTGCTGTTGCCATCTTGAAATAGTGTTTTATGGAAGCCATCATGTTATGGAAGTAAAGAGAAAGCTAGGGCAAGCAACCCATAGTTCCTTTTCTTTTCAGTCCCTCTTTACTTACCAGTAAGTACAGAGTATTAGTAGAATGTGCGTGTAACAAGAAGTGAAATAAAAACAGTTGAATTAGTTTTGTTCAGCATTTACACTTTTATGGTAAGAATAAAATATATATACATGAATGAGTTTCAGAATACAAATTGTGTAATTTCAGTGATTCCATATACAACCTTAATTGCACAACATGTAAGATGAATGGTAAAATTCAGATAATTTAAATTTTTAATTTTCTTTACTTAAAACTACATTAAATAGTAAATTAAAAGCACCACAAAAAACTGAGGAGAGGCCATGGAAAAAAGGAAATGCTTTATATTTTAGTACCTTAGCAGTACTTTTACTCCTACTTTTGAACAAAGGGCCACACATTATTACTTTTCACTGAGCCCTGCAAGTTGTATTAACCAAAACCAAGCCCACTGCCATCAAGTCAATTCCTAGCAACCCACAGAGTTCCCAAGGCTGTAAATCTTTACAGACGTAGACTACCTCATCTTCCTCCCACAGAACAGTTGGTGGGTTTATACCATGGACCTTCTGGTTAGCAGCCAAATGCCTTAACCATTGTGCCACCAGAGCAAATTATATAGCTGTTACTATTTATAGCCTTGACCAGGGGATGGTAAAATGTAACAAGATTTTCTGTAACTCAATTTGATGTCTAACTCTGAGCTCCCATTCTGCTTGACACAAAAATTTATTTAAAATTTAAATTTTTTTTTTTAAATTTAGAAAAATTATTCAACTTCAGAGTAACTTGGTTCAATTCAGTGTTTTCTTTGTTTCTTTAGGTATAAAACTAAGTTAATTCTGGGTTCTACTCATCCTGCCACATCTTGTCTCTGGGTGCCAGCCATCCAGGTTCTGGCAGACTTATGAAGCATTCAGGCATCAAGGGAAGGAAGAAAGTTTCTGGTTTGTCTTCATCCTTGGCTAACATCTGCTGATGATGTCAATCTTATGTCAGATCTTTGTTTATTAGCCTCTATATTTTTTGCATTTGATAAGGTAATGACAACTAATTAAGCTGTCTTCTAAAGTCTACTTATTTTACTTATTTAATCTACACAAGAATCGTATGAGGTAAGAATTGTTATTACATCCATTTTACAGGTGAGAAAACTGAAGCAAAAGTGGTTAAGTAAATTACCAAAGGTCACACAGGTAGGAAGTGGTAGATATGCTGGCTCTCGAACCTGCTTTCTTAACCATACACCCTCTAGTTCCCTAAAGGACCTAGTTGGCCATAATGGATGTTTTTGCTTTCTTTTTTTTTTTCTATATAGAGCTAAATTTGACTTGTTAAAATGTGTAAAAGATCTATACATCTATATTCATAAGAGAAATTGGCCCATAATTTTACTTTCTTTCATTTTTTTAATTTTTGATATCAAAATGTTATTGTTGTTGTCAGATGCCTTGGAGTTCTGACTCATGGTGACCCTATGTTCAACAGAGTGAAACACTGACTAATCCAATGCCATCCTCACAATCATTGCTATGCTTGACCCATTGTGATAGGCACTGTGTCAACCCATCTCATTGAGGTCTTTTTCTTTATTTACTTACCCTCTACTTTTCCAGGCATGATGTCCTTCTCCAGGAACTGCTATGACATGTATAAAGTATGTGAGACTAAGTCTTGTCATCCTCGCTTCTAAGGAGTATTGTGTCTGTACTTCTTCTAAGACAGATTTCTTCATTCTTCTGGCAGTCTATGGTGCTATATTTAATGTGTGTTGCCAACACCATAATTCAAAGGCATCAATTCTTCTTTGGTCTTCCTTATTCATTGTCCAGCTATCATATGCATGTGAGGTGATTGAAAATACCATGGCTTGGGTCAGGCACACCTTAGTCTCCAAAGTGACATCTTTGCTTTTTAACACTTTAAAGAGATCTTTTACAGCAGATTTGGCCAATGTAATACATGCCTGATTTCATGACTGCTGCTTCCATGAGTGGATCCAAGTAAAATGAAATCCTTGACAATTTCAATCTTTTCACTGTTTATCAGTTGTGAAGATTTTTCATTTCTTTTTGCTGAGGTGGAATCGTTACTGAAGGCTGTAGTCTTTGATCTTTATCCATAAGTAATTCAAGTCTTCTTCATTCTCAGAAAGCAAAGCTGTGTCATCTGCATATCACAGATTGTTGAGTCTTTCTCCAATCCTGATGCTGTGTTCTTCATGTAGTTAAGCTTCTTGGATTTATTTGCTCAGCATATAGATCAAAAAACTAGGTGAAAGGATACAACCCCGATGCACACCTGTTCTGATTTTAAAGCATACCATATCCCCTTGTTCTTTTTAAACAACTGCCTCTTGGTCTATGTACAGACTCTGTACAAGCACAACTAAATGTTCTGGGATTCTCATTCTTTACAATGTTATCTATAATTTATTATGATCCACATAGTCTAATGCCTCAGTAATTGCCTATTTACTGAATTTATTCAATGCCTATTTTTGAATAGTCAATAAAACACAGGTATCTTTCTGGTATTCCCTCCTTTCAGGCAAGACTTGTCTGATATCAGCAGTGATATCCCTTGCTCTACAACATTTTCATACCTGGCTTGTATTTCTGGTGATTCCTTGTCAATGTACTGCTGCAACTGCTTTTGAATAATTGTCAGCAAAATTTTATTTGTGTGTGATATTAATGATATTGTTTGATAATTTCTGCATTCTTTCATATTTTGGGACAGCAGGAATTCTTTCTGGGACCAGGTGCTCTGCTTTCAGTTGTCTGTTAGGCCAGCAGGAACTCCTACTAGGACCAGACCTCAGCTGCTTTTGGGGCTGGCAGGAACTCCTTCTGGAATCAGATGCCCTTCTCCCTGCCATCTGTTGGCCAGCAGGAACACTGCCTGGTTGTTTTCTTTTTTTCAAAATTATTATTATTTTTTTCTTACCTCCTTTCTTTCTTTTTAGTTTTCTTTTCCTTCTCTTCTCTGGTTCTTTTTTTTCCCCCCTTCCTTTTCCTAGTTCTTTTATCTTTTCTCTTTTAATTTTCCCCTTTCCTTGTTTTTCTCTTTTCATTTTGCTTATTTTTCTATACTCTTCTGTTTCTTTTGCTCTCTTTGCTTTTTCCCCTTCCCATATTTTTCTATTTTCTTTTTCTCTTTGTCCTTCTCTTGTCTTTTCTCCCTTGTTTTTTTCTTTTCATTTCTTTTTGTGGTTGTTATTTGTTATGTTGTTTTTGTTCTCTTGTTTTTCTTTTTCTTTTTTTTTTTGTCCCATCTGGCAGGAGACAGCAACCATGCCCACACAACCCAACCACATTTACACCTCCTGCAGCCCCGCCCACTAGGCAGGGGCCACACCTACTTCTGCACCAAATGATCAATGATAGAGGGCAGCAAATACCAGCCCAACCTGCCCTCAGCTGCTCTATGAAAACCGCTAACAGAGATCTGGGCACACATTCTCATTCTCTGACATAACCACCAGGAGATGTGATGAGTGCCTAAGTGCTGCCAAACTAACAAATAGAGTAGCATATCAGTGCTGCTTGCTCAGATATATTAAAAAAAAATTAAGGAAAAAGAAAAACAAAAACCTGGCTGAGTCACACTAATAAACAATCACCAATTAAATATAAATATGACATGACAATGTCTCAGAGACACCTGATAATCACAGTTAAGACAAGTAAGCAAGGTAAAGTAGTAGAAACAAGGGACCAGAATACAGCAGAATACAGAACCAGTGACATTGGAACTACCTGATAAGGAATTCCAAAGAATTGTATTTAGGTACCTTGAATGGATTGAGGGATAGAGCAAGGAAAACACTGACTAAATCAAGTAAAACACAGACAAAACTCTAGAAGAATTTGGAAAACAATGCAAGAATAAGCTGACAAAATAAATGAAAAATTAGAAATCATATAAAAATAGCACATAGAAATACAGAAGATTAACATTAAGATTTCAGCAATAGATGACACAGTAAAACAGCAAAGGAGTAGAATTAAATAATGGAAGACAGAATTAGTGAGATTGATGACAAATCTCTCAATACTACTTTGTTAAGGGATAATGAGAAAAAAAGAACAACAACAAAATTGAAGATAGCCTAAGATTCATGTGGGACATCAACAAGAGGAATAACTTTTGTGTGATTGGAATTCTCGTACAGGAAGAGACAAATAAAACCACAGAGAGAACTGTCAAAGATTTGTTGGAAGAGAACTTGTTTAATATTACGGAAGATGAGAAGATATGCATTCAAAAAGTTCAATGAACCCCAAACAGATTAGACCAAAAGAAAATCACCAAGACATAGCACAATCAGACTTTCCAAAATGAAAGATAAAGAAAAAATTCTGAAAGCAACATGGGAAAAACAAAAAGTTACCTACAAAGGACAACCAATAAGGCTAAGTTCTGCTTTCTCACAGGAATCATGCAGGTGAGAAGACAATGGAATGACATATGTGAAACACTGAAAGAGATAAATTGCCAACCAAGAATTATCTATCCAGCAAAATCATCCTTCAAATAAGATGCCAAAATTAGAACATTTGCAGATAAAGAGAAATTAAGGGAATTTGTAAAAATGAGACCAATCTTACAAGAGATGCTAAAGGGAGTCCTTTGGATAGAGAACTAACAACAGCAGACAACAATCTGTGATTAACACACATGACAACATAACTCAGGAAACAACCCAGATTTAGAAGTTTCCAAAGTAAAATAAACTTACAAGACTGAAAATGGGGAACCAGAATCATCAATTTGTAAATGAGGACAACTACAAAGCAAAAAAAAGGAATAAATAGTGTAGTTACAGAACAGTGGAGAGGAAGTCAAGACAATTTTGCCATAGAATGAACTGTTTTAAACTTGGGAAGCAAATAAAGTACAGGGTAACCTCAAAGAATATTAATAAACTTTCTCATCAAGATGAAAAAAAAGAGGAAAAGCACAAATATTTAGCAATTACTAAAGCAATAGCAATGAAGGAAATGAGTTTTTAAAAGTACATAAAATGAGCTCAGCACAGAAAATTATACGGAACAAAGAAATGAGCAACATCACAAAAAACATATAGGAAAATAAATTTGTACTTGTCAATTATTACACTGACTGTAAGTGGATTAAATGCACCAATGAAGAAACAGAGAGCTGAAAAATATATAAGAAAACATGACCCATCGATACACTGTCTACAAGAGGCACACCTTAGATGCAAAGACAAAATAGACTAAAAAATCAAAGATTGGAAAAAATATATCAAGCAAATTGGCAATCAAAAAAGAGCAGGAGTGCCAATATTTATTTCTGATAAAATAGACTTTAAGACAAAAACCACCAAAGGAGAACCAAAAACCAAACCCACTGCCATCGAATTGATTCTAATTCATAACAACCCCCATTGGGTTACTGAGGCAGTAAATCTTCACAGAAGTAGATTTCTCTGTCTTCCTTCTGCAGGGTGGCTGGTATGTTTGGACCACCAACCTTCTGATTAGCCTTAGGCATAGTGCCACCAGAGCTCCTTATAAAAGACAAGAAAGCCCACTACATAATGATTACAGGATAATCAAATAAGAGGACATAACCATAATAAATAGCTGTGCACCCCATGAAAGTGCCCCAAAATACATAAATGAAACTCTAACAAAATTGAAAAGAGAAATAGACAAGTCCACAATAATAGTAGCTTTCAATGAAGGATAGAGCAACTAGAAAGAACCACCCCCCCAAAAAAAAAACTCACAAAAAAAGTAAATACAATAAGCAAACTTGACTTTATAGCCATATACAAAATACTTCACCCAACAACAGCAAATATGCATTCTTTTCCAGTGCACATGGAACATTCTCCAGAGTAGACCATATGTTAAGCCACAAAGCAAGCCTCAATAAATTTAAAAACATTGAAATACTGCAAAGGATCTTCTTAGATCACAATGCTATAAAATTAGAAATCAACAGTAGGAAGATCAACAGTAAAAAGAGCAAACACATGGAAAATGAGTAACACACTTCTTAAAAACTACTGGGTAATAGAGGAAATGAATATTGAAATTTAAAAAATTCCTTCAATCAAATGAGAATGAAAACACAACTTACCAAAATCTTTGGGACACAGCAAAAGCAGTGATCAGATGGCAATTCATAACAATAAATGTACACATCAAAAAAGAAGAAAGGACCAAAATCAACACTTTAACCCAATATCTCCAACAATTAGAAAAAGAGCAGCAAAAAAAGCCTACAATCACCAGAAGAACAGAAATTTTGGGCAAAAATAAATGAAACAGATAATTAGAAAAACAATATAAAGAATCAACAAGACTAGTATTGGTTCTTTGAAAAGATGAATAAAACTGACAAACCACTGGCAAATTTAACAAAGGAAAAGAAGGAGAAGATGCAAACAACACAAATAAGAAATGAAATGGGCAACATCACAACAGAACCAACCAAAATAAAAAGGATAGTATCAGGATACTATGAAGAACTGTACTCTAACAAACTTGAAAACTTTGGAGACATAGAAAAATTCCTAGAAACACACTGCTTACCTAAACTAACACAGACTGAGGGAGAAAGTTTGAACAGACTCATAAAGAAAGAAGAAATTGAACAGGTCATTAAAAAAACTACCAACAAAGAAAAATTCTGGCTCAGATGGCTTCACTGGAGAATTCTACCAAATATTCAGTGAAGAGCTGACACCAATCCTACTCAAACTATTCCATAACGTAGAAAAGGATGGAATCCTCCCTAACTCATTTTATGAAGCAAGCATAACCTTAATACCATAACCAGACAAAGACACCACAAAAAAGGAAAATTACAGATCCCTCATGAATATAGTCACAAAAGTCTTCAATGAAATCCTAGCCAATAGTATCCAGCACTATATCAAAGAAAAAATACACCATGACCAAGTGGGATTCATGCTTCATGTGCAAAGATGGTTTAACATTAGAAAAACAATCAACATAATCCATCTCACAAGGTAGATGAACCTGGAGGACATTATGCTGAGTGAAATAAGTCAATCGCAGGACAAGTACTGTGTGAGCCCATTACTGTAAAAAGACAGAGAAGGGTTTGCTTGGGAAAGGGAACTCACCTGGTAGGTTACCAGGATGGGGAGGGAATGGGAGGGATTAATTTAGGGCTAGTTGGGGCTTATACGCTGACATGGGTAGAGGGAGGGATATACAGGAAGGATATATGACCACCATGATAACATTGGGAAATAGAGGACACCGAAATGTGCACATAAGAGATAGACGACAGATGCTAATACCAACCAATGTGTCCACAATACCACATTGCCATTAACACCAAACACTAGACTATACAGATAAACACATAAACACCTGGGATGATCAGATAGGTGTCAGTGAATAGAGGTATACGCTAGACCAAGGATAGACTCAGCTGAGGCTAATCTTGTACAGACACCAGTGATACAAAATACCTGCAGTCCTTACAGAAAC
>NW_006921603.1:12643416-12654178 GCF_000298275.1 Orycteropus afer afer | reverse complement strand
AATAAGAAAAAAAAATACACCATGACTGAGTGGGATTCATGCTGCGTGTGCAAGGATGGTTTAACATTAGAAAAACAATCAACATACTCCATTGCATAAATAAAATAAAGGAAAACAACCACATAATAATATCCATCAATACAGAAAAGGTGTTTGATAAAATCCAACACTCATTCCCAAAAAAATCTCTCAGCAAAATAGGTATAGAAGGGAAATTCCTCAATATAATAAAGGGCATAGATGAAAAACCGACAGTCAGCATTATTCTCAACAGAGAGAGACTGAAAGCATTTCTTTTGTGAATGGCAACCATATAAGGACGCTCTCTATCACCACTTCTATTCAACATTGTTTTGAGGATGGCTCAGGACTGGGCAGTGTTATGTTCTGTTTTCCAAAGGGTCTTTATGAGTTGGAGCTGACTTGCTGACACCTAACAACAACAACACCAACATTTAACATTGTGTTGGAAGTCCTAGCCAGGGCAATAATACAAGAATGAGAGATAAAAGGCCTCCAAATTGTCAAAGAAGAAGTAAAACTATCATTTGAAGATGATATGATCCTATACATAAGAAACTCAGAGATTCAGCAAGAAAACTATTGGAACTGATTGAAAGATTCAGCAAAGTGGCAGGATGCAAGATCAGCCTATAATACCATTGATTCTTGATCATATGCTACCTCCTGGAATGGTTGAATGTCGACCAATTCTTTTTGGCACAATAAC
Organism: Orycteropus afer afer; assembly: GCF_000298275.1. Classification (NCBI taxonomy): domain Eukaryota; kingdom Metazoa; phylum Chordata; class Mammalia; order Tubulidentata; family Orycteropodidae; genus Orycteropus; species Orycteropus afer. The sequence continues at coordinate 12,653,448 of NW_006921603.1, read as the reverse complement.
TTTGTGTATTCCTTCCATATCCCCTTGATGTTTCCTGTGTTGTTTGTTATTTTGCCCATAAAATCTTTCACTATTGCAACCCAAAGCTTGAATTTTTCTTTCTTTCTTTCTTTTTTCAGTTCTTTTAGCTTGAGAAATGCTGAGGATGTTCTTCCCCTTTGGTTTTCTATCTCCTGGTCTTTGCACATTTTATTATAATACTTTACTTTGTCTTCTTGGGCTGGCCTGTGAAATCTTCTGTTCAGCTTTTACTTCATCATTTCTTCCATTTGCCTTAGCTACTCAACTTGTTCAAAAGCAAGTTTTAGAGTCTCTTGTGATGTCCATTTTGGTCTTTTCTTTCTTTCCTGTCTTTTTAATGGCCTTTTTGCTTTCTTCATGTATGATGTCTTTGATGTCATCCCAACAATTTGTCTTATTTTTTGTCACTGGTGTTCATTGGTGTTCAATGCATCAAATCTATTCTTGCGATGGTCTCTAAATCCAGTTGGGCTATTCTTAAGGTTGTACTTTGGCTCTTGTAGACTTGTTTTAATTTTTTTTCAGCTTCATCTTAAAATTGCTTATGAGCAATTGATGGTTTGCTCCACATTTGGCACCTGGTCTTGTTCTGGCCGATGATATTAAGTTTCTCTATCAATTATTTCCATTGATATAGTCAATTTGATTCTTGTGTATTCCATCTGGCAAGTTACATAAGGCTAATAAAATGAGTTAGGTAGCTTTCCTTGTACCAGGGGAGCATATTGTCTTAGCAACATTAAATCTTCTAATTTTCATTCCCTGAATTTTAAAAATAAGACCTTATTTGTTCTATGAAGGCTTGATAGAGCTTGTCTGTAAAACTATCAAGGCTGGTCACTTCTTAAGTGTGGAGAAACACTTATTTAGCTATTTTATCCCAAGCAGACATTCTGTACAAGACTTGATGTGGCAGCTTCATGCAGGACACTAACTGGCATCAGGTCCCTACTGTCAAAGGTGCAGAATGGTAGGTGGTAGAGGTGATAGCAGTGAAGTTTCTGCTAGGACAGTTCCGTGTTGTGGTTAGGCATTTTTCCTGGATGTTTGGTCCCTGAACAGTGTGATGCTGGCTACATGGTATACAAGCCTGCCTCTCTGACCTTCCTGCAGAATCAAGGAGCTACCTAATATCTTTTATTAATTTCTTTTTTCTTAAGTTAACTTTATGGATTCTGTAGTCTGAAATAAGAATGAAATTTAGGACATGACACATGGTCAATTTTATATATGTACATTTTATTTATTTAGTACTGATTTTTAGTCCACTTAAGCTGTCATTTCTGATAGGAGTATATTAAAATATATCATGCTATATTAGTAAGCTTAACTCAAGCATAGCAAGGACTCAAGCATAGCCAGGATTGTGAGGATGGTGCAGAACTGGGCAGTGTTTCATTCTATTGTACATGGGGTCACTATGAGTCAGAGCTGACTTGGTGGCACCTAACCCCAACAACAACATGTTAATAAGTACATTTAAATTAATAATTTTAAAAATTTATCAGGTATGGACCTTTTTTCCTCACTATTTATTAATTTTACCTAAATTCTGTTATATCTGATATAATTTTGCTACATTGGCTTTTAAAGAACTATTATTACTATTTGTGTTAGACTGAGTTCTCTAGAGAAACAAAACCAGTAAAGCTGATATATGTGGAGAAAGAGAAATTTATCTTAGGAAAATGGCTCACATACTTATAGAAGCTGGCAAGTCCAACATTCTTGGATCAAACATCAAGCTGGAGGCTTTTCCTGACTCACGCAGCTGCAGGGACTGAGGAGCTCAAGGATGGCAGACAGTATACTGACTGTTGACTCCAACGAATGATGAATCCAAGATCTCCAGGCTGAATGGTGGATTGTTTGCTCACAGACAGTTGTAGGCAGCACAACAGGATCCTGATCCACAGAAGAGTGTCTCTTTTCCCAGGATGTCCATAAATATACTGGAAGCAGGCCACACCCCCAGGGACACTCCCTTTCAGTGGGTTGGCTGCTCAAAACATATACATCTGATCCCATCATTGGAACAACCCACATCACAATTGCTTAAACCACACAGAATTGTGGTCCAGCCAAGTTGATACACAGCTCCAACTATCACAGTCCACCCCTTGTCAACTTGGCAATTCTACTATCTTCTTAACCATATATAATCTTTAAATAAGGACAATTATAAAGTCATATTTGTGCCTAACATGATACACTAACACACATAAAACTGAAACGCATTAACCTTATTTACGTTTCACAGTTCATAACAGAGGGAAACAAAAATATTTGATGCAAATATACAATGAAGAAATATAACAATCACAGTCCTCGTTTCTGCCACTGGTCACATGGTCATAGCTGATATTCAGAAGTGCCTTCTTCTACCACCCATTCTGTATTTCTTTTGCCCTCAGCAAGCACCTCAGCTGGTCATGGTTCTTTGCCTAGTGGGGTGATCCAAACCTTCATTCCTGAAGGGTCTCAGCCATTAGCAGTCATATCATAATTGGGTTGCTGTAATTTTCCATTGATTTTAATCATGGGGCTTGGTAATACTAAGAGACGTCCTAAAGAATCTCCTGCATTCCAGACATATTCTTCTTTACCTCCATTATGTAATGTCAATCCAATTTTCCCTTGGTAATCAGGATCTATCACACCAGATAGTACAGTAATGCCCTTCTTTGTTGATACAGAGGCATGAGGAAGCCAAAATGACTGGGCTTCCACTTGGCTTTTACTACCATAATAGCCTTTACTCCACACGTCAGGGACCCAATGTGGGAATTCTGCTGATTTCTCAGTATCTCTATTCCAATTATGCATTCTGGAACTGGGGAAACAACTACAGGATGTGTTCAGGAACCCACTGGACCCACTGTGAGATGCACCTTAGCTAAGACTCCATCAATAACTTGACCTACATATGCCTCCACTCTGAGTGGTGGGCAACAATGATACTTTGGGTCTCCTGGAATTAGTGTCAGTTCAGAGCCAGTGTGCAGTAATCCCCGAAAAGTCTGATTATTTTCTTTTCCTCAGTGAACAGTCACTCTTGCAAAAGGCCTCAGATCCCTTTGGGGAAGGCTGGAAGAAAGATTGACATTATAAATTTTTGGCCATGTAGTGGGGTCCTTCCTCAAAGGGACCCAGCTTTCCCATCATTCAAGGGGTTGTTGTTGTTATGTGCTGTCAAGTTGGCCCTGACCCCTCCTTGGGTTTCCAAGGCAGTATCACGACGGAAGTAGATTGCCCAACCTTCCTTCCAAGGAGTGGCTGGTGGGTTTGAACCACCAGCCTTCTGGTTAGTAGTCAAGGGTTGTGGGTCTGTAAACCGACTCAAGTCTGGGAATTGATTGAGAGGCCATGACTCTGTATTCTGGAGATTCAATCTAGTCTGCTGTTTATGTGGCCTAGAATTCTTCTGTCTATACAGATCAAGTAAATACTTAGTTGTTGTTGTTATGTGCCGTCGAGTCGGCCCCAACTCATAGCGACCCCTCCTTGGGTTTCCGAGGCAGTATCACTACGGAAGTAGGATTGCCCAACCTTCCTTCTGGTTTGCCATGTATTTCACTACCAGGAACACCATTCACAAGTAGCCAATGCCATAATTCCACACAAGTCAGACTATCCTGATTACTGTTCAGACTCTGCTGTCCATTATAGTTACCACACTCACTTTGCCTTTGTCAATTAACTGCTGCCACTTGGCCCCTACTACCATGGGGTCCAATTAGCCCCATCGTAGTTAAGTGTCAAATCCGGTTTACATAAAATAGCAATCACCGCAGTCTTCAAGGATGCTGGAACTCCCTTCACAAATTTATTCCTCATGGTACTGGTGAAAAGCGTGCCTTTCATGGCCTCTGCCTCAGGCAATGACCCAGCAGGAACAATTGGGGTAATCCCATCAAACTGAGGTGGAGGGGATGCTGGTTTTACAGTAATCCCTTCAGATGGGAGGGATTCAACAGAATTTACAGGCTTTCTTTCAGAGCACAACTGGAAACATTGATGTCTTTTATGCGGTGCTTAAGCTGTGACTCAGCAGCCCTGAGCTCATCTCACTCTTTCACCACTTTGTCTAGTGTAAGTAGGACTGACCAACCAGCTTCCTTATACTCCTCATGCTGACAAAATTGCAGAAAAGTATCAAATATGCAATCACCCAGAGCCTCACTTCTCACAAGTACTTGATATATTGGTGGTGCTATTTTGTATATTAATGTTGCCACCTCACACCATGGGTTAGCAGAGCCCTATTTACTAACAGAGGCAGGGTCACTAGTGTCTTTACGAAGAATCCAATTGGAGAACCAATTTACGAAGCCCATCCTTATGATTCTGTCTCTCTAGACCCCACTCTTGGTACCAAGTGTGTTAGACTGGGTTCTCTAGAGAAACAAAACCAGTAAAACTTACATATACATAGAGAGAAAGAGAAATTTATCTTAGAAAATAGAAGCTGGCAAGTCCAAAGTTCTTGGATCAAACGTTAAGCTGGAGGCTTTTCTCAATTCACACAGCTGCAGGGGCTGAGGAGCTCAAGGTTGGCAGGCAGTATACTGGCTATTGACTCCAGCGAATGAGAAATCCAAGATCTCTAGGCCCGATGGTGGATTGTTTGCTCATGGACAATTGTAGGCAACACAACAGAATACTGATCCACAGAAGAGTGTCTCTTTTCCCAGGATGTCCATAAATATACTGGAAGCAGGCCACACCCCTTGGGAAATGGATTGGCTGCTCAGAGCATATACATCTGATCCCAGCATTGGAACAACCCACATCACAACTGCTAAAACCACACAGAATTGTGGTCCAGCCAAGTTGACACACTGCTCCAACTATCACACTATATCAGTTAGAATTAGGTCCAGCTGCAAGGAACTGAGAACCAAAAATAACACTAGCCTAAGGATAGTAGATTTTCCTCTCTTGTGTGGAAGTCCTGAGATAGGCAGCCCAAGGCTGATACAATGGCTCTGTTTCACAAAGTCCTTGGAGACCTGGTTATTTTGGCCTCACATGCAGTCATCCATAGGGCATAGCACTCATCCTCCTAGTCCTCTGTTGAACTAGAAGCCTTAGCATAATTCAAGAAGAACCTACACACTGGCAGTGAGATCACTTTTATGCAGGATACTTTTCTGTGGGTTCAAGATAATGTCTATGTTCTTCATAATCTTGATTTCAAAGATCCTGTTCATCAATCTCCTATATTTCTCGATCTCACCCTCTAATATCCCAACTCAACAAGCTTTCAATTCCATTGGAGCCTTCCATTCATCTCTGACATCATCAGTTCTCTCCACTCTATTCTACTCTTCATGAGCACACAACTTGTCATGTTCTCTTATTTCTTCCATTTTCTCTTGATCCTAACTCCTCTTCTCAGTTACTGTCATTTCTCCAATCATTTTTGCATCAGAATTCTTGAAAAAGTTGTCAGTTCTCACCATCTCCAATTCCCTCCTCTAATCCCTTAAACCCACTCTTATCAGGATTTTGCCGAAGTCACCACTGAAGCCTATTTTACTTTGATAAATGTAGTTGTGGATTCACAGTCTTCATCTTTCCTAACAGCTTGCTAACTGCTCTCTCTTTTCTAATGCATTTTTGTCACTGTCTCAGTTTCCTATGCTTGTTCCTGCTTATCTCCTGGACTTCTAAGAATTACAGTGCCCCAGGCCCCCAGGTCTCAGTCTTTATTTTTTCTTTTGCTCCATCTTTCTTTCTTTCTCTGTCTCTTTCCCTAAATTCACTCTCTAAGTTCATTCCCTAAGTAATTTCATCCATTCTTATGGCTTTAAATAAAATCTAGATTCTGATTATTTTCAATTTGTCTTTTTCTTTTTAAATCTCTCCTGAACTACAGCTTGGTTTATCTAACTGCCCACTAGATATTTCCATTTGGAAGTCTAAGAGGCATCTCAAATTTACTTGTATGAAGCTGAGCTCCTAATATTCCAAATATTTTTGTTCTCAGAACAAAAATCTTAAAGTCATCCTTGAGTCCTCTCTATATCCTGTATCTAGTCCTTCAGCAAATTCAGTTGGCTCTTCTTTCAAAATATACCCAGAATTGACTACTTTTTTGCTTTGCCCACTGTCATCTTGCCTGAATTATTGCAAGAGCTTACTAACTTTTCTCCCTCCTTCTGCTGGTTATAGATTGACAATTATTTACCTCAGTACAAATAAGATATTTTCCCATTGTATTTTGATGTTCATTTTTGCTGATTAGAAATCTGTTTTAAGTCTAATTGCTGTTATTTGCAGACAATGTCTTTTCTGTAGAATCACTTTTAAGATTCTCTTTATTCTTGATGTTCTACAATTCCAACAACAACAACAACAACAAAATATATATATATATATATATATATATATATATATATATTGTTGTTATGTGCCGTCAAGTTGGGCTTGACTCATAGCGACCCCTCCTTGCCTCCTTGGGTTTCCGGGCGGTATTCACTATGGAAGTAGATTGCCAAACCTTCCTTCCAAGTGGAGTGGCTGGTGGGTATGAACTGCCAGCCTTCTGGTTAGTAGTAGGCACTACGCTACCAGAGCTCCTTTCTCTCTCTCTCTCTATGCACACACACACACACACACATATACTCTGTTATCAGTGTGCTCTTTTGCTCTTCATTTTTTTGTTGTTGTTGTTAGTTTTGGAAAAGTCACAGTTACTGTATTTCAGAATATTTCTCCTTCACCATTCTTTCTAGCTTTTCTTTGCAACTCTCATTAAGTAAATACTAAATTAATTTGAAAATTAGGAGAGGGTACTACCATGATAACATTAAATCTCCTAGTCCAAAAAACAACATGTGCTTTTCAATGAAAAAGTATAGTTTGCTTCACAAATCTGGCCTCTATGCCCAGGGGTTACTTTTTTTTTTTTTTTTTTTTCTGTATCATTTCACTTAAGTGTTGCAAACACCAATAAAAATTGAACTATCATATTCTAGGTATTAATTTACAATAACTCAATATAACTGACATCTATATAGCATTTGACAAAATAGTTTCCCTGACAAGATGTTATTTGCTCATCCCAACATCTGTACAAGAAGAGTTTGCCAGTCATGAATTTTCCTGTTTTACAAGTGAGGAAGCAGGGTATCATGATGGTACATGGGCACAATGCTTAGTAAGCAGCAGAGGCAGGACTCAAAGCCACATGTTCTCAGTTCAAGGTTTTTGGCTTCCCCATGTCTAGAGAGATGGTTTTGGTTGTTCCTTCCTAAGATGAAGTTAGAGGTTAGTGTGTTGGGAGTTGGTCTAGGCCTGGGTTATCTCTGGAGGAACCTGATGTGAGAGAGGGGAAACCTTTGGCCCCTGTGTGGCTGTGAGAGATAGGTGACAGCTGTGCCCCTGGAGGCATCACATTGCCACCTTGAGGAAAGTGACAAGAAAGCCATGTGTTAAGTCCTCTGGCACAATTTGAAACCTACTATTTACAATTTTGAACATTTGTATAAATACCCATGCATTTCTCAACATGAATTTTTAAAATTTCTGAGATCATTATTTTGTGAGCTGTTCTTTCCTCAGCCCCAGAGGTTCCAGAAGAACCAAGTTCATTTTAATGTTCCAACAAAAACCTAATTAGGAAGATAAATCTTCTGCCTTGGCTCCAAACTCAAGTAGAAATGATTGTTGGATTCTTGGTGGTTTGAGAAGGGCACTGGCTCTGAACTGTGCATTAGTATAACTGGAAAGAAGTGGCAATGGGTGTACTGAGCCCCTTGTTGCTCAGAGTGCAGCCCAAGTATCTTTCATGCTGGACAGGAAAACAGTCTGGGACACCCCTCAATCACTGTTCTTTTTGGAAGACCAAGTTTTTCTGGGGCCAGAAGAGGCAGAGCCCTCTCCTGATGACAATGCAAGCAGGTACCAGGCCTGCCTGACCTTAGCATGCCCATCAGCATCTATCTTGCCAGGACCATTCAGTTTCACTGACTCAGGTATCACTGGTTAATTATTTTAGAAGTGACATGTCAGGCCCTATCATTTTTACTTCTGGTTGCATGCATGGAAAAAAGTCCTTGGTGAACTCATGTGTCACTCTCCCTGCAGGAAACATGCACACTGGAGTGGGGTACAGTGACTTCAGCTCCCAGCACATCAGTGAAGCCCAGCCTCTCCTGAGGCTCATGATCCAGCCCTGATTATGGAATTGAGGTTGAGCCGGAGCCTGTGGAAGTGGGAACTGGGACAGAAAGACTGATTAATCTCAATAATTCATCTCACAAAGAGTACAAGAAAAATTTAAAAGGGTTCAACACTTTCAGACTCCATGCATAGGGAATTTGGAATAATCTTGGAATGAGAATTGTGAGCATCTCTTTGCAGGCTCTATTTATATTTATTTTAATATAATGTTTTATTGTGGTTTTGGTGAAAGTTTACACAGCAAGTTTGGTTCTCATTTGAGTTTCCACACTAAGTATTCAGTGATATTAGTTACATTCTTCACAATTTGTCAAGATTTTCTTTAACTGTGTTCTGGTTGTTCCATTTCCAGTAATCTAGTTTCCCTGCCCCCTTATCTTCTGATCTTTGCTTTAGAGTAAATTTTGACCTTTTGGTTTCATACACAGTTGTTTAGGAGAACACCATTCTTATAGCTTCTTGTTGTTGTTGTTATGTGCCATCGAGTCAAACCTGACTCATAGTGACCCCTCCTTGGGTTTCCGAGGCAGTATCACTATGGAAGTAGGATTGCCCAACCTTCCTTCCGAGGAGTGGCTGGTGGGTTTGAACCACCAGCCGTCTGGTTAGCAGGCAAGTGTCTTAGCCACTATGCTACCAGAGCTCCCATTCTTATAGCTAAGACGAGTACTATAGCTAGTACCCTTTATTTTGTGTTCACTTTGCTATTTTACTAAAAGGCAGTCTTAGGGCATAGTTTTCGTTCAAGGTATAAAGAATTCTCAGGGCAATAGTCTCAGGGAGTTTGTTGTTCTAAACTGGTCTGATTAGTCTGCACTTTTTTAAGAATTTGAGTTTTTTCTACGTTTTTCTCTCATTTTATCCAAGAGCTAGCTATAGGGACCATGATCAGAATGGTCAGTGGTGGTAGCTGGGCACCATCTAGTTCTGGTTTCAGGAAAGATGAGGCTGTGGCTCCTGTAAACTGTCAGCCTTGTAGATTTGTTTCTTCTCTGTGTTTTTGGTTATCTTGTTATGCTCTTCCTCCAAACAAGAAGAGATCAATAGTTGTATCTTAGATAGCTACTCATAAGCTTTTTAAGACTCTAGATGCTACTCACTTCACTAGGATGCAGAACATGAACTTTGTGGACTACATTGTGTCAATTGACTGAGTTGTCCCGTGAGATTATGGTCCTAAGTTTTCAAACCCAGAAAACCAATCTTGGAAAATGTTTGATTATATCTGAGGCATTTCTCTATCTGTGCCTTTGATGAATGTAAGTGCCTGCACACAAATATCTGTATTTACAAGTACATATAGATACTTCTGTCTGTTCTCACGGGAGCTCTGGTGGTGTAGTGTCTAATGCATTTGACTGTTAAACAGAAGGCTGGCGGTTCAAACCCACTACCCACTCCTCAGAAGGAAGGTTGGGCAATCTACTTCTGTAGTAATATTGCCTCAGAAACCCAAGGAGGAGTCGCTATGAGTCGGATCTGACTCGACGGCAGTGAGTATCTGTTCTCATATATGTATTTACTTGCACGTACTCGTATACCTATAAGCCTATAATAATAATAAGCTATATAATCCATAAAACACTCATTTTTTGGTCTTTATTGAGGTTGTTGATTTGTTATATATGCCAAATTCTTCAGTACTGGCTTCCTTTTCTTCTTGAGTGCTTCTCAGTGACATTATATACTTTGGTCATGTTATGCTTACTACACTCATATTCAGTGCTACTTTTCCCATAACCCAAAATAACAAATATTCACCATCTAAAGCATGCGTCCTCCTCCCCACCCTCTTCTCATTGGGTAATCACCAATAAGCAT
>NW_006921603.1:12634663-12643071 GCF_000298275.1 Orycteropus afer afer | reverse complement strand
TTTATATCCACCAGCCACTCCTCAGAAGGAAGGTTGGGCAATCTACTTCGTAGTGATACTGCCTCGGAAACCCAAGGAGGGGTCACTATGAGTTGGATCCGACTCAATGGCAGTGCATTTGGATTTTGGATTGTGAATAAAGCTGCAATGAACATAAGTGTGCATATGCCTATTTCCATTACTATTTTGGGTCTCTAAGTACATATCTAGGAGTGGGATTGCTGGATAATAGGGTAGTTCTATTTCTAGATTTTTTTTTTTAAAGGAAGCACTATACCATTTTCCATAGTGATTGTATAATTTTACGGTTCCACCAGCAATGACTGAGGCCCAAGATAGGTAGGTCTGGGGCTTAGGGGCTGCTTTTCACTTGGGGGTGGCTCTATTTTAAGGCTGGGGCCTGAGGTAGGTGGATGCAGAGCAGTTAAGGACAACTGAGGAAGATGAACTTGTCTCAGTTTGTCGTCCTGGGTGGCTTATGTGTTGCTGTGAGGCTGGTATTGCACTGGTGTTGCAAAATGTGAGCAGGGATACACATGGTGGACAGGTTTCAGTGGAGGTTCCGGGCTAAGACAGACTCAGAAGAAGGAAGAGGCTATCCACTTCTCAAACAATTGGCTGGTGAAAACCTTATGAATACCAGTGAAACACTGTCCTAGATATTATTGGAAAACTGTATTAATAGTTCTAAAACATTGTCCAATATAGTGCCGGAAGATGAGCCCATGAGGTCAGAAGGCACTCAAAATTTGACTGGGGAAGAGCTGACTCCTCAGAGTACAGATGACCTTAATGATATGAATAGAGTAAAGCTTTCAGGACCTTCATTGGCTAATGTGGCATGACTCAAGATGAGTAGAAACAGATGCAAACATCCATTAATAATTGGAACATGGAATGTTCAAAGTATGAATCTAGGAACATTGGAAGCTGTCAAAAATGAAATGGAACACATAAAGATCAATATCCTAGGCATTAGTGAGCTGAAATGGACTGGTTTTGGCCATTTTGAATCAGACAATCATATGACCTACTATGCAGGCAATGACAAATTGAAGAGGAATGATGTGGCTGTTTCCAAATCTGTCCTGAAGTACAATGCTGCCAGTGATAGGATAATATCCATATGCCTACAAGGAAGACCAGTTAATACTACTAATACTCAAATTTATGCACCAACCACCAAAGCCAAGGCTGAGAAAATTGAATATTTTTACCAACTTCTGCAGTCTGAAATTGACCAAACATGCAATCAAGATGTGTTGATTATCACTGGTGACTGGAATGCAAAAGTTGGAAACAAAGAAGAGTTACCAGTAGTTGGAAAATATGGTCTTGGTGATAGAAATAACACTGGAGATCACATGATAGAATTTTGCAAGACCAATGACTTATTCATTGCAAATACCTTGTTTCAACACATAAGTGATGGCTATACACATGAACTTCACCAGATGGAATACACAAGAATCAGATTGACTACATCTGTGGCAAGAGGCGATAGAGAAGTTCAACACCTTTGGCCAAAACAAGGCCAGGAGCTGATTGTGGAACAGATCATCAACTGCTCATATGCATGTTCAAGCTGAAGTTGAAGACAATTAAAACAAGTGTATGAGAGCCAAAATATGACCTTGATTATATCCCTCCTGATTCAGAGACCATCTAAAGAATAGATTTGATGCATTGAAAATCTATGACCAAAACCAGAGAAATTGTGGGATGACATCAAGAATGTCATCCATGAAGAAAGCAAGAGGTCATTAAAAAGAAAGGAAAAAAAGACCAAAATGGATGTCAGTAGACACTCTGAGACTTGCCCTTGAGCAGAAAGTAGCTAATGGAGCAAATGACAAGCAAATGGAGAAATGACAAGATACAAAAGCTGAAAAGAAGATTTCAAAGGGCAGCTGAAGCAGACAAAACCAATTACCATAATGAAATATGCAAAGATCTGGAGTTAGAAAACCAAAAGAGAAGAACAAGCTTGGCATTTCTCAAGCTGAAAGAACTGAGGGAAATAGTTAAGCCTTGTTGTTGTTGTTGTTTGCCGTTGAGTCAGCCCCAACTCATAGCTAAGCCTTGGGTTGCAATATTGAATGATTCTATGGGCAATATATTGAGTGATGCAGGAAGTATCAAAAGAAGATGGAAGGAATACACAGAGTCACTGTACCAAAATAATTGGTTGATGTTCATCCATTTCAAGAGGTGGCATGTGATCAAGAACCAAGGGTATTGAAGGAAGAAGTTGAAGCTGCACTGAAGGAATTGGCGAAAAACAAGGCTCCAGGAATTGACAGAATACCCATTGAGATGTTTCAACAAATGGATGCCGCACTGGAGGCACTCACTTGGCTAAGCCAAGATATTTGGAAGACAGCTACCTGGCCAACTGACTGGAAGAGATCCATATTTGTACCCATTCCAAGACAGGTGATTCCACAGGATGTGGAAATTACCAAACAATGTCATTAATATTTCATGCAAGTAAAATCTTACTGAAGATAATTCAAAAATGGCTGCAGCAGTATATTGACAGAGAGCTTCCACACATGTAAGCTGGATTCAGAAGAGGACGTGGAACAAGGGTTATCATTGCTGATGTCAGATTGGTCTTAGCTGAAAGCAAAGAATACCAGAAACATGTTTACTTGTGTTTTATTGACTATGCAAAAGCATTTGATTGTGTGGATCATAACAAATTATGGGTAACATTGAGAAGAATGGGAATTCCAGAACACTTGCTTGTACTCATGAGGAACCTGTCCATAGATCAGGATGCTGTTTTTCTAACAGAACAAGGGGATACTGCATGGTTCAAAATCAAGAAGGGAGTGTGTCAAGGTTGTATCCTCTCACCATACTTACTCAACTTGTATGCTAAGGAAATAATCTGAGAAGCTGGATTATATGAAAAAGAACATGACATCAGAATTGGAGGAAGACTCATTAATGACCTGTGATATGCAGATGACACAACTTTGCTTGCTGAAAGCACTTACTGATGAAGATTAAAGACTACAGTCTGCAGTATGGATTTTACCTCAATATAAAGAAAACAAAAATCCTCACAACTGGTCCAATAAATAGCTTCACAGTGGATGGAGAAAAGATCGAAGTTGTCCAGGACTTCATATTACTTGGTTCTATAATCAACACCAATGGAAGCAGGAGTTGAGATATCAGATGACATAGTGCATTGGGAAAATCTGCTGCAAAAGACTTCTTTCAAGTGATGAAGAGCAAAGATGTCTCTTTAAAGACTAAGGTATGCCTAATCCAGATATGCAGACGATACAACTTTGCTTGCTGAAAGTGAGGATGACTTAAGGCACCTACTGATGAAGGTTGAAGAATACAGTCTGCAGTATGGATTACATCTCAACATAAAACAAAAATCCTCACAACTGGACCAATGAGCAGCATCACAATCAATGGAGAGAAGATTGAGGTTGTCAAGGAATTCACATTGCTTGGTTCTACAATCGATGCCAACGGAAGCAGCAGTCAGGACATTAGACGTCGTGTAGCATTGGGAAAGTCAACTGCGAAGGAACTGTTTCAAGTGCTGAGGAGCAAGGATATCTCCTTGAGGACTAAGGTGCGCCTGACACAAGCCATGATATTTCCAATCGCCTTGTATGCATGTGAGAGCTGGACAATGAATAGGGAAGACCGAAGAAGAGTTGATGCTTTTGAGTTGTGGTGCTGGCGAAGAATGCTGAAAGTACCATGGACTGCTAAAAGAACTAACAGATCTGTCCTGGAGGAAATGCAGCCAGAATGCTCCTTGGAAGCAAGAATGGCCAGACTTCGTCTCACCTATTTTGGTCATGTTGTAAGAAGGGACCATTCCCTGGAGAAGGATGTCATGCTTGGTAGGGTGGAGGGTCGACGAAAGAGGGGGAGGCCTTCAACGAGATGGATTGATACAGTGGCTGCGATGATGGGCTCGAGTATAGCAGGGATTGTGGGGCTGGTGCGGGATCGGGCAGTGTTTCGTTCTGCTGTGCATGGGGTCGCTATGAGTCGGAAACAACTCGACGGCACTTAACAACAACAACAACATGCCTAATCCAAGCCATGGTATTTTCTATTGTCTCTTATGCATGTGAGAGCTGGACAATGAATAAGGAAGACCAAGGAAGAGTTGATGCTTTTGAGTTGTTGTGTTCAAGAAGAATGCTAAGAGTACCATGATCTGTCAAAAGGACTAACAAATCTGTCCTGGAGGAAGTGCAGCCAGAATGCTCCTTGGAAGTGAGAAAGGCCAGAGTTTGTCTCAGCCACTTTGCTCATGTTGTCTGAAGGAACCATTACCCAGAGAAGGATATCATGCTTTGTGAAGTAGTGGGTCAACGAAGAAGGGGAAGGCCCTCAATGAGATGGATTGATACAGTAGCTGCAACAATAGGCTCAGGTATAGCAAGGGTTGTGAAGCTGGCACAGGACTGGGCAATGTTTTGTTTTGCTGTGCATAGGGTTGCTATGAGTAGGAGATGACTCAGTGGCACCTAACAACAACAACAACCAGCAATGGCTAAGGGTTCCATTCTCCCTATATCCTTACCAACATTTGTTGTTAACTGTGATTTTTGTTTGTTTGTTTGCTTGATCAGTGCCAAGCAGATTCTATTCTTTTTTTTATATATTTATGTATTTAATTATGATTTGGGTGAGAGAGCAGATTTGTTTTCCATTCAACAGTTCATACACAGTTTGTTTCTTAACATTGATTGCAATCCCCACAATGTAACAGCTTTCTTCCCACTTCCTCCCTGTGGTTACCTTTTCCCTGTGTCCTTCTTTATTACATATTCCTGCCCTTTGAGCTGTCTCCCTGTGTGAATGCTGCCCTTCTGATATCCCATGGTTGATTATTCTAAGGTTATACCTATCTGGTGTAATTCTTCCCCTTGTAGATCTGTCTGTTGTTTGGCTGGAAGCCACAAGAGTAAGTTCAATTCCAGACCAGAAGGGTGTCTAAGGACCATAGCTTCAGGGGTGTCACCAATTTCCATCAGACCATTAAACCTAATCTTTTTAATGATGTTGAATTTTGTTACACAATATTCTCCCACTCTATCCTGTATCTCCAATTTTGATTCCTTTCCAAGTGGTTGGCAGTGGTAGCTGAGCAACATCTAATTCTTCTGGTCTCAGGGTCATGTAGGCTGAGGGTCCGTGGTCCACTTGTCCCTTGGGCTCATTGTCTCCATGTGTCTTTGATTTTGTTCACTCTTCTTTGCCTCTGATGAACAATTCTTGTATCTTATATGGCCACTTGCAAGCTTTTAAGACCCCAAACACTATTCGCCAAAGTAGGACGTAGAATAATGTTTGTAGTATGTTATGCCAGTTGAGTGTAATGTCGCCTGCAACCATGGTCCTGAGCCCACGGACCCAGCCACTAAGCAGGCTCTCTTCTTTAAAAACATTTGTCAAGTTAAACAGTAGTTTGCCCAGCCTCACCTGACTCCCAGTCTCTCAGGCCCTCTTCTCCCACACTTAAAACCCACTCTTTATCTCAGTCCTTCTACAAACTCTGGGTCAATGCTGGCCTTACGTCAGAGGCCTCTAAGGAGCTTTTTCCCAAAATTATTTTATTTACAAATAAAATTCAGAGTGCTAAGCCTGATCTTCTTGGCTCTATGTTGATTGAATGCTAACTCTGTGGTCGGCTCAGTTTTGGGAGTGAGATACCAAGATAAATAAGATGTAATTTCCTGTCCTCTCCCCCAAGTAGTCTAATTGGATATATAGACAAATAAAGTGTCATGGGAAATGATAGGTAAATTCCAGCATATATTACTTACCTCCTTCTCTGCCTCCCCCCCGAAAAAAGCACACTTCTGTTGCAAGTCTACTCCATTGCTTCTGATTAGGCCAGGCCAGTTATCTCTACACAAGTGTTTTAAACATGAAGAAGGAAAAGAAACTCTTTTCCAAGGCTGCACAGAACAGTGGAGGAGTGCAAGTGGGATTAAGGGTGGGATGGGTAGCAGGTGGAGAATGGTGAGTCCTTAGCCAGTGATTGTGTGATAGGTAGGTCATTCATCTATGCTTGCAGTGTTGATGGGATGAGGGGAAATGTGGAAGTCTTGGTGTTACTTACCAGTTTAGCAGTTTCATTTGAAGAACATGTGGTCTTTGTCTGATGTCTTGAACCCACTGACCACACAGGCTATGTGCTGTCCCACATATCCCCAGGCTGGGGACGATCAAGCTTCTAGGAAATTAACCTTTCTCAGCCATGGACATGGCCAGGCAGCCACTGGTGGATTCTAACACCTGATTTCTTCATCTTTAACCATCTTTGTATTTTGAATAATGTCCTCAATTATACTTTAGTTATGCAGGGGCCCTATTTCATCAGTTTAGCCAATCAGAATAAAGAGTTTGCTTCAATGTATTTCCTAAATGACAAATAAACATTTTATCATTAGTGTTGGGGATTGAGTTGTGTTGTAAATCCTAACCCCTATACTTGTGATTCTGGTTAAGGCATTTGGCTGCTAACCAAAAGGTCCAAGGTTCAAACCCACTAGCCGCTCTGAGGGAGAAAGGTGAGGCAGTCTGCTTTTGTAGAGATTTACAGCCTTGGAAACCCTATGGGGGGAGTTCAAATCTGTGCTATAAAGTTACTGTGAATTGGAATCAACTTGATGGCAGCAGGTTGAATCTATCTATCTATCGTCTGTGTATCTATGTATATATCTACTTGTGAATATAATCCAATTTGGGAACAGGGTACTCTTTGTTGTGTTAATGAGGCCATATCAGTGTAGAATATATCTTAAGCCAATTATCTTTCAGATGTAAAATGAGCAGATTAGGCGCAGAGAAGCAAGCAAAAACAGAGGCAAACTCACATGAAGATCACCAAGGAACCCAGGGACAGAAGCTAAAAAGAAACAAGGACCTTCCCCCCAGAGCCAGCAGAGAGAAAAACCCTTCTACTAGAGCTGGTGCCCTGAATTTGGACTTCTAGCCTCCTAAACTGTGAGAAAATAAATTTCTGTTCATTAGTCACCCATTTGTGGTATTTCTGTTATAGAAGCACCGGATAACTAAGCCAATTGGTAATATATCGATTTAGGCCTGGATCCCTGTCTACCTCTACCTCTTATCACTCTCCCCCTGTTTTGAACATCTTGAGAGATATACTTCAGTCCCAGAGTTTGAAAATTAAATAGTAATGGTTATCTACATAACTAAATAAATAAAATCAAGGCAATTATTAACTTGACGAAAAACAAACAGTTCTATGTTGTTGTTGTTGTTGTGTGCTGTCAAGTCAAACCTGACTCATAGCAACCCCTCCTTGGGTTTTCAAGGCAGTATCACTATGGAAGTGCCCAACCTTCCTTCCGAGGAGTGGCTGGTGGGTTTGAACCTCCAGCCTTCCAGTAAGAAAGAAAAGTCATCATAGTATACTGCATGGCTCAGCTGGGAATAATATTTACATAATTCTAATAACGTGAACATTGAGTATTGATTTTGAGCTGTTGTTGTTACGTGCCGTCGAGTTGTCTCTGACTCATAGTGACCATGTGCCCAACAGAACAAAACACTGCCCAGTCCTATACCAGTACCACGATTCTTACTCTGCCTGAGCCCATTGTTGAAGCCACTGTGTCAATCCATCTTATTGAGGAACTTCCCCTTTTTTGTTGACCCTCCACTTTACCAAGCATGATATCCTTCTCCAGGGAATGGTCCCTTCTGACAACATGACCAAAGTAGATGAGACGAAGTCTGGCCAATCTTGCTTCCAAAGAGCACTCTGGCTGCACATTTTCCAGGACAGATTTGTTAATTCTTTTAGCAGTCCACGGTGCTTTCACCAACACCCCAACTCAAAAGCATTGACTCTCCTTCGGTTTTCCTTATTCATTGCCCAGGTCTCACATGCATATGAGGTGATTGAAAATACCATGGCTTGGGTCAGGCACACCTTAGTCTTCAAAGAGACATCTTTGCTCTTCATCACTTGAAAGAGTTCCTTTGCAGCAGATTTGCCCAATGCGATACATCATCTGATGTCTTGACTGCTGCTTCCATTGGTGTTGACTGTAGAACCAAGTAATATGAAGTCTTTGACAACTTCAATGTTTTCTCCATTTATCATGCTACTGATACCAGTTATGAGGAGTTTTATTTTTTTTATATTGAGGTGTAATCCATACTGCAAACTACTTTTCAATCTTTATTAGTAAGTATTTCAAGTCATCCTCACTTTCAGCAAGCAAAGTTGTGTTGATTGCATATTGCAGGTTGTTAATGAGTCTTCCTCCAGTCTTTTTTTTTTTTTTTTTTAATTGTGATTTGGGTGAAGATTTACAGAGCAAATTCACTTTCCGTACAGCAGTTTACATATACTTTGTCTCATGACATTGACCACA
>NW_006921603.1:12630749-12631898 GCF_000298275.1 Orycteropus afer afer | reverse complement strand
CAGGCTCAGGGGTCCAGGATTATCTTCTGTGTCTGTGTTAATTGGTTTCCCTTTTCTTTGTTGAAGAGGGTCTGTGCAGTCTTTCTGCCTAGTCCGCCATCTTGCCAGAACCAAGAGCTCTTCCTCCAGTCTTGATGCCATGTTCTTCTTCATATGGTCTAGTTTCTCAGATTATTTGCTCAGCATATGGATTGAATAAGTATGGTGAAAGGATACAATCCTGACACACTCCCTTCCTGAATTTAAACCATGCAGTATTCCCTTGTTCTGTTCAAATGATAGCCTCCTGGTCTATGTCTAGGTTCCTCATGAGTACAATTAAGTGTTCTAGAATTCCCATTTTTCTCAATGTTATTCATAATTTGTCATGATCCACACAATTGAATGACTTTGCATAGTCAATAAAACACAAGTAAACATGTTCTGGTATTCTTTGCTTTCAGCCAAGATCCATCTGTCATCAGCAATGATATCCCTTGTTCCATGTCCTCTTCTGAACCAGCTTGCAGTTCTGGAAGTTCTCTGTCAATATACTGCTGCAACCTTTTTGAATTATCTTCAGTAAGATTTTACTTCCATGTGCTATTACTGATATTGTTCGATAATTTCCACATTCTGTGTGGCATCACCTTTCTTTGGAATGAGTACAAATATGGATCTCTTCCAGTCAGTTGCCCAGGTAGCTGTTCTCCAAATCCCTTGGCCTAACTGAGTGAGTGCCTCCAGTGCAGCATCCATTTGTTGAAACATCTCAGTGGGTATTCTGTCAATTCCTGGGGCCTTGTTTTTCACCAATTCCTTCAGTGCAGTTTCAACTTCTTCCTTCAATACCATTGGTTCTTTATCATATGCCATCTCCTGAAATCGATTAACATCAACCAGTTCTTTTTGGCATAGTGATTCTGTGTATTTCTTCCATCTTCTTTTGATGTTTCCTGCATCACTCAATATATTGCCCATAGAATCTATCAATATTTCAACTTGAGGCTTAATTTTTTTCTTCAGTTCTTCCAGATTGACAAATGCCAAGCATGTTCTTGCCTTTTGGTCTTCTAACTCCAGGTCTTTGCACATTGCATTATATATATGACTTTGTCTTCTTAAGCTGCTCTTTGAAATCTTCTGTTCAGCTCTTTTATCTTGTCATTT
>NW_006921603.1:12593780-12630094 GCF_000298275.1 Orycteropus afer afer | reverse complement strand
TATGATTGTCTGATTCAAAATGGCCAAAACCAGTCCATTTCAGCTCACTAATGCCTAGGATATCAATCTTTATGCATTCCATTTTATTTTTGACAGCTTCCAGTTTTCCTAGATTTGTACATTCCATGTTCCAATTATTAATGGGTGTTTGCAGCTGTTTATTCTCATTTTGAGTTGTGCCACATGAGCCAGTGGAGGTTCTGAAAGCTTTACTCTGTCCACATCATTAAAGTCAGCTCTGAGGAGGCAGCTCTTCCCCAGTTGTATTTTGAATGCCTTCTGATCTGAGGGGCTCATTTTCTGGCTTTATATTGCACAGTGTTTCAGAGCTATTCATTAAGTTTTCCAGTAATATATCAGACAGTGTTTCACTGCTATTCATAAGGTTTTCACTGGCCAATTCTTTGAGAAGTGGATGGCTTCTTCCTTTTTCTAAGTTTGTCTTAGTCTAGAAGCACCACTGAAACCTGTCCACCATGGGTAACCCTGTTGGCATTTGAAACACTGGTGGCATAGCCTCCAGCCCCTCACAGCAACATGCAAGCCACTACAGTATGACAAACTGACAGAAAAGTTCGTCTCCCTTAGCTTTTCCAAACTGCTCCATTCCCACTTCCCAGCCTGCTCTAGCTGTTGTTCTGGCCCTCTCCCAGCCCCTGCCCCTTCCTGGTCTACCCTAGTTGTTGTTTCCACCCTTCGCCAGCTCCTGCCACTTCCTGGTTGGTATATTTTTCTCTCCAGTATTTCTAGTTTCCAATCTCTTCCTCTATGGACACTCAAATGCCATTTAGCATCTGCTAATGCATAGTGGCTAAGACACTTGCCTGCTAACCAGACGGCTGGCGGTTCAAACCCACCAGCCACTACTCAGAAGGAAGGTTGGGCAATCCTACTTCCGTAGTGATACTGCCTTGGAAACCCAAGGAGGGGTCGCTATGAGTCGGGTTTGACTCGACGGCAAACAACAACAACAACAACAACGATATTTTTCATAGGGAGCTCTGGTGGTGTAGTACCTAAGCCATTTGACTGCTAACCAGCAGGCTGGCAGTTCAAACCCACCAGCCACTCCTCAGAAGGAAGAATGGACAGCCTACTTCCATAGCGATACCACCTTAGAAACCCAAGGAGGGGTCGCTATGAGTCGGATCCGACTCCACGGCAGTGAGTTTGGTTTTTTTGATTTGGATGTTTTTTCATATAGAAACTATGGATTCTGTTGTTTATTCCCACCACCATCCCAAGACTCACCAGATCTTTTAACTTGTGCCATAAGTGGTTGAGGGAGAGCTTCAATCAGAGTATTTCTCCCCAAAAGTAGAGCCTTCCTCACGTTGAAAATATGTCTACTCCAGGACCGGGTATCAGCTCATGAAGTGGGATGGCTATGCCAAACACTGAGATATCCTGTGGTATCCCCAATAGTAACTCATATCTGGATGTGAACAGCTCTCAAACTACCAGTTTGGGTTGTGGGATCACTTGTAGTAAAGTGGCATCATTGGACAGGAGAGATATAGTTTCATCAGGATTGTTTTTAACTGAACCTTTAGGAACCTAGGAGAATCATCTCAATATTCTCTTACCATAAGTATTGTTTTCCTATTTTTATTGTAACAAATTACCACAAATTTAGTAGGTTACAATAGCACAAATTTATTGTCTTACAGTTTTGAAGGTCAGAAGGCTGAAATGGGGCTGAAAATCAAAGTTTAAGTTGCATTCCACCTGAAGGCTCCAGGGGAAAATCCATTTCCTTGCCTTTTCAGCTTCTTGAGCCTGCTCACATTCCTTGGCTCATGGCTCCTATGTGTCAGCAATCACATCACTCTGACCTCTGCTTCCATCATTCCATGTTTCTGTGACTGACACTCCTACTTCCCCCTTACATAATCTCTCCATCTCAAGATCCTTAACTTAATCACATCTGCAAAATCCCCATATCCATATGTTCCATAGATTAGGATGTGAACTTTTTTTGTTGTTTTTGTTTTACTTTCCATCAATTTTGTTGTTTTTTTTTACTTTCCATCAATTTTCTCCACTAGCATTATTCTGCCTACCACTTATGCTGCATGTAAACGGACTCCAAGTAATGGGCCTGATAGTGGGGTTGAAAGCATTGAGACGAAAAGGAGGGTCTGTACCCTATCACCCTAAGTCTAGAAAAGAGACTCAGAGCCCCTGGCCAAAGGTTTCCTTCTTAGCCTGTCCTTCCAAATAACTCCAACCCAGGTGTTGGGATGCCATTCTCAACACACCTATGTCCTCACTTGAACCAGAGAGATTTGCTTAGACTTGTTATTTCGCCATCTCTGCAGATCTGCCATTCTCAAAATACATTTCTGGAACTGTGCCTCAGCCTGCACAGCATGCCATAGCATGTCCCGCAGAGTGGCCTGGTGGATAGAGACATTTGATTTTATGGCTACTGTGTGACATCTCCTCCTTTTTACCTTCTTCTTCTGCTGCCCTCTCTGAAACCTGTATTTACTGTGGGTTAAATACCCCATTTTCCTACCCCATAGACTGCTTGAACTCAGGACATCTTGTGCTAGCTATGCAGGCTCCTTTCCATCCTGGCATAGCCTCAGGGTCCCAAGGACCCTCCTTGGGGAAGGCAAAGAACCACAGGGAAAGATGGCTATGAAGCGTCCTCGCTCACCCTCCAGCAGAACCCACTCCCTCTCCTTCTTAGGCCTCCTGTTCCACATCCTCACTTTGCCATTTGAGCCATTCCTCCAGGTCATGTGGTTTGTGGTAGGTCAATGTGGCAGCTTCTGATGTTAGTAAAATTTTTACATTTTGAATTTATGTGAACTCAGGGTGCTGGAAGGGCTGAGTTTTTGCAACTAGCACCTCTACCATGGTGGATCCAAAGCTTGGTATAGAATTTGTGTATGACGGAGCTCCTGGGCTATGGAGAAGACTTGCCTTTGAGTGAAATTTGAAATGTTGGATAATGTACTGGCTAGTTCTGTTTCTGAATAAGACCGTTCTATTGGCCTAAAGAGTAATCAGATCATCAAGAGATATGGGAAGAATTTCCTCCACTGAACCTATTTAAAGGGATGTTAGAAAATGAAATGCATTCTGATTACATGACTCGAGTCAGGCTTGACTTCTTCAACATGGCCAATATGCTAATTTCCATTATGAGGGTACAACATGTATACATTACAAGTGATTATCAATAAACATTTTACCTATTAGCAAATTTACTAAATGTTCCTTAACACATCATTTATATTCATAGCCTTTAAATATGTCCCCAGTTTATGCCTGTTGGGGCATGTAATGGAAACCTAGTTCAAATGGCCTCCTCTTCCAAATAGCAGGCCCCCATTCCATGCCACTTGGTGGCCACTTTAATAGAGAACACAAAGGAATAGATTTGGAACTGGAAGGAAACAATCGGACCAGTGTGGGGGGACAGACCATCTGGGTCCAATACAGAGGCAGCTTTCTTCCAAGAGGAATGCTGAGCACAAGGGCACCCTGATCCCTTGGCTGTTCCAGTCCCTGTTAGGAGTCTCAGTTACAAGGTTCTGTAGTGGGACCTGCAGGTCAGCCCTGTTCTTTGACTGCTGACTGGACCCTGGTCCCTGTGGTACTTTGTGTCCTCATATTGGGGCCTGGTATTATTTCCCTGTGCCTACCTAGCCTGGGAGTCCTTGAGTGGTGCAAATAGTTAATATGCTCCACTGCCAACCAAAAAGCTGGCAATTTGAGTCCATTCAGAGGTACCTCAGAAGCAAGCCTGGTGATCTACTTCCAAATAATCAGCCAATGAAAACCCTATTGTGCACATTTCTACTCTTGTGCATGTAAGGTCGGCATGAGTCAGAATCAACTTGATGACAACTGATTTGGATTGGTTTGGTACCCAGCCTGGATCACTGGCAAAGGAGCAGGAAGATCCTTGAGTTTGTGAAGGATAGACCGAAGGGAGCAAGACTAAGAGGGAGTCATTTCTCATTTAGTGATGGCATTGTGCCTAAGGCATTTGACTGCTAATCAGAAGGCTAGTGGTTCAAACCCACCAGCCACTCCTCGGAAGGAAGATTGGGCAACCTACCTCCGTAGTGATACTGCCTCAGAAACTCAAGGAGGGATCAATATGAGTTGGATCCCACATGATGACAATGAGTGTGTGTGTGTGTGTGTGTGTGTGTGCCAGGTAGGGTGTGGGGTGCTTTACACACTCATGTAATTTCACTTAATGTTCTCAACAGCTCCATGAGGTAGGTCCTATTATCCCCATTTTGTAAAGAGGCTAAAGTTCTGTGTCAATCAGGGTTCTAGCAGGAAACAGGTGGCATACTCAGAGGGTTTAATTGAAGAGAGTTTAAGGATGGGATTCTTTACAGAGGTGTGAACTGACAAGAGATTAGAAACACCTGGAAGCCATTGTCACTTTTAGGTGTAGAGGGGAGATAGTGTATTACCCATAACATCAAAAGAGTTGGAACCAAGGAGAGAGCTTTGACAGGAGCTGCTGTGGGTGGAGAAACAAGACTATTGCTAGCACTGCAGCATAGCAAGGTGGAAGGGGAGATGAATATTGTGCCCTCTCTTCTCCCACCCACTGGTCTCCCCCCACTGTTTTTTATTGGCCAAACCAAATTGGAAGTCAGAGGGCAAGGGAGTCTTGGTGATGCAGTCCATAGAGGCCAGCCTGCTGATGGGCAAATGGAGACTAACCTGCATATGTTCTAAGTGATTACATAATTTGACTGAAAGTCTCATACTGGGATTTAACCTTTGGACTTCCTGAATCCAGAGTACCACATATTGCTGCTTTCCCACTGTCGACTTTATTAAGAATAAACAAACAAAAAACCAAACTCATTGCCATCAGGTAGATTCTGACTCATAGTGACCCGATCCCCTTTAGGTTTCCGAGGCAATAAATCATTTCAGAAGTAGATTGCCCAGTCCTTGGTCTGCAGAGTGGCTGGTGGGTTTGAACCAGCAACCTTCTGGTTGGCAGTCAACTGCCTTAAGCGCTATGCCACCAGAGCTCCTTTTATCAGCTGGAAGTTGGAAGGAAAGAGAGTTGGAGAAAGAAATTAAATTTTATCTCATAGACCAGCATTTTCCAAACTGTATTTCAAAGAACACTGGACTTTTTATTGCCAAATAGTTTGACAAATGCTTTATTTAATATTTTCTAGTTGAAGGTCCAAAATGTGTTTTGGGTTTGAGAGGTAATTAAACTTAACTCATTTTAACTCTTTTCTCAAAATTAAACATGAAACATTTTTGTTCATGTATTCTTTGAAACACACTTTGGGAAGTACTCCTGGGAGCAGTGGGGTTGGAGGGAAGAGGACAGTGAAGATAAATGTATCTGAAGTGTAGAGAAGGTAATGTGGGAGACAGGCAGAACAAATAGAAGTCTTCTTCAGTAGTTCAGGTTAGAGATGAAAAGGATTTGAGTCTGGGGAACAACAGTGATGGGGGTAGGGGAGAGAGTTAGTTCCTCCTTGATGATTGCAGTGAAGAGTGAAGCCATCAATGAGATAGGGTAACCTGGAGCAGAATCAGACAGAAGAAGCAGGGTATTCAGCTCAGTCTGACACACTGAGCATGAAGCGCTTTGGGATAAACTAAGTTATTAGTTGGTGTCTTAGTTTCTTAGTGCTACTGTAAATAGAAATGCCAAGAGTGGTTAGCTTTAACAAACAGAAATTTATTTTCTCACAGTTTAGGAAGTTAGAAGTCTGCATTCAAGGAGCTATCTCTAGGAGAGGCTTTTTTTCTTTGTTAGCTCTGGGGCAAGGTCCATGTCTTTTTTCAGCTTCTGTTCTTTGGTTCCTTGGTGAGCTTTTCCCTCCATTTGTACTTTTTTCTCTAAGCCTAATCTACTGTTCCTATCTCAAAGGTGGTTCATTAACATAACAAAGAAAATTCTATTCTGAAATGGAATTACATCTACAGGTATAGTGGTTTAGTTGGGAGCTCTGGTAGCGTAGTGCCTAAGGCACTTGATTGCTAACCAGAAGGTTGGTGGTTCAAACCCACCAGCCACTCCTTGGAAGGAAGGTTGGGCAATCTACTTCCGTAGTGATACTGCCTCGGCAACCCAAGGAGGGGTCGCTATGAGTCGGGTCTGACTCAACGGCACATAACAACAACAACAGTGGTTTAGCATTTACAAAACATATATATTTCATATACTCTCACACTCACTCACTGCCATCAAGTCAGATCCAACTCATAGCGACCCCTCCTTGGGTTTCTGAGGGAGTATCACTAAAGAAGTAGATTGCCCCATCTTTCTTTGGTTAGCAGTCAAATGCCTTAGGCACTATGCCACCAGAGTTCCTAACACATTTATCTGGGGGACACAATTCAATCCATAACCATTGGCTGCCAGGGATTCAAGATTAGAATTTTGGAGAATGGTTGCTGCTCAAAGTACATATTTGTAAGCCACCAACATATTAATAGGAGCTCTGGTAGCATAGTGCCTAAGGCACCTGACTGCTAACCAGAAGGCTGGTGGTTCAAACCACCAGCCAGCCACTCCTCGGAAGGAAGGTTGGGCAATCTACTTCCGTAGTGATACTGCCTTGGAAACCCAAGGAGGAGTTGCTATG
This sequence comes from Orycteropus afer afer, assembly GCF_000298275.1. Taxonomy (NCBI): domain Eukaryota; kingdom Metazoa; phylum Chordata; class Mammalia; order Tubulidentata; family Orycteropodidae; genus Orycteropus; species Orycteropus afer. The sequence goes on along the minus strand of NW_006921603.1, from coordinate 12,623,489 downwards.
AGCCAGGCCCAACTCAACGGCAAGTAACAACAACAACATATTAATGAAAATGGAACCCATTGGAGTGGATGCCATTGCCCAAGAAGAAGAACAGAAGACCTAACTTGGGTTAAGGGTGTTAGAGAACTTCTTGAAGTTATTTAAAATATTTTATGTCTGTGGCTATAGGCATTTTTTCAGGAGAGAATATCCCATAGCTTCAGCACATTTTCTTTTCTTTTTTTAAAAAATTTTTATTGTGATTTGGGTGAAAGTTTACATCACAAATTCATCCACATTTTGTTTCATGACATTGATTGCAATTCCCCACAATGTAACAGCTCTCTTCCCACTTCATCCCTGCAGTTACCTCTTCCCTGTGTCCTTCCCTCCCACACACTCCCACTCCCTGAGCTGTCTTCCTGTGCAAATACTGCCCTTCTGTTCTCCCATGATTGATTATCAATCCAAGGAGCGTATCTACCTGATGTAAACATTCACCCCATATACCTGTCTGTTGTTTGTCTGGAAGCCACAAGAGTGAGTTCAGTTCCAGACTGAACTGAAGGATAACTAGAAACTATCGTCTCAGGGGTCGCACCAGCCTCTATCAGACCAGCAAACCTTTTTTTTTTTTTTTTTAATAATTTTGAGTTTTGTTCCACATTGTTCTCCCACTCTATCCAGGACCTCCTACACCAATTGCCTTCTGAGTGGTTGACAGTGGTAGCCAGGTATCATCTAGTTCTTCTGGTCTCATGGTCATATAGGCTGAGGACTGGATGGTCTACCAGTTCCTTGGACTAATTATTTCCATACATCTTTTGTTTTCTTCGTTCTTCTTTGCTCTGGGTGAGGAGAGACCCATCATTTGCACCTAGATAGCCACTGGCAAGGTTTTAAAACCCTAGTCACTACTTACAAAAGTAGGATGTAGAACAATGTTTTTGTGTAGTATGTTCTGCTAATTGAACTTGATGTCTCCTGCGACCATGGTCCTGAGCCCATGGTCCTGAGTCCAACTACTTGCTCCCTCTGTGTAGCTAACTGTGGCCAAGAAACCACCACAACCTTACTCCTTATTAACTCTACTAATCAGCTTCAGCACATTTTCAAAGGTGTCCTTGACAACAGAACTTCAAAAACTATTGATGTAGAACAAGAAGGGAGGACCAATGTTGGGGTCTGCAGAGAGAATCCCCAAAGAAATCTGACACCTTTCATGCAGAATGATGAGAACAAAAACAGGATACACAGCAAAAGAAAAGATCAACAATTTTCCATTGGCAGAGAGGTCAGCTAGGATTAGGTCTAGAGATAATTCTTTAGATTTGGCAATTAGAAAGTCAGTCATTGCTGGCTTAACAAGAGCTGTGTCAGTAGGGTGTTGAGGGTGGTAGAATAGTGAGTGGCTTGAGAGGAAGTAGAATGTGAGGAAAGATCCTTCAAGATACTGTGGTCAATGTAGTACTAGGATTAAGACTAGGATATTGATGTTCATATGAGATTGAGAACAATAAAAACAGACTGGTATTCAGGGCTGACCCCTGAAAATACTGTTTTAAAGAAAATTGGAACCCACATTCTGAAAGGCAAAAAATTTCTCTGAGTGAATAAAAAATATAACTCATGAAATTCATCAACACAAATGCACAAAAAACAGCAAGTGGAAGTAGGAAATATAGGTCACAATAAGGATAAATTTTGTGGGTCAGAGTTGAATAGAACTTGCATTTAAATTGGATCTAAAAGATATAGACAACAGAGGCAAATACTGTTATTACACACACAACAGTATCACTAGCACCAAATACCAGGCTATGAATTAATGCATAGACGGGTGTGAAGAGCACGTGGGGGCAGGCGAACAGGAATACACCCTAGACCAAGGATAGATTTGGCTGAAGATAATCTTACATATGCACTTGTGCTACAAAATTAGCCACATACATTATAGAAGTAACAGAAGACAAGGTTGGAGTAACTTCTCAGAGACTACCAAACATCTTGTGAGAGAGACTCACCAGGCCTGAGTCCCAGGATCGTAGTACTGGGGGACATCATGCTCAACTGGCACACGTAGTTCATAAAAATTCTATTCTACAACCTAATTTCGTGAGTAGCAACTAAGATCTTAAAAGCTTCCGAGTGGCCATCTAAGATCCAACTATTGGTCTCCTCTCATCTGGAGCAAAGAAGAGTGAAGAAGAGCAACGTCATCTGGAAACAATTAGTCCAAAGATAAGAAGGACCACGAGGACCTCAGCCTCCATGACCCGAGACCAGAATAACTAGATGGTGCCTGGCCACCGATGCCAACCACTCAGAAAGGGATCAAATCTGGAGATCCTGGATAGAGTGGGAGGAAAACTGTGGAATAAAATTCAAGAACAAAAATGCCAGAATTGCTGGTGAGAGACACTGGTGGAACCTCTGAGACTATGGCCTGGGGTTACCCTTCGGGCCTAGAAATGGACTCACTTACATGGATTGGTTCTCAGCCCAACAGTAGAAAGCCCTACGTACAGAACACCTACCCCAGGTTGATGTACCCACCTGCTCTAGGGAGATGCACTCCTTGGATCAATCAGCCACGAGATACCAGAGGGATAGCACTCACATAGAGGGAAAGCTGGACAGAAATGCATGGATGAGAAGGGCACAGGGAGGGGGTGGTCACAGGGGGGAGAGGGAAGGAGAGTTTTTTATGGTTGGGGATGGTAATCAGGGCAGTGAAATCAGATGTACATGAACGGTTGAAGGTAAAACAAGTTTGCTATGTAAATTTGTACCCAAAGCACAATAAAAATTAAAAAAATAAAATAAAAATAAATTGGATCTAAAATAAAAGGAATTAAGACTGACTTGTAGGCTTCTGACTTGAACAACGGGTGAATGGATGGTGGTACATTTTACAGGATTAGGGAAGACTGAGGGAAGAGCAGATTTAAGAGTACAGGGAGGAAAGCAAGAGTTTCATTCTGAATATCTTCAATTATGTTAAGTTTCAGGAGTCTAGTAGACGAAGATGTCAAGATAGATATAGAGTCTGGAATTCAAGCCAGGATAGGACTGGAGATAGAATGGTTTGGCAGTTATCATATTTGGGTGGCATTTGTGCTATGGGCCTAAATGAGGTCACCTGGGGAATGAGTATAGGTAGAGAAGATGAACAAAGACTGAACTCTCTGGCATTCCTACATTTAGAGACTCAGGAGTAGAAGAAGTCCTGGACTTGGCCAAAAACAATTCAAAGTGATCTTTTACACCCAGGAATTACACTCTGGGAGAGGTTGCTTTCTGGATACAGTACTTAAAAGTTTTGTATTCAACCACTGCAGCAGCCACTGGGGCAGCACTCATCTTAGCAGTATTGCCTGTGCTGGAGATATTGGGAGCACCAGATTGCTTATGATGAAATTGAAGCTCAGAGAGATTTAGCAACTTACCCAAGGTCAAAGATAATAAGGAACTTATATAAACTTGAGAGCCCATGCTCATTCAGTGTTTATGCACTAGCAGGTAATGCCCAGAACAGCTTCAAGCCTGCCATTCCCATCAACAATAATGTGAATGGTGTCCCCCTGGAGTTGTGTAGTGCGCAATATGCACAACCTTGTGCAAGAGACTTTCCAACTATCCCTTGCTGCCAGCGTCCTTGTAAGTTTCTTTGGCAGCTTCTCTACAAAGTCTGCTACTTTTAATGTAAATTAAAAAAAAAAAAAAAAAGTCCTTCGAATGCCTCCTGATAAAAGAGGTTTATCATAGTGATTATAGGCTTGAGCTTTGGAGTCAAATAGAAATTTGTTCAAGTCATAACTAAGCCTCTTACTAGTTGTAACTCTTTTAAGCCTCAGTTTTTTCGTCTGTGAAATGAGGAAAGAGCAGCTACCTGAGAGGAGGGTATGAGAGTTAAATGAAGAAGGCATGGAAAAGGTTTAGCATGCTTTGCGCAGTCATTTTTGCCCAAGTATTAACTCATTTTTTTTTTTTTTTTTTTTAACTTTCTCACTCTAAGCCTTCCTTGGCTCTCAAGAGAAATTGAAGATTTCACGGAAAGAATGGGAATCAGATTTGGTTCAAATCCACCAGCAAATGAATGCAAAGGGTACCATAGGCCTGCTCATGGGAATCAGTGTGCAGATCCTGGCCTCAGCAGCTCAGCAAATGAGGAAAACAATTTGGGTGGCTTTGCTTAGGTCTGTTTCCCTTCCTGTTCAGAAAAATGCTTGTTTTATTTCAAGTTTTTAAAAAAAGGTCATTTGCCATGAATTTGGTTTTGTTTCTATTTAGTCTACACATGTAAAGAATTCCAGGGCTTGGTGAAGAAGAATAGAATGAAAATATTCTGAGATTTGAGATACTGACCCTGTAATTCCATTGTGGGGCAGGGCATTAGGAATTAAAGGCGGTGTGGCCCAAGAGATTCAAATCTATTTACAACCTGCTTACAGAATATCCTGTTTTCTCCTCGATGGTACTGGGCTGAGTGTCTAACAAAAGAATCTCCCACATATCTGAAAATTAAATGAAGTTCTGGCTAGAGTGCCTATGAGAAATTGATGCAGTATGTTTGTAGGGTTTTTTTTTTTTTTTTTTTCCGGTCAAAGGTGCATAATGTTTTCCAGGTTTTTCTGCTCTTCTCCATTCCTTAAAGGAACAGGAAGAAAGAGGCCAGTCCCAAAAAGGGGGAGATGCTGGCCAACAGCCCAGGATATTCCTTCTGGCCTCAAATACAATATGAAGATAGACCGAGTTTTAAATGAAGACAGAGGAAAATTTTTGTGTTCTGGAGTCTGACGTCATGGTCCTCTGTGTCTCCCATCCCCCTAAGCAACTGTGCAATAACTGGATGTTTAGCAAAATTGCTTTTGAGTGCTTATTTGGGAGAATACATCAGAGGAGTTAAGGAGAAAAATGTTCGCAGCTCAAAGAAGCAGAAAACAATTAAGGTTGTTGTTTCTCACGAGTCTTATCATCTTGTTGACTTTTGAGAAGTAGATATCTATTTCATACATATACATTCAGATGCCACCCTATCACGAGGGAGAACCTCCAAAATAAAAATTTCCCAAGGTCTTATCTTAACTACAGTAGCTTCTGTTCAGTGGGTGGGTGGACTTCCCACCTCACAGAACCCTAGAATTACAGAAGGATAGAGTTGGAAAATCCCTTAATCATCAAGTCCTTTCCCCAAACTCCCTTGAAGACGAGGACTTAGGACCCTGTTTTAAACAAACATACAGACAAACAAGCATGTAAGTAAATGAACAAAAATCAGCTCAGTGGGCCCCAACCCAGTCCCATTTAATCAGAATTTTCATGGAAGGTGTGGTAATCTGAATATTTAACAACTACCCCAGGGATTGTGTTAAATTGTTTTGTTGGCAAAGAATACTGGAAATACCATGGATTGCCAGAAGAATGAACAAATCTGTGATGAAAGAAGTGCAGCTGGAATACTCCTTAGAAGCAAGAATGGCCAGACTTCATCTCTCGTACTTTGGTCAAATTGTCAGAAGGGACCAGTCCCTGGAGAAGGATATTATGCTTAGCAAAGTAGAGGGTTAGTGAAAAAGGGGATGGGTTGACACAGGCGCTGTGAGGATGGGCTCAAGCACAGTGAGGATTATAAAAATGGCTCAGAACTAGCAGTGTTTCATTGTATGTAGGGTCTCTATGGGAGCTCTGGCGGCGTGGTGCCTAAGGCATTTGACTACTAACCAGAAGGCTGGAGGTTCAACCCATCAGCCTCTCTTTGGAGGAAGATTGGGCAATCTACTTCTGTAGTGATACCGCCTCGGAAACCCAAGGAGAGGTTGCTATGAGTCGGATTCGACTCAACAGCAGTGAGTTTGGTTTTTGTCTTTTTTTGAGGATCTCTAGTAGCATGGTGCCTAAGGCACTTGACTGCTAACCAGACGGCTGGCGGTTCAAACCCACCAGCCACTCCTTGGAAGGAAGGTTGGGCAATCTACTTCTGTAGTTATACTGCCTCAAAAACCCAAGGAGTGTTCGCTATGAGTTGGGTCCAACTCGACAGCACATAACAACAACAACAACGAGTCAGAGCTAACTTGATGGCATCTAACAACACCACCATCCCAGGGATGCTTATTTTAGGGGAAGTTTCTGAAACACTACCCATCAACCAGTCCTCGGAAGGAAGATTGGGCAATCTACTTCCGTAGAGATAGTGCCTTGGAAAGCCAAGAAAGGGGTCACTATGAGTTGGATCTGACTCGACAGCAGTGAGGTTTTTGTTTTTTTTTTTTTTAATAATCCAATGTTTTCATTTTTCAAATGGAGAAATTGAAACTTATATAAAAAGTGATTTGTCAAAGTCACCCATCTGCAAGACAAGCTGGAGTACACAGCCTTATAGTTACTACCCGTTTACCCACCACATAGGGATCAACGTAAGTATCTCTTTAACATTGGTGTTTATGTGGTTGCCCAATGGATTCATAGATGAAGACGATTTTGTGTAAGCATTTATGGATCTTTCATGGCTACTTCCCCAATAAGGAAAAACAGTTCATTCTCTTTAAATTGCTGTGCTTTTATTTATTTTCCTATTTTCAGAAATTAAAACTCAAAAAGGTCTTTATCATTTAAAAAATGTGTTTTCTGAACTTGGATATTAGGAAATGTAAGACTTTGAAATGCATACACAACTTTTAAACAAATAGCCCCAATGAGGCAGAAGGCCCTGTATAAAGAAAAGTAATATTTGAAATAGAAGCCAAATGAATCACAAGGATTATTTTGCCCTTATCTTGGACACTGGACAGTTTATTTACCTACCCCACTGTATACTCATTGCATTAGATCATTGTGTCCTGAGGAACATGATTCTGGAGACATTAATAGATATGCTGCCCACAAAGATTTTCCCTGATCAAAGCTTAGAAAATTCTGCATTAATCTTTTTTTTTTTTTCCCGCCTTCCCTTTCACCCAAGTTAATATGTGTATACCCTCTAGTTAGTTACTTACTCTCCCTTCCTTTCCCACCCCTGGTTATCATCAAAGAATATTTGTTTTTGTGTGAGACCCTTTTCTTGATTTTTTACAATAGTGGTGTCATATGGCATTTGTCCTTTTGTGATTGACTAATTTCACACAGCATAATGTCCTCTAAGTTCATCCATGTTCTGAGGTGTTCTGCAGACTCATCGTTATTCTTTAATGTTTAGTAGTATTCCATGGTGTGTATGTACCGTAGTTTGTTTATCCATTCATCTGCTGATGGGCACTTAGATTAGTTCCATCTTTTTGCTGTTGTGAATAATGCTGTGATGAACACGGGAGCTCTGGTAGCATAGTGGCTAAGGTACTTGACTGCTAACCAGAAGGCTGGCGGTTCAAACCCACCAGCCACTCCTCAGAAGGAAGATGGGGCAATCTACTTCCGTAGTGATACTGCCTCGGAAACCCAAGGAAGGGTCGCTATGAGTCGGGTCTGGCTCGATGGCACGTAACAACAACAACAATAATCTGTTCCTGACACAGCTCTTATTTCTTTAGGATATATGCCTAGTAATGGGATTCCTGGATCATAATATTTCTATCTCTAGTTTTTAAAGGAAGAACTATACTGTTTTCCACAGTGGTTGCACCATTTTACAGTCTCACCAGAAGTGTATGAGGGTTTCTGTCTCTCCACACCCTCACCAGTATTTGTTGTTTTCTGTTTCTTTGAATTTTGCTATGAGTGCTGGGGTGTGATGGTATCTCATTGTTATTTTGATTTGCATCTCTCTGATGGCTAATGATCACGACCATTTCTTCATGTGTTTATTAGCTGCCTGAATGTCTTCTTTGGTGAAGTGTCTGTTCAAGTCCTCTGCCCATTTTTAAATTGAACTGTTTGTTTTATTGTTGTTAAAGTGTTGAAGTTGTCTAGAAATTTTAGAGTTTAGCCCCTTGCCTGATATGTTATTACCTAAAATTACCTAGTCTGTGGGTTCTCTTTTTACTCTTTTGGTGAAATCTTTTGATGTGCCCAAGTGTCTAATTTTTAGGAGGTCCCAGTTGTTTATTTTGTCTTCTGATGTTTGCATGTTTTTAGTTATGTTAGATAGTGTATTTATGCCATGTATCAGGGCTTCTAAGTTTGTCCTTGTTTTTTCTTTGTTGATCTTTATAGCTTTAGGTTTTATGTTCAGATCTTTGATCCAACTTGAGTTCATTTTTGTATATGACATGAGATATGGGTTCCATTTCATTTTTCTGCAAATGGGTATCCAGTTTTTCTGGCACCATTTATTAAAGACACCACCTCTCCCCCATGTAATGAGTGTTGGCCCTTTGTCAAAGATCAGCTGACCATAAGTAGATGGATTTACTTCTGGATTCTCATTCTGTTCCCTTGGTCTATGTGTCTGTCATTGTACCAGTTCCAGGCTGTGTTAACTACTGTGGCTATATAGTAGATTTTGAGATGAGGGAGTGTGAGGCCTCCTGTTTTGTTCTTCTTTAGCAGTATTTTACTTATCTGGAGTCCCATTTCTTTCCATATAAAATCTGTGATTAGTGTTTCCATCTTTAAAGAATGATGATGTAATCTGGATTTGGATTGCATTATATCTGTAGATTGCTTTGGGTAATAGTAACATTTTCATGATGTTAAACCTTCCTACCCATGATCATGGTATAATATTCTATTTATGTAGGTCTCTTTTGGTTTCTTGTAGTAGTGTTTCATAGTTTTCTTTGTATTGGTCTTTTGTGTCTCTGGTTAGATTTTTTCCTAAGTACTTCATCTTTTGGGTGGTTATTGTAAATAGTATAGTTTTCCTGATATCCTTTTCAGAGTTCTCTTCATCAGTGTAAGGAAATAAGACTGACTTTTATATGTTGATCTTGTACCCTGCCACTTTGCTGAAACTTTCAATTTTCTCCAGTAATTTTCTTGCTGAGTCTTTGGTATTTTCTATTTATAAGATCATATTATCTGCAAGTAGAGATAATTTTACTTCTTCTTTGCCAATTTGTTGTTGTTGTTAGGTGTCATTGAGTCAGTTCTGACTCATAACAACCCTATGTACAACAGAACCAAAGACTGCCTGCTTCTGTGCCAGCCTCACAATCCTTGCTATACCTGGGCCCATCATTGCAGCCACTGTGTCAATCCGTCTCATTGAGGGCCTTCTTTTTTGTTGACCCTCCACTTTATTATGCATGATATCCTTCTCCAGGGAATGATCCCTTCTGACAACATGACCACAGTAGGCAAAAAGTCTGGCCATTCTCACTTCCAAGGAGCATTCCAGCTGCACTTCTTCCAGGACAGATTTGTTAGTTCTTTTGGCAATCCATGGTACTTTCAATATTCTTTGCCAACACCACAACTCAAAAGCATCAACTCTTATTTGGTCTTCCTTATCATTGCCCAGCTCTCACATGCATAAGAGGCAATTGAAAATACCATGCCTTGGGTTAGGCTCACCTTAGTCTTCAAAGAGACATCTTTGCTCTTTGTCACTTGAAAGAGGTCTTTTGCAGCAGATTTACCCAGTGTATTACATCATCTGATGTCTTGACTGCTGATTCCACTGGTTTTGTTTGTGGAAACAAGTAATATGAAATCTTTGACAACTTCAATCTTTTCTCCATTTATTGTGATGCTGCTTATTGGACCAGTTGTGAGGATTTCTGTTTTCTTTATGTTGAGATGTAATCCATACTGCAGACTGTAGTCTTCAATCTTCATCAGTAAGTGCTTCAAGTCATCCTCACTTTCAGCAAGCAAAATTGTGTTGTCTGAGTATCTCAGGTTGTTAATGAGTCTTCCTCCAATCCTGATGCCACACCCTTCATATAGTCCAGCTTTTTGGATTATTTGCTCAGCATACAGATTGAGTAAGCATGGTGAAAGGATACAACCCTGACATACTCGCTTCCTGATTTTAATCCATGTAGTATTCCCTTGTTCTGTCAGAACAACAGCCTTCTGGTCTATATACAGGTTCCTCATGAGCACAATTAAGTATTCTGGAATTACCATTCTTCTCAATGTTATCCACCAAAAGCAAACTCACTGCCATTGAGTCAGATCCGACTCATAGCAACTCCTCCTTGGGTTTCTGAGGTGATATCACTGCGGAAATAGTTTTCCCCCATCTTCCATCTGAGGAATGACTGGTGTGTTTGGACCACCAGCCTTCTGGTTAGCAGTCAAATGCCTTAGGCCCTATGCTGCCAGAGCTCCCAGTGTTATCCATAATTTGTTATGATCCACACAATTGAATGCTTTTGCATAGTCCATAAAGCACAAGTAAACGTCTTTTTGGTATTGTTTGCTTTTATTCAAGATCCATCTGACATCAGCAATGATATCCCTTGTTCCATGTCTTCTTCTGAATCCAACTTGCATTTTTGTAAGTTCTTTGTCAATATACTGCTGCAACCGTTTTTGAATTATCTTCAGCAAGAACTTACTTGCATGTGGTATTAATGATATTGTTAGATAATTTCCACATTCTGTGGGATTACCTATCTTTGGAATGGGTACAAATATGGATCTCTTCCAGTCAGTTGGACAGGTAGTTGTCTTCCAAATCTCTTGGGACAGATGAGTGAGTGTTTCCAACGCAGCATCCATTTGTTGAAACATCTCAATGGGTATTCTGTCAATTCCTGGAGTCTTGTTCTTCACCAATTCCTTCAGTGCAGCTTCGACTTCTTCCTTCAATACCATTGGTTCTTGATCATATGCCACCTCCAGAAATGAATGAACATTGACCAGTTCTTTTTGGTACAGTGACTCTGTGTATTCCTTCCATCTTCTTTTGATGTTTCCTTCATCATTCAATATTTTGCCCAGAGAATTTTTCAATATTGCAACTTGAGACTTGAATTTTTTCTTCAATTCTTTCAACTTGAGAAATGCTGAGTATTTACTTCCCTTTTGGTTTTCTAATTCCAGGTCTTTGCACATTTCATTATAATAACTGACATTGTCTTCTCAAGCTGCTCTTTGAAATCTTCTGTTCAGCTCTTTTATCTTGTCATTTCTTCCATTTACTTTAGCTACTCTCCATTCAAGGGCAAGTTTCAGAGTCTCTTGCCAAATTACATGCCTTTTGTTCCTCTTTCTTGCCTTATTGCTCTGGCTAGGACTTTCAATACAGTATTGAATGGAAGTGGTGATAAAAAGCATCCTTGGCTGCTACCTATTCTTAGGGCAGAATGGCATTAAGCTATCTTGTGTTGGAAATGCATAAAGCACATTAACCTACTGTTATTAGACCCAGTGGCAGAGTAAGAAATAGAATGCCTAGGCTACGGTGCAGCAAGGAATCCCTCTTTGAGTGCTGATGGGCAATTGCCCATTACAGGGATTCAAAGGACAGCAGGTCCACAACTCTGGACTCCTTTAATAATTCCTCATTCCTTGGGAGTGCAATGACCTGCAATTCAGACACATTCTCAGGAAAAACAGGGAAGCGTCAGGGAGCTCTATCCTTGTTTTGTGATTATCCTATACCCTTATCCTGCCTCTCTGAATGTTCTGCTTCAAAAATCTAGTATTTCTGTGTTTCCCCAATTTTCTGGAAAATATTTTAAGACAATGAGTATAATTAATTTTTAAAATGATAAATTTTTCCATCCAAAAAACTTCATATAGCCAAAGAAATTTTGAAGAAGAATACAAACTAGGAGGCCTCAAACTTCCTGACTTCAAAACATATTACTTAGCTATGGTAATCAAAATAGCCTGGTACTGGTTTAATGATAGACACATAGACCACAAGATAGAATTGCAAACTCAGAAATGAATCCATTTGTCTGTGGTGAACTGATTTTTTACAAAGGCTGCCAAGTCCATTCAATGGGGGAAGGGACAGATTCATCAACAAATAGTGCTGGCAAAACTGGATTTCCACATGCAAGAAGCATGATCCATACTTCATATCATACACAAAAATTAATTCAAAATGCATCAAGGACCTTCCTGTTAAATCTAAAACCATAATTTTCCCCATAACTTTTTCTTAAATCTTTACCTCTACTATCCTTTGTTGATTTAGAGTATAGTACAATGCCTAAGGCATTTGACTGCTAACCAGAAGGCTGGTGGTTCAAACCCACCAACCACTCCTCAGAAGGAAGATTGCACAATGTACTTCTGTATAGATACTGCCTCAGAAACCCACAGAGCGATTGCTATAAGTCAGATCCAACTCATGGCAGTGAGGTTTTTTTTTTTTTTTTTAAATAAAGTGAGGTAGGATTTCACACACAAAGATGTTATTAAGGATTTTCAGTTTAAAAGATCATAGTAGTTCATGCAAAGAGCCCTGTGATCCACTGACTTACCTTCATCAGGACCCACAGACTGGATACTCTGCTACCTGCTTTCATTGAAGGTTGACATCAAAGCAGTCACTTAGGTTGTGGCTGTGCATCACCTGTCCCAGTTCTCATGAAGACTTTGTTCAACAGACACTCAATGCTCTATCTATGAGAAACCACATCATAAGTTTAGGGGAGAGTTTAGTGTTAGGGACCTGTATCTTTTGAAGAACTAAAAATACCTGGCAAATGTAGATATTTTTAGATTTTATTGATGAATAAATGAGTAGGAGTATGCCTGGTTTGGGCTGAGGGAAAGAAGAAGATGGCTTCTTTTTTTAAAATTGAAAGCCATTATGTTTTTCATTTTGCCTTAGTTGCTCAGAAATTTAATTCTAAATTAATGCTTCTCACAGTAACTATTTCATTCCAGGTTCCAGTCTTAATTACTATCTCCCTTCCCAGAAGGAGCTTTGGAAGCATAGTGCCTAAGGCACTTGACTGCTAACCAGAAGGCTGGTGATTCAAACCCACCAGCCACTCCTTGGAAGGAAGGTTGGGCAATCTACTTCCATAGTGATGCTGCCTTGGGAACCCAAGGAGGGGTCGCTATGAGTTGGGGCCGACTCAACAGCACATAACAACAACAACAACCCTTCCCAGAGGACTATCTACTTATTTTAAAGATTCTGTTGTGTGTGCATGCATGGTTGTTATCAATAGCATCTGACTATTGTAAGAGGCGGTTGGTGGTGTTATGTGCCATCCAGTTGACTCTGACTCAGAACAACCCCATGTGACAGAGTAGAACTGCTTTATAGGTTTTTCTTGATGTAATCTGTGGAAGCCAGATCTTTTTTTCCACAGAGTAGGTGGGTGGGGTTAGCCTCCCAGCCTTTCAGCTTGCAGCCAATCTCTTAACTGTTGAGCCACCAGGGCTCCTTAAGAGGTAGGTGGTTGCTGTTGTTATGTGCCGTCGAGTCAGACCCAACCTTCCTTCCGAGGAGTGGCTGGTGGGTTTGAACCACCAGACTTCTGGTTAGCAGTCAAGTGCCTTAGGCATTATGCTACCAGAGGTAGGTAGGATGGAGTAATATAAGAGGTCTGGAGTTGGATACATGGGGTTCAAGTCTGTTTATTCTTGGGTAAGTCAGATATCTGCTCTGTGTCTTAGATTCCTTATCTATGAGATGAGAAGTGTTGAGAGGATTAAATAAAACAGTGCTTAGAAGGTAGTTAGCTTAGTGCTCCTGACATAGCAACCACCTGATAAGTGCTAACTGTATGTAACAGTGAAAATTAGGCAAATTACAAATGATAAATATCATATATAAATATATATTATCTGGGAATATTCTGCAGAAACCATTTTATAATTTTAGTCTATGATTTCAGAATTGTTCCTAATAATAAAAGTGATTATTTGAATAGTGGTGTTACTCTTTTGAATACTTGACATATGTTGACTTATGTAAATGTGCTTGTGATATTCATTTATGGAAATGTTGTAATTTAATTTACAACAACCCTCTGAGGTGAGACTATCATACTCTATTTTGGAGACGAGACAGCTGAAGCACAGAGAGGTCAAGTAACTCACTCAAGGTCATAAGGATGGTGAGGGATAGAGCCAGCATTCACCTTCAAGCAATCCGGCTCCAGAGTGAGTTTAAACACTGTGCATTCTTCTTTCTAATCCCAGCCAGCATTTATTGATCCCTCACCATGTGCTAGACAGAGTCCCTGGGTGGTGCAAACAAAACCTACCCAGAGGTGCCTTGGAAGAAAGGCCCGGTGATCTGCTTCTGAAAGGTCACAGCCTTGAAAATTGTATGGAATACAGTTCCACTCTGAGACACATGTGGTCTCCATGAGTCAAAATTCACTCAAAAACAGGTTCACCATGTGCTCGGCTCTGTGAAAGCTACATCTCATTTGATATTTCCAATACTGGCAAGAGGTAACCCTATTTTACTGATGAGGCAGCAGGGAGGCTAACTTACTAAGGTCACACAACTTATAACTAGCAAAGAACCTCAAACTTATATTTGTTTAATTCCTAAAGTCTACCAGGACCATGTCAAACTCTCACCACACTAAATGCCCTTTTGATCCTCTGCTTTACTTTTGTATCTATTTTTAATTAGAACAAGGGCAGTGGTAGTCTTTGGTAGAATTCTAGCCTTCTATGTCAGAGATCTGGGTTCAGTTCCCAGTGCACTTCATGCACTACCACCACCTGGCTGTCAGTGGACACTTGTGTGTTGCTATGATGCTGAACAGGTTTCAGGTGGTTCAAGCCCACCAGCCACTCCTAAGAAGGAAGACTGGGCAATCTATTTCTGTAGTGATACCACCTTGGAAACCCAAGGACAGGTTGCTATGAGTGGGATCTGACTCAACAGCAGTGAGTTTGGTTTTTGGTTTTCTAGACTAAGATGGACTAAGATAGAAAGGTCTGGTGACCTACTTCCAAAAATCAACCAATGAAAATCCTGTGGATCACAACAGCCCAATCTGCAACTGATCATGACAGTGGTGCAGGCCCATTTTGTTCCATTGGCTTGGAGTCACTATGAGTTGGGGGCCAATTCAATGACAGCTAACAACAACATTAGAACACTCAGGCAAAGGATCACTTACCTTCCTGACAGTGACTGTGATGGTTGATATTATATATTGACCTGGCTATGCTGTGATCTCAGTGGTTTGGCCTACATTTTGTAATCACTTTCCATTTTGTGATTGGATGTGAGCAGCCAATCAGTTGAAAGAGTAGTTTCCTTAGGGGTATAGCCTACCTCTAGCATATAAATGGATGTTCTGGCAAAACTCACTCTTTTTTGACTCTGCACTCTTTCCATTTCCTGACGTCTAGTTCTTGGGACATAAGCCTATGGGAGTCTCTGGCCTGCTACCTGACCTGCAGATTTTGGATTCACCAACTCCTGCAATCCCGTGAGCCAGGAGAGGTCTCCAGCCTGCTGCCTGACTTGCAGATTTGGGTTTGTCGGCTCCTGCAACCATGTGAGCAAGCAGAGGTCCTCAGCCTGTCACCTGAGCCAAAGATTTGGTACTTTTCAGTTCTCCACAATTATATGAACCATTTCTTCACAACTGTGTGAACCATTTCCTTCAAGAAAGTTTCTCTCTTTATGTATTTATATATATTTCACTGGTTTTGTTCCTCAAGAGAACACAGACTAAGACAGATTTTTTTAAAAATTGGCTCTAATATAAAGATCAAATATGAAATCATTTGCAAATGAAAAGACTATTCAAGATTTATACTTTATTCCCTCTCTGACCATGATGATTACATCCCTTGGAAACTCTTTATTAATGGAATTCATGGTTAAGGAACAGACGATCTTGTGTGAAAAGGGCCCAAATAATGAATGAAGTCAAATAAGCCCTTATACATATTCATCTTCACTAAAATTAAACCAGTAAAATCATTACACCAAGTAGACTAGCCATAGCATTTCCCCATCCTTGGTTACTAATAATCTAGATGCTTGCCTGCTATGTCTCACAACCAAGTTCCTAGAAAAACATGTCACCTACAACACGACTTAGAAGAGAATAATTTTCACTTCAAGTTCACTCAATGTGAAATTTTTGGCAATATGGAATAACATACAAATATATGTGGAAGATCTAGAATTTATTTTAAAGGGCTCATTTGCATTCATTGAGGGACTGCTGTGTCAATAGAATCCTGGGGTCCATCTACTTGAGTTGATAAGTGAAGAACTTCTTGCCAATATTGGTATCTGTCTCTTAGAGGTGAAACCATTTTAAGGAACAGACTAGGCAGGATCTGCCTTGCTCTGAGATCACTTTACCGGTCTAGGATGCTGTGCCGTGAATCTAACTTTTCCTAAGCACAAACTATTTTGCTAGTATCCATAGACCACAAAAAGTCAGAGATTCAATTCCTTTTAAGCATAAACCCAAAACATCAAACTTGTTGCTGTGAAGTCATTCTGATTCATGGCAACCCCATGTGTATCATTGTAGAAATGTGCTCCATAGGACTTTCAATGGCTATGACCTTTTGGAAGTAGATTTCCAAGGCTTTCTTCAGAGATTCCTCTGGGTGAACTCAAACTGCTAACCTTGAGTTTAACATTGTGCTTACCATTTGCACCACCCAGGGAGACATACATAGGTCACTCATAATTTTTTCAAGAAAATCTCAGGGTTTTGAGCTACTAGTCAAAGACATGGATGATTAAGGCATTAATGAAGGAGCCCCATTGCTGGTAAAGGCAGGCATTTCAGTATGTGATTCTTGTTGCCATTTGGGTTCTTCGGGAAGCTGACTCTGAGACAGGGTCCGGTGTGCAGGATATATAAAGGACCTACTGTGGGGATCAACACTTGTGGAAGGGAAAGGGAGGAAGCAGGAGTGAGCAGAGCAAGACAGCAAGCCCAACAGCCTCAGCCAGCCCCCATGGGGAGCTCCAGGGTTGAATTGGCCTGTCTGAGTTGATTGGAAATGACCAGGCCACCACATAAGTGGATACAGTCTGCATCTGGAAAGAGTGACCCTAGAGGAAACATGTCTTCACAGCTGAGGCGTACCTGAGGGCTCAACAGCTATCTGCTGATAGCATTCTTATCATCCGGGGCAACAAGCTCTTCCGGGGTGGCACATCTCCACATCCATCATATTATTATGAGACAGGCTTTCACTTAGTTAAACAATTACTGTTAAGCCTCTCTAAGGTGAAAACTTTAAGAAGAGCAAAGAAAGGTTCTGATATCTATTATCACCAACTTCTTCAGCTTAGCAGCACCTATCCAAAATCCACAAGTTGACAACCTGTTTTGGACTTCTGAACTCTTTTGGCTGGTTACTAGGGAGTTTTGGTGATATCTGAACAAATTATGCTCAGTGAACCATCACCTTTTCCAAAGCAGGAAGAAAGAAGAAATGTTGTTACAATCTGTGGAGAATTATCTGAATATATTACTTAATGCTGTTGTTAGGGGCTGTTGATTTGGTTCCGACTCATAGCAACACTATGTACAACAGAATGAAACACTGCCTAGTTCTGCACCATCCTCACAATTGTCATACTTGAAGCCATTGTTGCAGCCACTGTGTCAATCCATCTCATTGAGAGTCGTCCTCTTTTTTACTGACTCTACCAAGCATGATGTCCTTCTCCAGGGACTGGTCCTTCCTGATAATACATCCAAAGTATGTGAGGTGAAATCTTGTTATCCTCACTTCTAAGGAGCATTGTGGCTGTCCTTCTTCCAGGACGGATTGTTCATTCTTCTCGTAGTCCATATCATTAATATCACATGCAAGGAGACTTTCACTGAATAGAATTCAAAAATGGTTGCAGCTTTAAATTGACAGGGAACTGCCAGAAATATAACCTGGATTCAGAAGATGGTTAAATTTTACTTTTAAAAATTGGTAGAAAATTAATCAAACTATATATGTGGGATATATGGATAAGTGGGACTAACATAGTTTTTAAGAGCACATTTTTTTTCTTTCAAAAATGTTATTGAATGGAAATTCTGAAACATATACAAAAGTAAGGAGATGTTAACAAACTCCCAAGTCCTCATTTCTGTGAATCAGTAATTATCAATACACATCAAGTCTTGTTTCATCTGTACTCCTAGCCACCCTCCTCCCCTTCTGTATTATTTTGAAGCAAATCCTAGATTTAGAAGTATGTCTATAAACATTTTAATGTGTATGTCTAAAATGTAAAGAATCAAACACTGTATCATTAATGCATCCAAAAATGTTAGCAACAATTCTTAATATTATATCAAATGTACATTCAGTAATCACGGTCCCTCTATTACCCTAAAAAATATTTTTGACAGTTTGGTTGTTAGAATCAGAATCCAGATAATATCCATACATTAAAATTATGTCTCTTGAGTTCCCTTTAACGTATAGGTTCTCCTATTCATCGCTTTTTTTATTCTTGGCAATTTATTTATCAGAGAAATCAGGTTATTTGTCCTGTAGTGTGCCCTACAGTCTGGATTTTGCTGCTTTCATTCCCATGGTGTTGCTAACGTGCTCCCCTTTCCCTGGCAGTTTCTGTAACTAATAGTTAGATAAAGTTGCTTCATACACTCAGGTTTGATAATTTCCCTTTTTTGGTAAGCTACTTTATAGGTGATGTTGTGTACTTCCATCATAAAATTTGTCATATCTAGTTATCTACTTTTTGTGCTGTTAGAAGCTGTTTATGGTCATGGCCTACATACTTGAACTCACTCAGGGGTACAAAATACTACTTCTCTGATTCTCCTGTTCCTCTTTATATTAACCAAAATAGTACTACAAAGAGAAAGGTTTCCTTTTCAACAGTTTGTACAATTAAAATAGCTATATGTATAATTGAAGTGTGTTTCTTTTAAGAATGGCAAGTCAAATGTTTATTATTCCCTGTAATTTACCAGTTTTCAAAATAATGAGATGATTCCTTGGCATCTTCCAAGTAATCAAAGTCAAATAACTGTTTAAAATCACTCGCAATAAGGTGAGGACCAGGTTTGCTGGTCCAATAGAGCCTGGTGGAACCACTGAGACTATGGCCCCTAGCTGCCCTTCAGGTCTGGAATTGAACCCACACCTGTGGTTTCCAGCCAAACAATGTACAGGCATGTGAGTTAAACATTTACCTCAAGTAGACACATGGCCTGGAGAGAACAATCATGGGAGAAGGAAGGGCTGCTTATGCACAGGGATACAGCTCAGGGTGCAGGAGGGATGGTCACTGAGAAGAGATAACTATGGAGAGGAAGTGGGAGGGGAGCTGTTGCCATTGTGGTAAACTGTGGTCAATGACATGAGACAAAGTATATGTGAACTGCTGTATGGAAAGTGAATTTGCTCTGTAAATCTCCACCCAAATAAAAATAAATAAATAAAGTAATAAAAAAAAATCACTCGCAATAATTTCTCTATATGGTTATATCTCCAATTGTACACAGTTAGGTTTAATTGCTTTATTAAACTTTTATTTTCTTCAAAATTAGGAAGGTAGATAAAAGTGTGTAGAATATACCACCATTTTGCTAGGAAATATGTTTGCTTATATCAAAAAATTGGAGGATAAGCCTTATTAAAAAAAAAAAAAAAAGATTGTTAGGGAAGGAAGAAACCGCCTGGAGGAAAGCGAGACACAGGCTATAATATTATTATTGTTATTTTATTGTGATTTGCGTTTACAGAGTTTACAGAGCAAATTCATTTTCTATACAGCAATTCTTACACATTTTGTTTCATGACTGATTGCAATCCCCATAATGTAACAGCTCTCTTCCCAGTTCCTCCTTGCGGTTACCTTTACCCTGTGTCCTCCTTTCCTGTGCATTCCTGCTCAGTGAGCTTTCTCCCTGTGCAAATGCTGCCCTTCTAATCTCTGTAAGTGATTGTTCTAAGGAGTGCACCTACCTGGTGTAAATGTTCACCTTATATACTTGTCTATTGTTTGGCTGGAAGCTACAGCACTGAGTTCAATGCCTGGCCCAAAGGATGACGAGCGGCCATAATCTCAGGGTCTCACCAGTCTCTATCCGACCAGTAAGCCTGGTCTTTTTTATGATTTTGAGTTTTGTTCCATGTTTTCCTCCCACTCTATCCAGGATCTCCTGCACTGAGATTTGGCTTAAGAGCCATGCTCATTGTTAATGTTGTATGCTATCCAGGTGATTCTGACTGTATGTGACAAAGAAGAACTTCCCCACAGGGTTTCCTAGGCTGTAACTTTTACGGGAGCAGATCACCAGGTCTTTTCTCCTGTGGAGCTGCTGAGTGGGTTCAAACCGTCAAACTGTAGGTTAGCAGCCCAGCACTTAGTCATTGTACCACCAGGGCTGCTCCATGTTCATATTTTACTAAATAAAATAAAATGAGATTAAATCAAAAGCAATCTGTAACATTCAAAAGGAACCCTGGTGGCACAGTGGTTAAGGAATTCAGCTGCTATAGAAAAGACTGGCAGTTTGAACCCACCAGCCACTCTGTGGGAGACAGATGAGGCAGTCTTATTCCATAATGATATACAGCCTCAGAAACCTTAGGGGGCAGTTCTACTCTGCCCTATAGGGTCACTGAGTCAGAATCAACTGGATAGCAGTGGATTTTGTTTGGGTTTGAGTAACACTCAAAAGAGCATAACTTTTGTAGGCTACCATTGTCCTTCAGAATTAGGAGACCTTCAGCAAGTTACCTAACCCCAATAAACATCAGTTTCCTCATGTCTAAAACTGGGACAATTAAATGGAACCCCTCATTGGATTAATATGAAGATTAAGTAAGATAACGCACTTAGGCATACTTTACACTGTGCCTGACACAAAGCAAGGGTTTAAAGTATATCAGCTTTTATTTCTAATCTGAAAACTTGGGACAGAAAAATTTGGAAGCAAATATCTATTTTACCTAAGATTGTCCTTTTAAACAATGAGAACTCTCACGATATTTAATAGGATTTCATTTACAATGATTTAGTTTTTCAGAAATGGGTTTACTAAAGCCTCAAGAAGGTCATTAGTGCTCTCTATGTACCAGGGCAGGGAATCTGATGGCATGCATTAATTCCACCCAATGCCAGTAAAAGAAAGACAGTGTTCACTGCCTGTAGTGAAGTTTACTGCCTTCCCGAGCATGAAAGAACCTTCGACAACTCCATGTACAGTAGAACAGGACTTTCTTTGGAACGGCCTCTGCAAATGAGGGGCATTGTTAGCTTAAGCTTCGTTGACATCCTGGTAAATCGGCTTCTGTTTATCAGGAAAGCTCAGTTTTCAGAACGATGTTCAGGGAAATCCTTTTATAGAATAGAAGGTAATTTCTCAGTTACTAACTAGACTGTGGGTTGAGATATTTCCATGTGTCCAGCTTTCTAAAAATGGAGAGATACCTGCATTTTAGAGCCAAAAACTATGCACCATGGCTGACTGGGCAGTGGGGGTGGTAACACCAGCTGCTTCCGGAATACTTTGAGGGTGCAAACTGAATCTAGTAGGGCAGGTGTGAGCTGGGAGGCAGCACTTTAGGGAACAGATGCAATCCAGGCCCAGGGCCTCTAGTGACCACAGCAGTTAACAAGGTCAACAATGGCAGAAAGGAAGGGTCCTGAACAAACTTCCCTACCCCACACATATTCAAACTCCCACCTCCGCCAGGGAGCTATAATTACACTGGCGGGCTTGAGCTGGAGAATTTTGGATGTGTTCCCATTATGGCCTTACCGATATCCCCTCTGTTATCATTCCGTGGCTCCCAGCCAGGAGAAGCACCTGGTATAATTCTATTTATCACAAGATCCTTAATATCCTCCAAGAGTATCAGGACTCTCCATTCCAAAGAGTGCATGAATGAAGAGTATTATTGCAAATTACTCATCTCATACCTGGGCCCAGGCTTTGTTTTTCTTTTTTTTAAAAAAATGGGTAGAAAGTTAGCTTAGGTTGGATCAGTTAAATTCATGGCATTCTTAATTTACTTTCACTTAAGGTTAATGGTAGCTTCTTTGAAAATACATGACTTCAGAAAATCAGGAAGTGACTAATGGATTAATTGAAAATTATTATTTGAATTAATGGAGCTTTCAGAACTGCTCTTGTGAGCTCTGTAACAAACTGCTTTTTGTTCGAATTTCAAAAAAGTCACTCCAGAACATGGCCCCAAGTTCCTCAGATGCATATCTCTATAATGAACAGAAGGTTTGAAAATGCATCCTGCTTCTGCTGCAGATTTTATTGCTTTTCAAGATGGAAAGTTTCTTGAGCTTACTGAGAAACACTTTGAATGTCACTTTGAAGACTAAGGTGTGACTGACCAAGTCACGGTATTTTCAATAACTTCATATGCATGTGAGAGCTGGACAAGGGATAAGGAAGATCAAGGAGCTCTGGTGGCATAGTACCTGAGGCATTTGACTGCTAACCAGAAGGCTGGTGGTTCAAACTCACCAGCTACTCCTCAGAAGGAAGGTTGGGCAATCTACTTCCATAGTGATATTGCCTCGGAAACCCAAGGAGGGGTCGCTTTGAGTTGGATCCAACTCCATGGCAGTAAGTTTGGTTTTGTTTTTAGTAACAAGAATTGGTGCATTTGAATTGTGGTGTTAGTGAAGAATATTGAATATACCATAGACTGCCCGAAGAATGAAAAAATCTAACAAATCTGTCTTGGAAGAGGTACAGCCAGAATGCTCCTTAGAAGCAAGAGTGGCCAGATGTTGTCTCTACTACTTTGGTCATGTTATCAGGAGGGACCAGTCTCTGGAGATGGATATCATGCTTGATAAAGTAAAGAGTCGGTGAAAAAGGGGAAGACTGTCAACAAGATGGATTGACACAGTGGCTGCAACAAGGGGCTCAAGCACAGCAAGGATTGTGAGGATGGCACAGGACCAGGCAATGTTTTGTTCTGTTGTTCACAGGATTGCTATGATTTGAAACCAACTCGACCTCACCTGACAACAGCAACAACCATTTCTCTCTTTTGTTCCCATTCCTCTGACAGAAACGCACAGTGAAAGAACAAGTCACTGGACTCTTACTGCTTCCTTCCAGTGGTTGTAGTTGCGTTTTTGGACAGAAAGAACATCCAGAAAGAAAAAGTGTGATTCTGTTTGTATTTTCATAAGAAAGGAATATAATATCGTCTGCTCATAGGTGGCACTTTGTGGACTATGTGTTGCCACAGGAAGGAATCATACAATACATGCAGTTATGTAACTATTTGTTTTCCCCACTAAGCTGTGAATTTTATGTGGATAAGACTTAGTTTTTTTCTATTTCCCCTCTATGGCCTTGGACTCTAGAACATAAAAGATGTCAAAAATACATTTTGAATAAGCACTATCAAGAGTGATTAAAAAATAACTAAAAGTTACATGCAAAAAGTTAATAATTTGGTAAGGAGATGTAAAATTCTAGTGGTGATAGTACTGTCAGAACCTTTCCATGGGGATAATGTCACTCAAGACCAGCCCAAGGCTGATCCCTATGAGGCAGAGATTAGACATACCTCTCCAAACCTTTTACCAATTCTGACACTGGTTGTCCCTCCCATGGCACTCTGCTTCTCTTCTGGGTTCCATAATCCATTGAACTGGCCACACAGGATTCACAGACCACACTTAGAGGTAAGTGGCCTATTAAGGAACAAGGTACAACTCAGGATCAGGATGAACAGTCAACAGCTCAGGATGAGGATCAGGAAGCACCTAGGCAAAGTTTCCCTTCATCAGTGGAGGACAGCTCTCTCAGCTCCTCTAGGCCATGTAGGCCTCCTCTTGGCCCCCTGAGGACAAGATTCCTTCCAGCCCCCCACCCCTACCATAAGACAGACTTCCTCTTAGGGCCCCTTGAAGACAGGCTCCACTTGGCCCTGCCGTCTGTTGCTTCTGGCCCTGCTACTGTGCCCTTTCCTGGCCTCCCGCCATCTTCAATGTTGCAGTCAGTAATCTGTGGTGCAGCTAGCTCCTCGAGAAGGCTCCTTGCTTCCTCTCTCTCTCTCTGCTTCTTCATTATTCTCTCTTTTCTTCCTTCTGCTTCTTCCTGCTACTTCTCCTCCTGCTTCTTTCTGTCTAAAAAAATCTATATGGAGTCTACTGCTTTCATACACATAACAAACAACAACAACGCACTGCCCTCAGTTCTGACTCACAGTGACCCCCATTGGGTTTCTGAAGCAGTAAATCTTTATAGAAGTAGATTGCTTGGTCTTCCTTCTGTGGCTGGTTGGTGGGTTTGAACTGCCAACATTCTGGTTAGCAGTCAAATGCCTTAGGCACTGCACCACATGGTCCTTGTCAATTTTAAGGCATAGCCCTCCCACTAGGACCATGACCTGGCCAATCCCTTTTCAGTAGGTCACACACTTCATTTGCATGGTAGACTACAGACACTTCATTTGCATAGTCTATTGACCAATCCTGAAATGTGCATACCAGTCACCAGGCAGACTCCAGCCTATAACCAGACAAAGAGATCAATCAACCTGGGCAAAAGTAACAAACTGGCCAGGGGTTTCCAAAGAACCTAGCCAAAAGTTACATAAAGCAACTCATTTCACCACAGGAGGAAATGTAGTTTTTTTTTTTTTTTTTTTTTGATAACTTCTTAGTTTGAAATAATTTCAACTTTACAGAAAATTTCCTAAAGTTGTACAAAGAAACTCTTGAATATCCTTCTTCCAAATTCCTAATTTTTAACATTTGTCACATTTGCTTTATCATGCTCTGTCTGTCTCTCTTTATACATACACAAACACAATACACACACTAAAGATCTTTCCTAAATCATTTAGAGTAAGTTCAGGCATGATGCACTTTTCCCCCTGAATATTAAAGTGTGTAGTTCCTAAGGACAAGTACATTTTCTTACATTGCCACCACACAATTGTCAAAATTAGAAAATTAACAGTGAAACATTATTATGAAATCTACATATCTTATTCAACATTTTCTGATTGTCTTAATATCTTGTATGGTAATAGAAAAATAATTTTTTAAAGATCAAATACAGAATTACTATTGTAGTTAATTGTCATGTCTCTAATCTCTTTTAATCTGGAGCAGTTCCTTAGTCTTAGTCTTTCATGACCTTGACATTTTTGAAGATTATAGGCTATTAATTTTGTAGGATGCTCTTCAATTCTGGTTAGGCTAATGTTCCCTCATGATTAATTTCTAATTTTGCATCTTTGGCAGGAATATCAGAGAAGTGGTGTGTCTTTTATAGTTCATCGTATCAAGAGGCACATATGTCGCTTTGTTCCATCATTGGTGACGCTAAATTTGATCAGTTGAATGAAAAAGTTACTATTTTTCCCTTTGTAATTTCTAAATCATTTTTAGGAGGAGATACTTTGAGACCATGTAAATATCCTGTTCCCCATCAAACTTTCCCCACTAGTTTTGGCATCCATTGATAATTCTTGCTTGAATAATTATTGCTATAATCCTGCCAGAAGTAATTTTCCAACTCCATCATTCCTCCTGCATTTGTTAGTTGCCATTCTACTGTAAGAAATCTGCTTCCTTTCTCACCTCTTTATTTCTGACATGTTTGTTTATATTAGCATGGACTTAAATGACTATTTTAGTCAGTGGGTTATTACCTGTCAGTGTCATTCTTTATTTTGCTTCCCATATCCTCACAGATTTGGCCAAGGGGAGTTCCATCAAGCTGGTTTACATGTTTTTTTTGACATGTCCCCATTCTCTTTGAGCATTACTTTTCTTTCTAACATTACAACGTGTTCCAGATTCAAGTTGAACATTCTCTGTCCAGCCCTGGAATCAGCCGTTCTTTCAGGAGTCCTGGTTCCCTTCAGTGGAGAATAGTCCCAGATTTTCTTTCAAAATAAAACAACAACAACAACAACAAAACCAGAGACCACCCAGGTATTCAATAAATGTAATAAATATTTAAAACATGCTCTGATCTGTACCATTTCAGTTAACCAAGAGAAACACAATGGATATAAATATATGCAAACATATAAATAAAACAGAACAGAGCTACTATAAATAGAGTTAGGCATATATAAGAAGTCTCTTGATGTTGCAAAAGGTTAAGCACTTGAATACTACCCAAAAGACTGGTGATTTGAACCCATCCAGTGGGTCCATGAAAGAAAGACCTGGTAATCTGCTCCTGTAAAGATTACAGCCTAGAAAATCCTATGGGGTTGTTCTACTCTATCATGTGGGGTCACTATGAGTAGAAAACCGACTTCACTGCACTAATGACAACTGCTGTTGTTGTTAGGAGCTGTCAAGTACAATAAAACAAAACACTGCCCAGTCCTGTGCCAGCCTCGCTATCCTTGCCATACCTGAGCCCAGCATTGCAGCCACTGTGTCAATCCATCTTGTTGAGGGCCTTCCCCTCTTTCATTGACCCTCCACTTTACCAAGCATGATATCCTTCTCCAGAGAATGGTTCCTTCTGACACCATGACCAAAGTAGGTGAGATGAAATCTGGCCATTCTTGCTTCCAAGGAGCATTCTGGCTGCACTTCTTCCGGGACAAATTTGTTAGCTCTTTAAGAAGTCCGTGGTACTTCTAGTATTCTTCGCAACACCACAACTCAAAAGCATCAACTCTTCTTCCATCTTTGTTATTTATTGTGCAGCTCTCACATGCATAAGAGGTGATTGAAAATACCATGGCTTGAGTTAGGTGCACGTTAGTCTTCAAGGAGACATCTTTGCAGAACACTTGAAAGGGGTCTTTTGCAGCAGATTTGCCCAATGCAATACGTTGTCTGATGTCTTGACTGCTGCTTTCATTGGTGTTGATTGTAGAACCAAGTAATATAAAGTCTTCAACAACTTCAATCTTTTCTTCATTTATCATGATGCTGCTTTTATTGGTCCAGTTGTGAGGATTTTTGTTTTCTTTATGTTGAGGCATAATCCAAACTGCAGACTAACAACAAAAACATTTGTTTAATTCATTTATATATATGATCATTGCTGATATATTTGAATTTATTTCTAATATCTTATTTGATTTTTCTGATTATATTTTTCTTTGCATCTTTTTCTTCTTCCTTGACTTCTTGAATTGATCATATCTCTTTAAAAGTGTCTATAGATTATCTAAGTTGTTATCCTAAAATTATTAATAATATTTCCTTATAACTCTTTTAATTTCTATAGGGTCTATAATTTAATTCCTGATTTTAGTAATGTGGATCTTGTTTTTTTCCTGTTTAGTCTAGCCAAAGATTTACCAATTTTATCAACCTTAGCCAAAAACAACTTTTGGTTTCATTGATTTTAATTATTTTTTATTTTATAAATTTCTCCTCTGATCTTTAATATTGCCATCCTATTTACTTTGAGTTTGATTTTCTTAGATTATTGATTTTATATCTTTTTTCTCTTATAAGAATTTAAGGTATAAATCTCCCTCTAACACTTGCTTTAGCAGCATCTTAATAATTTTAATAGATGTACTTTTACTTTCATTCAGTTGAAGATATTTTTTTTTTAAATTCCCTCATAAATTCTTCTTGACTCAGACTTATTTAGGAATGTGTTGTTTAGTTTCCTAATATTAGAGATTTCTCACATTTCTTTCTGTGGATTTTTAATTTATTCTATTGTGGTCCTATAGCATTTTTGTGATTTAGATTCTTTTAATTTAATTGAGACTGTTTTATAGCCTGCCATATATCCTATTATGATAAATGTCCTTGTATGCTTTGATACAATGTATATTCTGCTATTAAGTGATAAGTTCTACAAATGTCAGTTAGATCAAATTGGTTGATAGAGTTATTTATATCTTGTCTATACTTACTGACTTTCTGACTAATTATGTCATCATACACTGATAAAGGAGTACCAAGATATCCAACAAGATATTTGAATTGTCTATTTCTCTTTTCAGCTCTGGCAATTTTTGCTTCATGTAATTTGTGGTTTTGTTGTTTTGTGCATATGCATTTATAATTGTTATATCTTTCTGATATATTGACCCTTTTATCATTATAAAATATCCCTCTTTCCTCTCTAATAATATCCCTGTCTAAAATCTATTCTCTGATATTAATATAGTCTTACAGTTACTATACCATACAACTAGTAACTTACAGTTACTATATATAGTAACTGTAATATAGTCTTATAGTTACTATACCATGTAACTGTAATATAGTCTTACTATACCATGCAACTAGTAACTGTAAGTTACTAGTTGCATGGTATAGATTTTTATCCTTTTACTCTCAAACTGTTTATATCTTTGAATCTAAATTGTGTCTTATAGACAGCATACAGGTGGGATTCTTTTTTTAAAAACACTCCATTCTGATAATTTCTTCCTTTTGATTGGGGTGTTCAGTCCATTGGTTGTTGTTGTTGTTGTTATGTGCCATCAAGTTGAACCTGACTCACAGCAACCCCTCCCTGGGTTTCTGAGGTGGTATCACTACGGAAGTAGATTGCCCAACCTTCCTTCTGAGGAGTGGCTGGTGGGTTTGAACTGCCAGCCTTCTGGTTAGCAGTCAAGTGCCTTAGGCACTATGCTACCAGCTACAGATATGGCTGAATTTGTTTGCCATTTTGCTGTTTGTTTTCTATGTATCTCCTTCTTTTCTAGTTTTCCTCCTTTACTGTCATCTTTTGTGTTAATTGAATACTTTTTATTCTTTTGAATTTTTTTCTGTCATTTGCCCCAATTTATTTATTTATTTATATTTACAGCCAATTGATTTTTTTCTCTTTTTTTTTATTGTGATTTGGGTGAAAGTTAATGGAGCAAATTTATTTTCCATACAGCAGTTCTTATGCATTTTGTTTCATGACATTGCAATCTCCATAATGTAACAGCTCTCTTCCCACTTCCTTCCTGTGGTTACCTTTGCCCTGTGATATTTCCCATGTGTTCCTGCCCTCTGAGCTATTTCACTGTGCAAATACTACCCTTCTGATCTCCTATGGTTGATTGTTCAATTTGAGTGGTGCCACATCAGCAAATGGAAGTGTACTGAGGTGGTGTAAATGGTCATCTTATACACCTGTTTATTGTTTGGCTGGAAGCCATGGGAGTGAGTTCATTCCAGGCCCTAAGGATGACTAGGAGCTGCAGTCTCAGGGTTTCACCAGTCTCCATCTGACCAGTCAGCCTGGTAATTTTTATGATTTTGAATTTTGTTCTACATTTTTCTCCCACTCTATCCAGGATCTCCTGCATAGATCCCTTCTTTTTGAATTTTTAAGACTCTTGTGCATATGTGTATGTGTGTGTGTATGATTCCTATAGGAGTTACAATATGCATCTTTAATTTACTGTACTTATTTTTGTCTCACTTTTGAAGGATAGTTTTTCTGAATATAGAATTCTTCACTGACCATTTTTCTTTCTACCCTTTAAATATATCACTCCACTGCTTTATGGCCTCTAATACTTCTCATGAAGGGTCAACCATTAACTATTGTCTAGGAATTATTTTTTCTTGCTGCTTTGCAAAACAAACACAACCACTGCTGTGGAGTCAGATCCGACTCATAGCAACCCCTCCTTGGGTTTCTGAGGCGGTATCACTACAGAAGTAGATTGCCCAACCTTCCCTCTGAGGAGTGGAGTGGCTGGTGTGTTTGAACCACCAGCCTTCTGGTTAGCAGTCAAATGCCTTAGGCACTGTGCTACCAGAACTCCCAGAGGATTTTATTGTTGTCTTTGTCTTTCAGCAGTTTGACTGTGTGTCTAAGTGTGGTGTGGTCCTCTTTATAGTTATTCTTCTTGGAGTTGATTGAGTTTAGTGAATCTATAGTTTAGATCTATAGAGCAGGAGAAAAGGGTAAAACCCAGGAAGCCAAAAGAGAAGAGCAATCAGCCAAAGGGATTAAGTGAGGAGGGGAAACTCAGGCCCGCCCAGAGTAGCAGGCCAGAAGAGCA
>NW_006921603.1:12573593-12590423 GCF_000298275.1 Orycteropus afer afer | reverse complement strand
TATAATTTATTTAATCTTATTTTCTATTTGTTGAGTCATTGGCAGCACATTTTCCCCTGATTCTTTCAACATTTATAATTGCTGCTTTGAATTCTTTATCTGCTAAATCCAATGTCTTGGCCCATTCAGAGACAATTTCTATTGACTTTTTCCTTTAATTATGGGTCACACTCTTCTATTTTATCCAGGTCTGATAATTCTTGGTTGAAAATTGGACATTTTATATAATATGTTCCAACAACTTTCTATTCTGTTTTATTTTTCTGAGCTTTTTGATGGCAGAAACCATTAAGCACTCAACTACTAACTAAAAGGTTGACTGTTCAAACACACCCAGAGGTACCTTAGAAGACAAGCCTGGTAATCTGCTTCTGAAAAGTAATAGTCTTGAAAACCCTATTGAACAACTAAACTCAGCACACATAGGGTTGCCATGAGTCAGAGTAGACTCAATCACAATTAACAACAACAACTACATACCTTTATCATTAAAAAATATTTTTTAACTGCCATTGCTTCATGTGGTGCAGAGGTTTAAGGGATGAAATCACAGCATTTTTGTCAGTGTCAGGCTTCTTCCTCCCAACCCTTCAAAAAAAAAACCAAACTCACTGCCATCAAGTTGATTCCAACTCTTAGCAACCCCCTTTGGGTTTCCAAGGCAGAAAATCTTTACGGAAGTATATTGTCTAGTCTTCCTTCTGCAGAGTGGCTGGTGGATTTGAACTGCCAACTTTCTGGTGAGCAGTCAAATGCCTTAGGCCTTACCCAAGTCTAATCCAGCAGTTTGGAGAAAAATTGGGCAGAGAGCTCCACAGATAAAGTGGGGATACTAATGATGGTGTTGATGGTACCAACAATGTTGGTTTTCCAAGAACTGAAGAGATGAGTTTATCAGGAATATTTCTTGACTTCCTTATGGATTACTCTTGGTTACTGTGTTTTAGGTAATATTTTTGATAAAGCTGTAAAAGAATATTAAAAATCCGGCTTATGTTATCTCACTTTTAGTTGATGCATCAAGATATTAGATGCCTTATTCCAAAGTTAGATGTCTGACCACCTTCGAGGATTTGCAAAGAAGGCTTCAGAAAATTGGTTTAGCAACTCTGAGCTGATAACACACCTCTAGCTTATAAAACATTTGGAGAGAGCAAGAAAAGTATAGTTAGAAATTTAAAAAAAAATTATTATCTTGCTATTTATAAGGTTTTCAGTGGCCAGTTTTTTCAGAAGTGGATGGGCCCATCCTCCTTCCCAACCTGTCTTCGTCTAGAAGCTGCACTGAAACCTGTCAGTATGGGTGACCCTGCTGGTATTTGAAATACCAGTGGAATCTCCAGCCTCACAGCAACATGCAAGTCACCACACAGTATGACAAACTGACAGAGGAGTCATGCTTGATAAAGTAGATGATATCATGCTTGGTAAAGTAGAGCATCAGTGAAGAAGGGGAAGACCTTCAGTGAGATGGATTGACACAGTGGCTACAACAATGGGCTCAAGCATAGCAAGGATTGTGAGGATGGCACAGGACCAGATAGTATTTCATTCTATCGCACATGGGCTCACTACGAGTCAGACCCAACTCGACGGCACCTAACAACAACAACAACATTCTTGTCTTGAATTTGTCTAGTGTTATATATTATAATGTGAACACCATGGCAGCAGGACTTTCGATCTGTGTTATTACTATTCGGGATGAATGAAAATACAAATATCTGGAGGGACTAGTAAGTGTGTTATGAGTTGCAGGAGGAAGAATAAGAATCATCTCACTTCAAGTCTTGAGAAAGACTTTTTAACAGGACTACACAGAAAGCTGAACTTTATTGTTGTTGTTATGTGCTGTCGAGTCAGACCCGACTCATAGAGACCCCTCCTTGGGTTTCCGAAGCAGTATCACTAGGGAAGTAGATTGCCCCATCTTCCTTCCGAGGAGTGGCTGGTGGGTTTGAACCACCAGGCTTCTGGTTAGCAGTCAAGTGCCTTAGGCACTATGCTACCAGAGCTCCCAAGCCCTTCTTATGCCTGAGAAATATATATAAAAAGAGAGCCTGGCTGACAGCTCATTTTGATGTTAGAATAAAGAGAAACGCTATGTTAGGATGCCCTCTGTACCCTAGAATTCATTGGGGAAAAGGATGATTGAATTTTCTATGAAGCAAATGAGGTCTGGGTATGTGAGAGAGAGAGCTAGAGTAGGATCACCTCAGATGATGTCCAAGAAGCTTGATAGCAGAAGGTGATCCAACATGGAAGTGCACCATAGGACTCCCAGGGGTTAAGAAAGCAACTGTGGGCGAGTAGCCAGAGGATAGAGTATTTCCTGTATTGAAGGAACTGGAAAAGAGGGACTCTTGGCACTGGGGGCCCTCAAAGGGCAAGGGTATCCTCAAAAAACTCACAAAAATAGCCTAAGAAAGAGTCAACTTTAAACACCTGCCAGGTCCATAGAATATAACAAGTAAGAACTTTCAACTGCATCTTTAATCTTTCCTCCCGTTCTCCTGCTCTATACTTTGTATGTTTAGGAAATCATCTGTGAAACTACGAGAGGAGAACTAGGAGAGGCAA
The DNA here is from genome assembly GCF_000298275.1 of Orycteropus afer afer. Taxonomy (NCBI): domain Eukaryota; kingdom Metazoa; phylum Chordata; class Mammalia; order Tubulidentata; family Orycteropodidae; genus Orycteropus; species Orycteropus afer. The sequence goes on along the minus strand of NW_006921603.1, from coordinate 12,587,843 downwards.
TGTGGAAGTCCAAAGCAGGAAAGAAAGAAGAATCTAACCATAGCAAGTGGCCAGCTCTCAGGAGGCCTCAGCTGGGAAAAGGATGACATATTAACATTGAAAGATTTTTCACTGTTTGACTACAACAATGGACTAGAAATATTAATTGTTGAACTGAGATTGACTGTATTTCCTTAGAGTGTCCTGAAAATCTACAGAATTTGTCCTGAATTTCATCAACAGAAAAGAAATTAAATAAAAGAGACAAAACAAACTAGTTTCCTGATTACATTCATGAGTCTGGCTGATTCCACAGAAAGGTTACACGATTTTATGTAAGGAAGAAACAGGATGAGGACTGCAGTCTTGTGGCTGCTTGCCACATCTGAGGTAAAAAACGAAAGGTCAAATTCACTGGCAGGTCTTCTAATTATTTTTTATAGGGTTTGATCTTCAAAGCATCTTCAGTTCTTCTCTTTTAAGAATCTCTAAAAATGCCAATCTTATTTAATAAAATTTTACTTTCCTTTAAAGTGAAGATAAAACTACCATGAGGATTTAAGAATTTACAACATGTTGCAATGGTTTTGGACATTGAAATAGTGCTTTTCTCCTGTGTAAACTACAACAAAGGTTTCAGGGAGAGAAGTGAAACATTTCTATTGGACACTAAATATATTTAAGGTTACTGCAGCAATTTATGCTCTTTAGTGAACAAACAAGTATGTGCAGGGTACACAATGAAAAAAAGACACAATCTTCTCCTTCAAGAAATTAACAGCCTAGAGGGGAGGCCATGCAGGTAAACACACGATTGTTACACTGTTTGATTATGTGCCACAGAAATTGAAGAAAATGGGTTGTTATAAATGTGTTTAGGTGGGAAACCTAAACTAGTTGGTGGAAAAAGGATAGTGAAAGTTTACAAGTAGAGGTGACACTTGAGTGGAATTATCAAGCTCTACATTTCTGGAAGGGGGAGCTGTTTGGATTTTTGTATTATGGGATGTGACACCAAAATGGCCTGAACCTTAAGTGTATGTTGTTGTTGTTATGTGCTGTTGAGTCGGACCAATGCATAGCAACCCCTCCTTGGATTTCCAAGGTTGTATCACTACAGAAGTAGATTGCCCAACCTTCCTTCCGAGGAGTGGCTGGTGGTTTTGAACCACCAGCCTTCTGGTTAGTAGTCAGGTGCCTTAGGCACTACGCCACCAGAGCTCCCTTAAGTGTATTGTAGATGAAATTTGCCCATTGCTTTGTATTCATTCTTTAACACAAAATGTCGGACATTGCTAGGTGTTTGTTCATCCCTTCAAAAAGTATTTTTGAATATTGTGTGTTTGACATTTTTCTATTTGAGAGATACAGCTACAAACAAAACAGACAACATTCCTGCTCTCATAAAGGTTACATTTTAATGACATTTTGGGGTGACAAAAAATTAACAACAACAACAAAAATTAGTAAACAAATACATGCATACATATATACATATATATGTATTTCTTTGTTAATTTTTTAACAAAGAGAGAGGGAGAGAGTTTGTCAGATTATGGTATGTGCTATGGAGAAGAATAAAGCAGGATGGCATTTGAGCAGAGTTCAGAAGGCTTTGAATGGAGTGAGGCATATGAAGATCTAGGGGAAGAGCAGTTCAGGCAGAAGGAATAATATAGTAGAGTCCAGATGCAGGAAAGTGCTTGGTGTGGAATGGAATGCGTGAGAGTGAGGGTGGTAGTAGAGGAGGTGAGAAGGAGGGGTGATGTGCCAGATAATGTAAGAGTTGTAAGCCGTTGTACAGACATTGCTTTTTACTCTGCATGGGGTACTAAAAAGATGGAGTTATTATTTACTGAAATGGAGACATCAACAACAGGAGCAAGTTTGGGGTGACATTGAGAAGCAGCTCAAAAATTTAGTTTGGGAAATATTAGATATCCAGGTAAACTTGTTGAGTAAATGAGTTAGACTTCATGGAAGAGGATGTACATGGATAGAATGTATATATTTGGGAGTTCACATATAGATGGAATTTAAAGTCATGAGACTGAATTAGGTGAACCAACAAACTGAGTGTTGATGGTGTGGGAAAGAGGTTTAAGGATTTAACACTGTTGTTTTTGCTGCTAGATGCCTGCAAATCAGTTTCTTACATATAACAGAACAAAATGTTGCTTTGTCCTGCACAATCCTCACAATTGTTGCTGTATTTGAGCAACCACTGTGTCAATCCATCTCTTTAAGGGTGTGCCTCTGTTTTGCTGACATCTACTTTACCAAAGTAGATGGTGGTCTTCTCCAGTGGTTTGTCCCTAAGGATGATGTGTCCAAAGTGAGAGAGGGAAAGTCTCACCATCCTCACATGTAAGGAGCATTCTAGCTCATTGTTCGTTCTAGACTATATGTTCATTCTTTTGGCAGTCTATGATATATTCATTATTCTGCCCCAACATCATAATTCAAGTGTGTTGGTTCTTCTTCAGTCTTCCTTTTTCATTGTCCAAATTTCTCATGCATATTAGGAGCTCTAGCAGCGTAGTACCTAAGGCACTTGACTGCTGACCAGAAGGCTGGCAGTTCAAACCCACCAGCCACTCCTTGGAAGGAAGATGGGGCAATCTACTTCCGTAGTGATACTGCCTCGAAAACCCAAGGAGGGGTCGCTATGAGTCGGATCCGACTCGACGGCACATAACAACAACAACAACATGAGGTGATTGACAAAATTATGGCTTGGGTGAAGTGCACCTTAGTCTTTAAAGTGACATCTTTATTTTTTAAGATTTTAAAGAGATCTTTTGCTGCAGATTTACCCAATCCAATAGGTTGTTTGATTTCTTGACTACTTAACTCTGAGGCACAGAGATAAAAAAGAGGAAACAGTAAAGAAAGTTAGCATGAAGTATACTCTGAGAAGGAGAAACAAGAGAATTTCCAAAAGCCAAGTGAAGACAGTGTTTCAAGAAGGAGAATTAACTGTGTCAAAAGCTGCAAATAGATTGAGAAAGATGAAGACTAGGAACTGGACATTGGATTTAATAATGGAGTAGTGATTTATGACTTTCAAAAAGGTAGAGCATTGAAAAGGTGGGTATGAAACCCTTTTGAGGTAGATCAGAGAGAAAACAAGGGGAGAGAAATTGACAAGAGCAAGTATATTCAACTATTTTAAAGAGTTTTACTATAAAAGAAGTAAATGATGCAATAGCTAGAGAGGTAAGTGGGGTTGAAAAGATCTTCTAAAAATGATGTTTGTTTTTAAGCTCTATGTGTGCTGATGGGAATTATCCATCAGAGAAGAAAAAAAAATTGCCAAATGAAGAGAGAGTGCGGGAGAACTGCTGGAGTCTCATCCTTGAGAATAGGGAGAACACAGGCTCTAGTGCTCAAGTGGAAGGGTTGACCTTAGACCCTTTAGAAGAGAGTAGGAACATTTTGTCTATGGAAACAGGAGAAAGAGTGTAGTATATGGGAACAAATGGAGGTAGGATAGTTGATGGAGAGTGTATCATAAGCACAGAACATCTAGCATCCTTGATCCCCACTCATTCAATTGTGCTTTGTAATCAGTGTAAAATTTTAAATGTCCCATACTTCCCCCAGAATTTTCTCTACGGAGCAGCGCCACCCCTGCTGAACACCTCCTAATTCGAGGATGTTGCAGATTTGTGATTGTGTGTTCCAAGCAGCACGTTGTGTGTTTGGCAGTTGAGAAGCAGTCAGGTGAGTACGAACCATGCAGAGATACACATCTGTGATGCATGGCCCCTGTTTTATAGAGGCTGGCAATCTAGTGTGCAGGTAAGACTCAGACAGAGGAGTCTGTCAAGGGCATTGAAGGTGGTAGTTGTATAAACGTGCCCCAAACCAAACCCACTGCCATCTAGTAGATTCTGCCTCAGCAATCCTGTTGTTGTTGTTGTTAAGTCCCATCAAGTTGGTTCCAACTCATAGCGAACCTATGTACAGAAGAACGAAACACTGCCCAGTCCTGTGCCAACCTTACAATCTTGCTATACTTGAACCCATAATTGAAGCCACTATGTCAATCCATTTTGTTGAGGGCCTTCCTCTTTTTCATTGACCCTCCACTTTACCAAGCATGACATCCTTCTCTAGAGAATGATCCCTTCTGACAACATGACCAAAGTAGGTGAGATGAAGTCTGGCCATTCTTGCTTCGAAAGAGCATTCCGGCTGCACTTCATCCAGGACAGATTTGTTAGTTCTTTAAGTAGTCCATGGTACTTTCAGTATTCTTTGCCAACACCACAACTCAAAAGCATCAACTCTTCTTTGGTCTTCCTTATTCATTTTCCAGCTCTCACATTCATATGAGGTGATAGCTCTCACATGCATATGAGGTGATGGAAAATACCATGGCTTGGGTCAGGAGCATCTTAGTCTTCAAGGAGACATCTGTGCTCTTCAGCACTTGAAAGAGGTCTTTTGCAGCAGATTTGCCCAATGCAATACGTTGTCTGATGTCTTGACTGCTGCTTCCATTGGTGTTGATTGTAGAACCAAGTAATATGAAGTCTTTGGCAACTTTAATCTTTTCTCCATCTATCGTGATGCTGCTTATTGGTCCAGTTGTGAGGATTTTTGTTTTCTTTATATTGAGGTGTAATCCATACTGCAGACTGCAGTCTTTAATTTTCATCAGTAAGTGCTCCAAGTCATCCTCACTTTCAGCAAGCAATGTTGTGTTGTCTGTGTATCTCAGGTTATAAATGAACCTTCCCCCAATTCTGATGTTATGTTCTTCTTCATATAGTCCAGTTTCTAAGATTATTTGCTCAGCATACTGATTGAATAAGTATGGTGAAAGAATACCACCCTGACGCACTCCCTTCCTGATTTTAAACCATGCAGTATCCCATTGTTCTGATAGAACTACAGACTCCTTGTCTAAGTGTTCTGTAATTCCCATTCTTCTCAATGTTATCCACAATTGGTATGATCCACACAATCAAATGGCTTCACATAGTCAATAAAACACAAGTAAACATCTTTCTGGTATTCTTTGCTTTGAACCAAAATCCATCTAACATTAGCTATGATGTCCCTCATACCACTTCCCTTTCTGAATCCAACTTGCATTTCTGGAAGTTCTCTGTCAATATACTGCTGCAACCGTTTTTGAATTACCTTCAGTAAGATTTTACTTGTGTGTGATATCAATGACATTGCTCAATAATTTCCACATTATGTGGGATCACCTTTCTTTGGAATGGATACAAATATGGATCTCTTCTAGTCCATTGGCCAGGTAGCTATCTTCCAAATCTCTTGGCATAGATGAGTTAGTGCCTCCAGTGCAACATCCGTTTGTTGAAACCTCTCAATGGGTATTCTGTCAATTCCTGGAGCCTTGTTTTTTTGCCAATTCCTTCAGTGCAGCTTTGACTTCTTCCTTCAATACCATTGGCTCTTGATTATACGCCACCTCCTGATATGGATGATCATCTATCAGTTCTTTTTGGTACAGTGACTGTATATTCCATCCTTCTTCTTTTGATGTTTCCTGCATCATTCAACATATTCCCATGGGATCTTCCAATACTGCAACTCAAGGCTTAAATTCTGCCCTCAGTTCTTTCAGCTTGAGAAATGCTGAGCATGTTCTTCCCTTCTGGTTTTCCAGCTCCAGGTCTTTGCACATTTCATTATAATAATTGACTTTGTCTTCTCGAGCTGCTCTTTGAAATCTTCTGTTCAGCTCTTTTATCCTGTCAATTCTTCCAGCGACTCTATAACACCCTATAAAAGTAGAACTGTCAGAGAGGGTTTCCAAGATTGTTAATCTTCATGGAAGCAGACTGCCTCATCTTTTTCCAGTGAAGCAGCTGGTGGGTTCAAACTGCTGACCTTTTGGTTATCAGCTGAATGCTTTAACCACTATGCCACCAGAACTCCTTTATATAAATGTAAGAGTTTGCTTTATTTTTTAATAATACAGGATAATACAGGAATACTCACAATATCAACACTTTCATCAGGAGAAAAATTCAATAAAGCCCTTCTGGATTTTATAAGTATTTCCTTGTCAAATGAGCTCTAAAAATATCTGACAGGGGCTTTATACATGAAAGGGATATTTACGGTTGTTTGGTTTTCATTGATATTCAGTTTAATAAAGCTGTAAGTTTTACAATATAGCTTTTTCTTAAGCCTTTAAGCTTGCAGTGTACTGAATTACTTAATATGGACCTTTTAGCCATAGTCTTTGTAATTCTCACCAAATGACTGGGGGGACTATGCAAATGAGAGGCTTGTGGCCCTCCCAAGGAGATTCAACAGCCTGCTGCTGATGCCAATAAGGTGTGCAGTATCCTTGTGGGATTGGGCCATGAAAATAAGGTAGATGGAACCCTAACAAGGGAATTGGTCAGTTTTGCCATCCTGCTAGGCTTGCAATGGGACATCCCAGAGGTGGATGGGGGACCATTACCACTAAGAGTAATAGACAGGAGCAGATTGTGTCCTTTGAACCTGGGGTCCTTGTGCTGAGAACCTCCTAGACCCAGGAGACAAAAAGGTATAAAATGGAAGATGACGAAACATGGCAAGAAGCAGTGGTAAAGAACTAGCTGCAGCAGAGGCAGAAGAACCAGGGGACAAGCATAAGACAGTGCAGTGGCTTCCTGGCCCACACAGCAAGAGAGCTAAGCACCTGTGGGCAGGAAGCTTGCTGGCAGAGTGGGGTGCCTCTGGGCAGTTGTCACTGGAGCTAAAGAGGTTTGTAACACTTGCCTGAGCAAGGCAGATCTGGGCCAGCCCAAGATGTCCAAGGAACTGAGGAGCTGAGGGCTGAGATGCCAAGGGACAAGAGGCTCAGGGCCAGAGAGAGGCCTGCCCATGGTCACAGCTGAAAAGAGGCTGTTCTGACCAAAGAACTATATTTCCTGTCTTTCCTGATCCTGAATTGTAACCTGTTACTTCTGTGATAAACCACATGTCTCAGTTATCAAGCTGCTATAACAGAAATACCACAAATGGATGGCTTTAACAAACAAATTTATTATCTCACAGTTTATGAGGCTAGAAGTCTGAATTCAGAGCACCAGCTCTAGGGGAAGGCTTTCTCTCTGAGCCGGCACTGGAGGAAGGTCTTTGTCTCCTTTCAACATCTGTGGGCTTGGTGTCCCTTTGAGATTTCCATGTGTCTTGGCATGAATCTTCTCCTGGTTTGGGATGTTCACAGCACAGGGACATTGGGTCCAAAGAACATGCCCTGCTCCTGATTCTTCTTTCTTGATGGTACTGAGGTTCCTTCTTCTCTTGCTTGCTTCTGTTTCCTTTTATCTCTTATAAGATAAAAGGTGATATGGGCCACACTCCTTTCCAATGATCAAGGTTGTGACCTGAGTAAGGGTGTTGCATCCAACCCTAATCCCGTTACAACTGATTGGCTAATCACACCAGATCACATCATAAGGGATAATTACATCATTACAAAATTGCCAAATTATTAGGAATCATGGCCCAGCCAAGTTGATACACATTTTTTGGGGGGCACACAATTCAATCCATGACACCTCACAACTGTGAGTACTGTCTGTGAGTTCTGCATTGTAACAGATTGTCAAACCCAGCGAAGCAATGGGAAATTCTGTGGGAGGGATGGTTGGTATGAGAATTGGTAAAAACTTTGGACAGAGAAAGCATGTCTGACTTCTGCTTCATAGGAACCAGCCTTAGGCTGTTGCTGGTGGAGATTCTCTCTCCCTGTCATGAAGTTACAGGAGGTCAGACTCCGCTACCATGCCACCATTTTTACAAAGTTCAGTGTACCGTTCTAGTTATTTTATTCATAAATGTAGTAATTGTGTATAACATGACTTTCATTGTCTATTAATTAGGCTTCCATTAAGTTTAAAAGAGGATATTTCCTTAAACCGTTAACCCCACTTAATCAATATGGCTAATTAAATCCCCTTAAACATTGAAAATTATATTCCCAAATTTTATATATTTGATTTTATATATATGATTGTCAGAACCCCAAAAGGTAGACTTACTGATAAGATAAACAAAACTTAGCATAGAAGTTCTAGTTACAAATCTAATAAGTCTAAAAAGACCTAGAAATACTTCAATCTTTTAGACAGCCAAATATTATTTATGAAGTTAAACAAATCTTCATATTTTAAAGTAAAATAATAAATTTAATAATAAACCTTTCAAATTAAAAGCGCATGCCCAATAAGTCAGATTTTCTTAAATGTTTCAAATACTTTATGAACCATTACATAAATTTTTTAATGATGGTTATGAAAGTTATTCCTAAACATCATATGAAAGTATTAATACCATTGGTTTTATTTATTTTATTATCTCTGTTCTTTCTTTGGAGTCCCTGCTTAGTGTAAATGGTTAACATGCTCAACTGCTAACAGAAGATTGGTGGTTCAAGTCCACCTAGGGTTGCCTCAGAAGAAGAATGGGCTGGAAATCTACTTCCAAAACATCAGCCACTGAAAAGCCTGTGGAGCATAGTTCTACTCTGATATACATGGAGTTGCCATGAGTTGGAATGACTCAAAGGCAACTTGTACTTTATTTATAAACTTCCTGGCTAGTAAAGTCACCACAAGGAAAGGATGCACCATTCAGGCCAGCTGAGGGTCTTGGCCTAAGACTAATGTTACAAATTCAGCCTCGAATTCAGAGGTTCCTACCTGTACCACAGGGCAAGCCGTACATCCGGACTAATGCTACCTGAGACTCAGGTTCACTCCCTAACCCTTTCTTAAGGTCATGAGAATTTAAAGGTCCAAAATTTTTTATGACTTGGTATAATAAGTCACAAGATGTCATTCCTCTTAGGCAAATTTTAAAATTGTGATTTCTTTCACAACCTCACTGTAACTTCTTGTAAAACTCTCTATTGCCTGATAGGATGACACAATCTTCATGTATTTATTTCATTAATTGCATCTCACTAATTGCATTTTTATAATAGTTTCATTGATATCTCTCCTTTGTGCATGCACAACCTGGAATTGCTCCTGAAACAATTGCTTAAATTCATTCATTCAACTGAAATGTATCAAGCACCTCTTATGTGCACTATTCTGGGCCTTAGAAAAATAAGAGAGAACAAACAGAAAAAAAAAAAAAAAAAAAAATCCCTGCCTTCTTGGAGTTTCCTTTCTAGTGGGATAAGTCCTATTTTATTCTTGTGCTACAACTTTGAGTCCCAGAGCCCAGCACATAACATTAATACAATGATAGATAACGTTCCTGAGGGCTTACTATGAGCCTGGAATTATTCTACATGCTTTCGTGCATCTCCAGTGTAATCATCTCAACAGCCTATGTAGGTGGTAATACTAGCTCCAGGGAGCTCTGCTGGAGCAATGGTTAAAACACTCCACAACTAACAGAAAGGTCAGCAGTTTGAACCCACCTACTGCTCTGTAGGAAAAATTACCTAGCATTCCACTCCTGTAAAGATTACAGCCTAGAAAACTCTCTGGCTCAGTTCTACTCAGTCCTATAGGGTCACTAGGAATTGGAATTGACTCAACGGCACACAACAATAACACTAACTCATCACAGACAAGGAAGCAGGCATACCGATGTCTAGTCATTGGCCTGCATCCCATAATCAGTAAGTAACAGGGCCTAGAATCTAAATCACTCAATTTCTGACTAATATTTAACCACTATACACACCATCTCCCAGAGTAGCGTGAAATAAATGTCTGCCCAAAAAGATCCATGGGAAATTCTTCTGGCCCTAATCAGCTGGTTACTTCGCTGTGTGTTCACAAACTGTTCATCCCCACCCCCCATGTCTTTCTTCTGCTTTGACTGACTGGAGTTCTGCTGCTTTTTTATTTATATAATTTAAGCCAAATGTATACCAGGTGTCCAGAGCTAGATTCTATCAGGAAACTCCTGCCCTAAGTTTACTAGCAAAAAATGCTTCGATCAAGTTCATCAGATTAAAGATCAAATTAAAATCATATGCCCAATATGTCAGATTTTCTTAACTGTTTCAAATGCCTTATGAACCATTACATACAATTATTAATGATGGTTACAAAAGTTATTTCTAAACATCATATGAAAGTATTAATACCATTGGGGAAAAAATGTTTCATGTCTGTGACTCATCTCCTCTACACCCTTGGTGGCTGCTCATGTGCAGACCAGAGCCAGCAGATGGTGTACTAGGAAAGCCTGAGGGCCATGTGTTTGAACATCAGCCATTGCTTGGAAAATTAGATGCAGCTCCACTTAGATTTCTGGCCCCTGAAAGAAAGGCCAAAATCACTAAATTCCTAATAAAGCCATGCTCAGAAGTTTCAGCTCCCAGAGCACCCCTCTGTGCTGTCCTATTAGAGTGAAAGCTTTCCAATCACTTCTCAGTGGACGAATAAGAGGGGTCCTGCTTGTCTGAAGGGTAAAGATAACTTCTAATAGTCTCTAGCATTTAGGTCACGTAGGAGTCCCTGGGTGGGGCAAATGGTTAATGCGATCTGCTGGTAACCAGAAGATTGCAATGAAATGCACCCATTGCTGTGGAGTCGGATGCGATCCATAGAGACCCCTCCTTGGGTTTCTGAGGCAGTATCACTACGGAAGTAGATTGCCCCATCTTCTTTCCGGGGGGTGGCTGGTGGGTTTGAACCGCCAGCCCTCTGGTTAGCAGTCAAGTGCCTTAGGCATTAAGCTACCAGAGCTACCAGAGCTCCCAACCAGAAGGTTAGAAGTTCAAATTCACCCAGGTGGTTGGCAGACAATGGGCCTATAAGTTCATGTGAATGATCAGAATTCCCAGGTGTATAGTAGAGCTGACAAGGGGCAAGGTTATGGTCATTACTTGGTCACAGCCAGCTACCCAGAGGGACCGAGTAGTTGATCCTGCGGGCTTGGGCCATAGTCGCAGGGGACATCAAGCTCAATTGGCATAACATACTATACAAAACATTGTTCTACCTACTACTTTGGCGAGTAGCAACTGGGACCTTAAAAGCTAGGAAGCTGCCATCTAGATGCAACAACAGGTCTCTCCTCGTCAAGAAGAAAGAAGAAAACCAAAATTAATGGAAACAATCAGTCCTAGCGACTGGTACACTATCCGAACTGCAACCTATACAACTATGAGACCAGAAGAACTAGATGGTGCCCAGCTACCACTGCCATCCACTTGGAAGGGATGTAGGAGATCCTGCATAAAGAGGGAGAACAATGTGGTACAAAACTCAAAATCGTTTGGAGGCAAAAAAAAAAAAAGAAGGTGGGGACCAGGTTTGCTGGTCCAATGGAGCCTGGTGTAACCACTGAGACTATGGCCCCTAGTTGCCCTTCAGGTCTGGAATTGAACCCACAACTGTGGTTTCCAGCCAAACAAAGTACAGGCATGTGAGTTAAACATTTACCTCAAGTAGACACACGCCCTGGAGAGAACAATCATGGGAGAAGGAAGGGCTGCTTATGCACAGGGAGATAGCTCAGGGTGCAGAAGAGTATGAAGGGATGAACACTGGGAGGAGGTAACTATGGGGAGGAAGTGGGAGGGGAGCTGCTGCATTGTAAATTTTGGTCAATGACATGAGACAAAGTACATGTGAACTGCTGTATGAAAAGTGAATTTACTCTGTAAATCTTCACCCAAATCCTAATAAAAAAAAAAAAAAAAATTCACCCAGGTGTGCCTCAGAAGAAAGGCCTGGAGAGCTACTTAAAAAAAATCAGCTATTGCAAACCTAGAAGCTCATTTCTACTCTGGCACATATGGGGTCATCATGAATAAGAATGGACTTGACAACAATTTTTTTTTTTTTTAATTGAGTACTCTGAGCCAGCGTCTGGCTAAGGCCCTCCTCAGACATTGTCTCTTTTAAACCTCACAATACCTTGATGAAGTCAGTATCTTTACTAATGAAGAAAATGAGGCTTAAGGTGGGGCTCTCTCTCCTCACATCATGTTCTACTTGCATTTAAGCACTTACAGTGCATTGTAATCATGTGTTCCAATATATAGTTGGACTCTCATTGTGACATGATCCTGCATCTTAGAAACCTCAGCAGGTAGGAATTAGAAAATCTATTTCAGCTGTGAGCCATTTTCAGTCAATGAGAAGGAGATTTGACTTCATCATTGCAACACATTGTTCCTGTGTTTGGACCAGAATTTAGTCACATGCTCATAGTTAATTACAAGAGAGAATGGGAAATTCTATCTTATTCCTGGGAGCCATGAGCCCAGCCCCAGCTAAAATTCAGAGAGTGTTTTTTGTTTTGTTTTGTTTTTTAAACTAAGAAGGTACTATGCATTGAATTTTATCCCCCCCAAAATGTGTTGTAAATCCCAACCTATATATCTGTGGATGTGATCTTATTTACGAATAGAGTTTTCTTTGTTTTGTTAATGAGACCATATCATTAGGGCATTTTTTTAAAAAACATATTTTTTAAATTGTTTGGGTGCAAATTTACAAAGCAGATTTGTTTTACATTCATCACATTTGATTTCACGCCCAATTACCATCCCCAACCATAAAAAACTCTCCTCTCCTCATGACTACCCCCTCTCTATGCCCTTCTTTATCTATGCCTTCCTGTCTGTCCAGCTTTCCCTCTATGTGAATACTGCCCCTCTGATGTCCATAGCTAGTTGATCTAGGGTGCATCACTCTGGGGTAGGTGTTCTTCGTGTAGGTCTTTCTACCATTGGGCTGAGAGCCAATCCATGGAAGTGAGTCCATTTCTAGCCCCAAAGGGTAACCCTGGGGCCATAGTCTCAGGGATTCCACCAGTCTCTATCTGACCAGTAATTCTGGTCATTTTTGTGTTTTTGAATTTTGTTCCACATTTTTGCTCTCACTTTATCCATGATCTTCAGTTTTGATCCTTTTCCAAGCAGTTAGCATTGGTAGCTGGGCTACCATCTAGTTATTCTGGTCTCAGAGTTATGAAGGCCAAGGTTGTGGTAGTCCATCTTATTTTTGGACTGTTTCCAGATAACTTTGATTTTCTTCACTGTATTTTTGCTCCAGACAAAAGGAGACCAATAGTTGCATCTTAGATGGCCACTTGAAAGCTTTTAAGACTCCAGTTGCTACTCACCAAAATAGGATATAGAACAAGATTTTTATGTACTATGTTGTGCCAATTGAGCATGATGTCCTCTGAGGCTTTGGTCCTAAGCTCATAGGCCTGATGATTCTCTCTCTCAAGGTGTTTAGTTGTCTCTGAGAAGCTAGTCCAACCTTGTCTTCTGTTGCTTCTGTAATGTATGTGGCTAATTTTGTAGCACAAGTGTAAGACATGTAAGATTATCTTCAGCACATCTATGTGTGGTCTAGGGTGTATTCCTGTTTGCCTACCCCTCCTACCTGATCTTCTAATCTGTCTATGCATTTACCCATAGCCTGGTATTTGGTGCAAGTCGTAATGCAGTATCATGTATATAATGGTATTTGTGTGGCATGGGTTTTAAACAAATCACTTTTGAGATATAAGCAAGGAAGCAGAAATGGGGAAAGATAGATGCCATGTGAGATCTCCAAGGGAGGTTGAAAAGAAAGCTTGAGAAGTTGAGACAAGAATTTCTAGCCAGAGTGGACAGAGGCCTTCCTTAGAATCAGTGTCCTGAATTCAGACTTCTAGCCTCCTAAACTGAGAAAATAAATTTCTGGTCACTGAAGCCACCCACCTGTGGCATTTCTGTTATAAAAGCATTAAGCAACTAAGAAAAGGGAACAGAATTTTAGAAGAAACTAAGAGCTTCTGTCTAATTTCCCTACACACTTCTGCAGCATAGGGTTTTATTCATCTTGAATCTTCATTACTTACGAGGTACTCGGTAACATTTGTGGAATATTACTGAGTGAAGGAAGGACTGTCTATTCTTCACATCATTGAAGGGGCACTCACAAGTTCAGGAACTCCACTCTTTCTCCAGCAGATGGTTGGTGTTGCCCTACTATGAGTGACTAGATGTACATCTAATAGAGAAGCTTCAGAGTATAGCAAAAAGCACAGGCTCTTCAAAAAGACCTGGATTCAAATCCCTTCTCTGTCACCTACTTCCTGTGTGACCTTGGAGAAAATGCTAAACCTCACTGACACACAGTGTCCTGATCTTTAAAGTAAGAATAAAAATTCTTAAAAATAATGTTGTTGTTGTTGTTATGTGCCGTCGAGTTGGCCCCGACTCATAGCAACCCCTCCTTGGGTTTCCGAGGCAGTATCACTACAGAAGTAGGATTGCCCAACCCTCCTTCCGAGGAGTGGCTGGTGGGTTTG
>NW_006921603.1:12552734-12573308 GCF_000298275.1 Orycteropus afer afer | reverse complement strand
CACTACAGAAGTAGATTGCCCCATCTTCCTTCCGAGGAGTGGCTGGTGGGTTTGAACCGCTAGCTTTCTGGTTAGCAATCAAGTGCCTTAGGCACTACTCTATCAGAGCTCCCAAGGCTTTTATTATTAGGCATCTTAAAATTCTTCCAGCCTCTACTCATTACCCAATTCCAAAACAGCTCTCATATTTTAGACATCTGTTAGAGCAGTGTCTGACTTTTCGGATACCAAATTCTGTCTTAGTTAACTGTTGTTGTTGTTGTTGTTGTTATATGCCATGGAGTCGGCCCCGACTCATAGCGACCCCTCCTTGGGTTTCCGAGGCAGTATCACTAGTGCTCCTATAACAGAAATACCACAAGTGGATGGCGGCGAGAAGTCTAAATGCACAGTGCTGGATCTTGGGGAAGATTTTTTCTCTCTGTTGGCTCTGAAGGAAGTTTCTGTCTCCTTTCAACAGCTGTGGGCCCAGTGTACCCGAAGATCTCCATGTGTCTTGGAATCAGTCTTCCCAAGTCTAGGAAGTTCTCAGCACAGGGACGCTGAACCCAAAGGACATGCTCTGCTCCCAGATCTTCTCTCTTGGTAGCAGTAGTTCCCATGTATACATATGTATGTGTGTGTGTGTGTGTGTGTGTGTGTGTGTATGGCATTGCTGGTTCACTGGTATAATTCTTCCCTTCCATACTGAAGGACTTAAATTCAATTCCTGGCCAATGCATCTCTGTGCAGCTACCACCCATCTGTCAGTGGAGGTTTATGTGTTGCTATGATGTTGAACAGGTTTCAGTGGAGCTTGGTAAATATAAATAAACTATGACTATGAAATCCTCCATTTATGTTAGAAAATAAATGTTTCCTTTTTCCTCTTGCAAGCTCACAAAGGCCAGCGAAAGCTGATACCTCAAAAAATGAAACCAAACTTGCATTAATGATAGTAAAATTCTAGATTAAGGAGGTGATTTTCTAATTCTGCATCAATAGGAGCATTATCAAAAGTTCCATGTGTTATACTTTCAGAGGGCTTTTGTAAAATAGAAATTTTCCAGGAAGGATGATAAAGGATGATAAGGGGACTGGAAACCAATCCACAAAAGGAACCACTGCAGACATAGCCTGCATTGTTGTTGTTAAGTGCCGTCGAGTCATTTCCGACTCATAGCGACCCCATGCACAGCAGAACGAAACACTGCCTGATCCCGCGCCAGCCCCACAATCCCTGCTATACTTAAGCAACTCCCTAATTCTGTCTTCAATTGATTCAATAGCCTGCATAGCCTGGGAAAAGAAGAATCTGTGGGTCTTCATACAACTGAGAGATGTAACAAAGAAGTGGCATTGTTTGTTGCTCCTGAAGGCAGGACAAAAGTCCACCTCTTGGCCACCACTCATCAAGTTTGTCATATTATGGTGGCTTGCATGTTGCTCTGATGCTAGAAGCTATGCCACCAGTAATTCAATTACAGTCTGTTCTGTTTTGCAGTTGTCTTGACTTCCCTACCATTTAGAAGTTCTGTAACTACACAATTTTTTCCCTCTTTTTGGTTTGTAGTTGTCCTCATTTGTCAATTGATATCTCTGGCTCCCTGTTTACAATCTTGTAGGTTTATTTACTTTGGATACTTCCATAACTGGGTTGTTTTTTGGGTTATGTCACTATGTGCATTAATGGCCAGTTGTTGTTTGCTGTTGTTGCTTCTCTGTCCAAAGGACTCCCCTTAGATCTCTTGCAAGGTTGGTCTGGTTTTCACAAATTCCATTAATTTCTGCTTATCTGGAAATGTCCTAATTTCACCATCATATTTGAGGGACAATTTTGTTGGGTACATAATTCTTTTCTCTTTCAGGGTTTTATATATACCATCCCATTGTCTTCTTGTCTGCATGGTTTCTCACAAGCTGAGAAATCTGAGCTTAGTCTTATTGGTTGCACCTTGTGTGTAACTTTTCATTTTTCCCGTGCTGCTTTCAGGATTCTTTCTTAGTCTTTGGTTTTGGTGAGTTTGATGATGTTATGCCTTGGTTATTTTCTTTTGGGGTCTATCCTGTTTGGGGTTCGTTGGACATCTTGAATGGATATATTCTCATCTTTCATCATACCAGGAAAATTTTCTTCCAACAAATTTTCAACAATTTTTTCTGTGGTTTTATTTATCTCTTCCTGTTCAGGAATTCCAATTACACGTAGGTTATTCCTTTTGATGGTATCCCACATGAACCTTTGGCTTTCTTCATTTTGTTTTGATCTTTTTTCTGATTGATCACTTTCCAAAGAAGTATTCAAGTATTTGTTGTCAAACTCCCTAATTCTGTGTTCAATTGATTCAGTTCTACTCTTTTGCCCATTCAATGTCTTATCTATTTCTGAAAATTTAGTATTAATATTCTGGATTTCTGTGTGTAGATTTTGTATTATTTCTAATTTTTCATTTTGTTCTTGTACTATCTTTTCAAATTGTTCTAGAGTTTTCTCTGTGTTTGCCTCAATTTTGTCAGTGTTCTCCTTGATCTGTCTCTCAATTCATTGAAGATATCTAAATAAAATTCTTTGGAATTACTTATCAGGGAGTTCCAATGCTGTGTATTCCTCAGGAATGTGTTTCAGGTCTGCATCCTGGTCCCTTGTTTCTCCTGCTTTATCTTACTTCTTTGTGTGGACTGTGCTGCTCTTTTGTCTCTGAGGCATTATGATGTTTTTGTGTTTATATTTAATTGGTGATTGGTTGGAGTGATGTGCCCACAATTTTTGTTATTTTGTTTTGTTGGTATGTTATCTATGTAAGCAGGTACTGTGCTGTGCTCCTCTATTTGTTAATTGGCAACATTTATACACTCACCACCTGTCTCCTTTCCCATTGTCAGCCTCCTGTATATCCCTGCAGTCCTTGGCAAATGGAGCCTATTCTTAGGTCCCTGGAATCTGAATGAGAATGCTGCCACTTTAAAACTCCAAAATGGCCACCGCTTGTAAACATTCACAATGGCTGCACCCTTGGTCACTTTAAATATCCAAAACGGCTACCAGTTGTAAACATTCAAAATGGATGCACCCTCTGGACAGAGGAAAGTCCACAACTTAGGTTGTCTCCATCCTAGCTGTTTCCATTCCTAGTCATAGGCCACCAGTGCAGTTGTCCCTGCAGCCCCCCCCGGTGACCAGGGCTGACCCTTCGGTCAATTCTCAGGTCCCCATACCACTTGGAAATATCAGGCTGTTGGTCCCATCAGAGTGGCTGACAGTCCACTGCTCTGACCATCTCTGTACCCACTGTTTTTGTTCAGGGTTTTCTACTAGTTGGTGTCTAACTCACTTCTGTATACTTCCTTTCAAAGCTCATGGCTCCAGGATTATCTTCTGTATCTGTCAATTGGTTTCTCTTTTCTTTGTTGAAGAGGGTCTGTGGAGCTTGTCTGCCTATTCTTCCATCTTACTGGAAATCCCTGAAGGAGTCTTATTAGTTTTTGATTAAGCAATTTTGTGAGCATGATAGGAAATGCCCTTGTGTGTGCTATATTGAGCCAACGTAAACATACCTTGGGGAGATTAAGGCACATGGCCCAAATGTGTTTTGTTTGGCCCAAAGCATGCATCTTTGCCACAAGTTGCTGCTTATCTTTCTGAGAGCCCTGGGATTTGGGGGCAGGTAAAGGCTGAACCCGTGTTCTCTCTCTCTCTCTGTTTCTTTCTGTCTTTCTCTGCTCTGAGTGAGTGTGGTAAGCTGAATGTTGTTGTTGTTAGCTGCCATGGAGTCAGCCCCCAACTCATGAAGGCCCGTTGCACAAAGATTTCCAATTCCTTCATCATGCTGCCTGGTCCTATGCCATCCCCATGATCAGCTGCAGATCAGACAGTTGTCATCCATCAGGTTTTCACTGGCTGATTTTTTGGAAATAGATCACCAGAACTTTCTTCCCACTCAGCCTTAGTGTAGAAGCTCTGCTGAAACCTGTTCAGCATCCTGTAAACACGCAAGGCTCCACTGACAGATAAGTGTGTTGGTCAGGAATTGAACCCGAGTCATCCTAATGGAAGTCAAGACTTCTACCACTGAACCACCATTGCCTCCAGTAGGCTGAATAATAGCCCCCAAAGATATCCAGTGACTTATTCATTGCAAATATCTTTTTTTGAATGACATAAACCATGACAATGCATGTGGAAAGGAGCTCTGGTGGTGTAGTGGTTAAAGCATTGGTCTGCTAAGCAAAAGTTCAGCAGTTCAAACCTACCAGCCACTCCAGGGGAAAAAGATGAGTCAGTCTGCTTGATAACGATTTACAGCTTTGGAAACCCTATGGGGCAATTCTGCTCTGTCCTAAAAAGGGCACTAAGAGTTGGAATCAACTCAATGGCAGTAGGTTTTTGTTTGTTTAATCCCTGGAATCTGTGAGTGCTGACTTAAATGACGAAAGAGACTCTGCAGATATGATTACATTAAGGATTTTGAGATAGGGAGATTATTCTGGATTATTGGATGGGCCTTATGGGCAACTACAAGTATCCTCTATAAGGGAAGTGGGGGAGAGGGAGATTTGATATAGAAGAGGAAGGGAATATGGCCACTGAAGCAAGATGCCATTCTGCTGACTTTGGAGATGGAGGACAGGATCCTGAGCCACAGAACACAAGGAATGCAGTTCCCAAGGCTGGGAAAGGCAAGGAAGCACCTAGAGCCTTCGGAGAGAGCATGGCCCTGCAGAAACTTTGATTTTAGCCCAGGGAAACTGATTTTCAGCTCTGACCTCAAGTATTGTAAGAGAATAAATATATATTCTTCTAAGCCACCAAGTTTGTGTTAATTTATTACAGCTGCTACAGAAAACTAATACAGTGGGTGTCTCTTTTTTTCCTAACTTCATTTTTACTGCATCCCACAAGCTTTGATGTACAGTATTATTTATAACAGCTTTATTGAAACATAATTCACATAGCATACAATTCACTCTTATAAAGTGTACAAGTCAATGGTTTTTAGTAAATTCACAGACTTGAATATGGAGAAACTATGTAAGAGTGGATCTTTAAAGCATGGGTTTGAAAATGGAAGCAAATGGAGGTGAGACGATAGGGAACTTTCTGAGCTATGGCGGCAGGGTATGGTTACCCCCGGCTGTAGGAATCTTCCATGTGTGTATGATGCCCAATGCTGACCTTC
Organism: Orycteropus afer afer; assembly: GCF_000298275.1. Classification (NCBI taxonomy): domain Eukaryota; kingdom Metazoa; phylum Chordata; class Mammalia; order Tubulidentata; family Orycteropodidae; genus Orycteropus; species Orycteropus afer. The sequence continues at coordinate 12,568,152 of NW_006921603.1, read as the reverse complement.
TAGACACCCATCTGTCTCTGACTCCATCACCTTACTTAGACCCCTAAGGGGCTTAACAGGCATTTGGTCTAGGAGCCTGAGTTGATGACACAAACCACATCTCCACACTTGAATGGGAGGCATGAAAAATAGGAGTAAGATGTGGCCTGCTGGGGGAAAATTATAATTTAAACAAGATGCAGCGCTGCTGAAGGTTTTTACTCAATGAATGACAAAGTGAAGCCAAAGTTTTAGGCAAAATAACTTACGAGGGATGCCAGACTTCTCCTTTCACATACGTTTCCTCCCTGGCGTCAAACCCACTTCTTAGAGAACCTGCCTTCCCGTATCACAGGAGGTGTAGCTTTGAGTACAGAGGGCCCTGTACTCTCTCACCCCACAGAGACCAATTAGACCAGGTATGGACATCCAAACCAAACTGGCCAGTCATGTTCTCTCTCTCTCTAACCAAACCAAGCTCACTGCCATCGAGTTTATTCTGACTCATGGCGACCCCATTGGGTTTCCGAGGCTGTAAATCTTTACGGAAGTAGATCACCCCATCTTCTTTCCATGGAGCAGCTGGTGGGTTTCAACCTCTGACCTTCTGCTTAGCAGCCAAGTGCCTTATCCACTACACCACCAGTGCTCCACATATATATTGTGGTAAATATATATGTAAAAGAAAATGAGCCATTTCAACATTCTTTGCATGTACAGTTCAGTGACATTAATTTGTGTTTGTGTTGTTCAACCATCATTCTTGTTAGTTCTCAAATTTTCCATCACCCTTAACAGAAGCTCAGTGTCTCCTAAGCACTGAGAATAGTGAGTGAGGAAACCGTAAACATGTAGGTAAATCTCAATAATCATCTCTGTATGATAATGCTGATATCTAATTGAAGGGGGATAGGTGAAGTAAAAGAAGGCAGAAAGACAATATCAAAGATAGAGGCAATGTGTAACTATGCGGGAATGCTTCCACGTCAATATCTACTAACTCACACAGGCTACTCATTGCCATCTAGCTATTCTGACTCATAGCGACCCTATTGGACAGGGTAAAACTGCCCCACAAGGTTTTCAAGGCTGTAAATCTTTATGGAAGCAGACTACCACATCATTTTCCAGAGCAGCTGGTGGATTTGAGCTGCTGATATTTTGGTTAGCAGCAAAGTGCTTAATCACTGTGCTGCTTTTCACAGTCTGGACACTATTACAATTATCCTTTCACAGATGAGGAAGTTGAGGCACAGAGTGGTGAAGCTTATTGCTCAAGGCCACCCCACTTACAAGTAAGCCCAGAGACTCTGGCTCCAATGTCAGTGTCTTGACCACTATCCCACGCTGTTCCTGAGAGGTCACCATAACACCTCTAGAAGCTTTCCATGAAGATATAGAGCTCATAAAGAAAAAGGCTGAAATGTTAAGCTACAAAAGAAAAAAAAAATGTAAAACTTCTCTATATACTTTTAGAGAGGCTTGGTGATAAAATGTTAAGCACTCAGCTGCTAACCGAAAGGTCATCGGTTTGAGCTCACACGCAGTTCCATGGGAGAAAAGACCTGGAGATGTGCTTCCATAAAGATTACACCAAGGGAGCCCTGTAGGGCAGTTGTACTGTCATGTGGGGCTGCTAGGAGTCAGAATTGACTCAGGGCTCACAACAAGAACAAAATGCATTTTTTTAAAAAATTGTTTTTGTTCCACAAAGTTAATAAAAACTACAAATATGCAACAAATATAAAACACAGTGAGTCAATAACCATAATAACAGGTTAATGATAGTTATCCTGGGGTGAGGTAATGATAAGTAATCTTTACTTTCTTTTCCCCTATGTTCTCTCAGATGTTTACAACGATACATATTACTTTTATAATTCGAAAAAATTATTTTCCAATCTGCCTTGTGTTTATGCAGCATTTTACAGTTTAGAAAGTACTTTTGTAGTGATTGTCTTATTTCATTCTCACAACGAGAGTGAAAACAACTTTACTCTCACTCACAATTTTCACTCTCAAAGTGTCTATACCATAGTCAGGGTGAGCCCCCAACCACCAAACCACTTGCTATCAGTCAACTCCAACTCATGGCTACCCCACATGTGTCAGAGTAGACCTGTGCTCCCACAGGGTTATCAATGGCTGATTTTTTTGAGTTAGATTGTGTTTCCTTTGAAGAGCCTCTGGGTAGACTTAAACCTCCAACCTTTTGATGAGCAGCCAAGTGTTAACCATTTGACCCCCACAACACTCTACCCTTTATAACAGACAATAAAATTAGGTCACAGAGTTTCAGTGGCTTGCTCAAGGTCAGAGAGTAATTCAGGGGCTAACCTGGCACTGGAACCCAAGTCTCTTTATCCCCTGTCCTGAGCCCTCCCCAGCATCCTGCAATTATGGCCAAAGTGCTAAATGTTCCCCACTGTTGGGCATCATGGGGCAGCACTGAAGAAATACAACATGAGCTGCTTCCACATATCTGTGAGTGCCTGCATGTGGGTTTACAGAAGCAAATGACCAGAGAAACTGGAACAAAACAAAAGAGACAATCACACAAGGGTAGTCTGGAACGGGGTGAGAGAATGGATGATAGTGGCTGGAAGACAATAATTACATTTCCCAGGAATGCTTTGAGTCCCGTAACCAGAACCTTTTGTGGTCTCTTGACAACATGCGACTGCACAGAGAAATGCCTGGCGTGCAGAATTAGTGATGCAGCAGTTCTCTAGCGGCTTTCTGTGCAAGACCGATAGTGCTTATGTTTGCAAACCCTCAACAATGATACAAATTGAGCTGGGTAAGCCAGAATTCACTCAGTCTGGTCAGAACTGGCCATTCAACTTCAATTCAATCAACACTTGATGAGCACCTATATGTAGTCATTACAAGATAGATACTAACAGCCCTCGAGTTGGAGCCTGTTCATGTGACCCCTCCTTGGGTTCCAAGGCGGTATCAATATGGAAACAGATTGCCCAACCTTCCTTCTGGGGAGTGGTTGGTGGGTTTGAACCACCAGCCTTCTGGTTAGCAGTCAAATGCCTTAGGCACTAGGCCACTACAGCTCCCTGTGTAGTCATTAGGGCTATTAATTAATATTCTAGTTCTCACATCTAAGACACAGGTCAAACTTCACTTCCTCACTTCCTTAGATTTGACAAAGGAAAGAAGTATCATATTTTTGTGCAAATAACACAAGAGTTCTACATTTGTTTGCGAACAGCTCCCTCATCCTGGGAGGTGTTTTTGTAAGTCCTGCTATACTAATTTTTAAAAAAAAAACATGTGGCTGTGAAAAACATTAGCTTAACACATTTACAAAAACACCTGGGGGAGCAGGGAGAAGGAATGTTTGGCAAACAAACATAAGAGGCTCATATTTGCATAAAAATACAGTAATGTGTGTCATAATGTGTAGAAAATATTCTCCTTCCTTTTTCTTATATCAGTGATCCAGAAGTACATGACAAGAGGAAGCTTCCATTACCTGTGTCTATAGTGACTAAAGTAAGCAGAAACTTCTTGTCACCCTGCATAAGACATGTAGCTTGAGTGAGAAATAAACTTTTTTTTTATGTTAAGCTACTAAGGTTTTGGCATTATTACTGCAGCATGACCTGACCTAACCTGACTAATACACTATGTATTTCACCATGGGCTATGTGAATACTTTACCATAGAGTTTAAACTCTGGTGTTAGATAGCCAGAGTTTAATCCTGATTAGCTACTTCCTTGGAAGAAAGGCTTGGTGATCTATTTCTGAAAACCAACCATTGAAAATCCTATGGGTCATAGTGGTCTGATCTGTAACTGATTATGGGGATGGCACAGGACCTAGCAGTATTTTGTTCCATTGTATGAGTTGGGGGCCAACTTGATGACAGCTAGCAATACCTACTTCCTCAGTGTGGGATCTTGGACAAGTCAGCTAATTTTTCTATGCCTCATTTCTCACATTTATAAAATGTGAGAACCCAACTGATAGAGGTTTTTTTTTTAGGACTAACTAGATGAAAAGGTAGCTCTGGTGGTGTAGTGGTTCAGGCATTTTGGATCCTGACCAGAAGGCTGGCAGTTCGAACCTACCTGCCACTCCACAGAAGAAGGATTGGTCAGTCTGCTTCCATAAAGATTTATAGCCTTGGAAAAGTGTTGGGGGGTCACTATGAGTTGGAATTGATTCAGTGACAGTGAGTTTGGTTTGGTATGAGCTAGATTAAAAAATCTAGCCCAGTACCAGGCACATAGTAAGCCCTTAAAGATGTTTAGTGTTGATGATCTTACTTAATTCTCAGAACTTTATATGTTGCTGTGTTAAGCCACTGAGATTCTGGCATTGTTATTGGAGACTGGCTTTCTGGCTGTTGCCCAAACATCAGTCTTACTCTTACCTTGGGGCCTTTGCACTTACTGTCCTTCTTTCTCCCACATAGTCACATAGTTTATTCCCTCATTTAATTAAAAGCTCTACTGAAATGTTAGCTCTCAAGACAGACTTCTCTAACCGCTCTAAAATAGTGGCCTCCCTGGCCATCCATCCCCTTACCCTGTTTTCTGGATTGAATGATGTCTCCCAAAATTTATGTCCTTCTCAGAACCTCAAAATATGACTTTATCTGGAAATAAGGTCATTGTAGATGTAATTAGTTAAGATGAGGTCATGCTGTAGCAGGGTGGACCCTTAATCCCATAGGACTGGTATACCAGTTTGTGGTAATTTGGTATGGTAAATAATACACCCTGTGGGTTTTTTATTATTTCACTTATCACCCAGCATGATATGTTGTTATTAGATACCACTGAGTGGATTTCGACTCATAGTGATCCCATGTTACAGATTAAAAAAACCTTTCTGGGCTGTAATCCCATAAAGATGGGAACACATTGTCAGGTCTTTCTCCTGTGGAGCCTCTGGGTGGGCTGGAACTGCCCTTTCAGTTACCAGCTGAATGTTTAACTGTTGCACTACTAGGGATCCTTACACCCTCTGACATTGAATCCATTCTGACTCATAGTGACACTCATTGGGTTTCCAAGGCAGTAAATCTTTATGGAAGCAGATTGCCCCATCTTCCTTCCAAGGAATGGCTGGTGGGTTTGAACTGTGAACCTTCAGGTTAGCAGTCAAATGCTTTAGGCACTATGCCACCAAAGCTCCTTCCAGGGGTCCTTATGCCATATGTAAATGTTCTCTGTTTTTATCTGACTCCCAGCAAGAATGTAAACTCCATGAAGGCAGATACTTTAGCTATCCCTGGAGCAATGCCTATCTGTGGAGACAATGCCTTCCTGGGTTACACCCAGGTATTGGGTGCAACATGAACTAAGGTAAAGAGTGTAAAGCACAAAGCACATCAGACAACACGAGGTGCACCCAAAAAGGCAGGTCATCACGCTGGTGTGTCTACAGGGAATAGGAGCAGGACAGAGTGGGAAAAGAACCTGGGAATACTGGTTAAGAGCAAATCATGGATTACCTTGGAAACATGCTGAGTATTTTGGCTTTTTCAGCAGGCCATGAAGAGCCATGAACTTATTTCAAGCGGAGAATGAAATGATCACATCTGAATTTTAAATGACAATGTTTGTTGAACCAAAATAAATTTTAAATGTTCTCAGGCACTAACTCTTCCAAAGAAAAGAATTGCCCTCTTTCATTAGAATGTGCAAATACACAGAAATTGATTTCCATGCTTGGATGAACATGTGCAAGGGTGCACGTGAATGAGGAAGGCTCCGGAAAATCAACATATTTCTTTCTCCTCCCCTCCTCTCCCTCCCTCTGCCTCTCTTCCCCTCTCCTACTTTCCCTTGCTTCTCATCTTTCACTCATTTTCTCTCTCACTCAGCACTGTCCATTAAGACTTTCTGTGGTGATGGAATTGTCCTGTATCTATACTGGTGGTCACTAGCCACATGTGGTTATGAAGTCCTTGAAATGTGGCTTGTGTAACTGACTAACTGAATTTTACATTTTATTTAGTTTTAGTTAATTTAAATTTAAATGGCCACATGAGCTATTATCTACCATATTTGATAAGTACAGCCACTTTTACCACAGTGAAAACAAAGAAGGGAGATATAGATGCTAAGATGTCTTCAGACAGGCTGTCATGGCATGCTTGGTTAAGGTGACTAGTCAGAATAGAGTGAAGATGGAAGTGATCCCTTCTGTTTTTAACACAACCGAGTATCTTTGAATTTATCTGTGCTTACTGAGTGTCTTGGAAAGAGGCCTGGGAGCCAGAAGCCCAGGGTTCTCATCCTGATTTTAATGTGTGGTGTGGCCTTAGGTCACTGCCAGAGGTAGGACAAGACCTAATGCTTATTGAGTCCTAGCAAAGTACTAGGCATGGGGTGTTAAGCTTTTCTTTTCTTTTTTTTAATCACATTTATGTCTATGCCTGGTTGTTACTAGTTGCCATTGATTGAGTGGACTCCAATTCATAGCAACCCCATATGCTTAAAAGTAGAAGTGCACGCTATAAGATTTCTAATAACTGAGATCTTTTGGAAGCAGATTGCCAGAATTTTCCTCCAAGAGGTTTGGGGTAGATTGAATGCTTAACTGTTTGCACCCCCCAGGGACTCCTCAGATGATCATATTTGAGTGTCACAGCAAACTGTAAAGTAGGCTTTTTATTCTTATGTTACAGGTGAAGGAAAGGATTAAAAGATAAGCAACTTGTCACCCAGACTGTAAAGTATGGAGATGGCATTTAGAGCCAGTTCTAAAGCCAGTGTTCTTTCCTCTGCACCCTGTGATTCCCTGAATACTGTGTCTACCCCTGAGAAGGTTATAGGGCTGGATGAGGGCATGACCCTGAGATGTTGACAAGTCCCAGGTGCTGAGTCACAAGGGAGAAGGGGTATTTCCTGAGAAACAAACAGGGCATGGTGCTCTGAGATGGTTCTGCACTCTCAGTGAGATTGAAAATACTTGAAATTTTCCATTTAAGAAATGTCAGACGCACGGCCTGTTTCAATAAAGTAAAAAACCAATATCAGTTTGGAAAGGTTATAGCTGCCTTTCCAATTCCAGTCAACATTAAAAATGCAAAAGTTTGCTATTTAAATCTAGCCTTTGGCCAGCAGTGAGAGTGTTCAGGATATAAGGTAAACCACAGTGGGCAGCCATCTCCCACCAAGGGCTCTGCCCTGGCCTCAGCAGGAAGGCGGCAGAGGATGTGCAGAAATTTCTACATCACACCCTTTGAATGGGCTTCTCCTTGACTCCAGAATGATGGAACCACTCCCAGCCCCATGAATGTCTGGTTCTTCAGAGGTTGCTCAATTCTGATGTCCTGGTTGGACCTCCATTCACTGGGGGCTGGGACCCTATTGGTCTTCTTTGCCATTGGATCTCCAGTACCTAGCCTACATACTTCGTAGTAAAGCTTAAGGAATATTTATTGAATATTTGTTGACTGGTGAATGAATTCACCATCTCTTTGGATATCCTATCATGCTCCAGGCACTGTACTAGTTCTTCAAAGTGATACAGAGATAAGCCATATGGAGAAATCAATCCCAAGTAATTTACCACCTGAGAAAGATTATAAGATATGCAAATAAATAATTATAATGCAAACCCAAGTTTATCGTGAATATTAATTTGGGAGATCTGTCAACAACTGGTATTTGAAACTGTACCAGACTGAGAATACTTGTGTGGTTGTACATTAGGATCCTGGGTGATCTGGGAGATGGAGTAACTGGAGGGAAGTCAGCAAATGGTGCTTCTTTGAGGAGGTACCAAGAACCATTCCCAAGTTAGGCTCATGTACTGGGGGTCTCTTCTCCTCAGATTGTGAGGGCTGGACTGGGTCTTATTCAGCTCTATACCCCAGAATATTGCACAGGACCTGACACATAGTAAGAAAATAACATTTGCTGAAAAATGAATGGATGAATAAAAGAATATTGTTGTTGTGTGCCACCATAGCAACCACATGTGACACAATAGAACTGCCCCACAGGGTGTTCTAGGATATAATCTTTATGGAAGCAGATTGCCAGGTCTTTCTCCTACAGAGCTGCTGAGTGGATTCAAACTACCAGCATTTTAGTTAGCAGCCAAGTGCTTAACTGTTGCACCATGAAGACTCCTTAGAATGAATGTTAAGAACCTGTGTTGTTGTTGTTAGTGGCCACCGAGTCATCTCCGACTCACAGCGACCTGTGTCCTACAGAACAAAACACTACCCGGTCCTGCACCATCCTCACAATCTTTGCTATACTTGAGCCCATCATTGCAGCCACTGTGTCAATCCATATCATTGAGGGTCTTCCCCTTTTTTGCTGACCCTCTACTTTACCAAGCATGATATCCTTCTCCTGGGAACCATAAAGAATCACAATAAAAGAAAACATTTAATGAGAATTTAGTATGTACCGCATCTTCTTAAATAATTATAACAATAAAGGTGCAGTTAGAAGACAGAAACCATACCAGTTATTTCAACAGGGAATTTAATGCAAAGAATCGCTAACTAGGTATAAAGTTGTTGACAAGGTAAAGAGTAAAATGAGAGTTCTAAGAATAGAGATAGCAGCTGTCAGAAGCAGCTACCACTCTAGGGCTGAGGGACCAAAGGGAAAAAGTTAGGATCATTAAAATTGACATGCTTAGAGGAGGGGCCCTGTGGAGCTGAAGTTCAGATTGCTGAGGAGGGAACCCTGTCTGGCTGGTGTCGACTTCTGAGTTGATTATGATGAAGTTGATTCTCCCAGTGTTGGGAAAACTGCAAACTGGATCCAGCTGCTGCTATAAAAAGAAATTACTGCTGCCAGTGTTAAAAAACAAAATAAAAAATCACAGAAAGAAAACAGGCATGACACTCACGTGAAGCAGAGAGGAAGGAGCAAGGCTTGTTTTCCCTCTCCTGTGCAGCCTCCCTCTAGCACCCACCATGGCAAAACCTGAGAGGGGCCCAGCTGCCAGAGGAGGAATGTGGTTTGCAGAGACCCAGCCCCAGCATCACAAAGCAGAACACAGAAGGGTGGCTTTGGAGCTGAGACACCAAGGCTTAATAACTGGCACACAAATCTTCCCATCAGTACTGTGAGGCAGGTACTAATATCACTCCTGTTATACAGATGAGGAAATTGAGAGTCTTGAGAACTTAAGGTGACTTGCCTAATAAGTGGAGTGGCAGGCCTTAATTTGAAGCCAGATATGTTGGTACCAAGGAGCTCTGATGGTGCAGTGGTTAAGCGCTCAGCTGCTAACCTAAAAGTTGGCCATTTGAACTCACCAGCCTTGACAGAAAATGTGGCAGTCTGCTTCCCTAGAGATTACAGCCTTGGAAACTCTCCAGGGCAGTTCTGCGCTGTCTTACAGGGTTACCGTTTGTCAAAATTAGCTTGATGGCAATGGTTTTGTTTGGTTTTTGGTATGTTAAGACCAGATTTGAAGTTGGCGCATGGGGTCTTAATGGCAATATGATGCAATCTTTTCATGTTTTTATGTTTAGAAGTTTCTCCAAGGTGATTAAGAATTTGTCGGTGGATAGAAGAGATTTGAAGTCCTGGTGTTCAACTGAGTTGGCATCTAGGGTTAGGGTGGGTGGGCTGGGGGATCTAGGCATCACCCACAAGAGCAGAGCAGGGAAGCAGATGTGGGGAAGTCCTTACAAATGTTTCCCCACATGCCACTGATTGTCCACCAGTTTTGAGCAGTACTTTCATGAAGCTGGTGGCTCTTACCACTGACCCTTCTAGCCCCACAAGAACATCATTTTCTTGTTAGAGAGAGAGAGAAATAATCTTTCACTTTGCTGTCTTTTAAAAAAGCTTATATTTATTCTCTGACCAAAAATTTGGCATCTAACCAACTCCTCCCTATCCTTCATTTGTCTCTTTCCCTGAGAAGTCTTCCTGATTTCTACAGAGCCAGTACTCCCCTACTAGTGCTCTCACAAGACTTAATACAGACCACTGGATGAGGTTTACTTACCTATATGCCATACTGAGTTGTGGGTTCATTGAGGGCAGGCCTGGGTTAACATAGATTCTAGATCAGGTAATACGGTCCACGAGTGTTTGTGAAATGCCTGCTATGTACAAAGAATTATACTAGGTTAGGGATCCAAAGATAAATAAATCTGTTCTGGTTACCTGGTCCCGATCTGAGAAGAAATATACCACAAATGGGATGGCTTAAGCAAACAGGAGTTTATTCTTACAATTTGGAGGCTTTAAGTCCAAGTTCAAAGTGCCAGGCTCTAGGGGATAGGTGAAAGCCCCTCAATCTTGGGGTCCAGCTCTGCCTCCTGTTCCCAGCCCACTGGAGCTGGAGGCATTTCTTCACTCAGACAGTTGCTGGCTGCTGAGGCTGAGAAGCCCCAAGGTTGACAAGTAAAAAGGCACAGTCCAGATGTTACTGAACCACACAGCAGGCCATTAACTTAAGTCCACTGTAAGTCCCAATGTCGGCAGATCATGGCAAGCTGCTGAACAATGACACGGCTACATTCAGGGTCCAAGCATGCCATAGGCTAGAGACATTCCTCAAGGGTTCTGCTTATATATAGGAAGCACACCACATTCCCTAAGGCAGCTATTTAGCTGCTCACAATAGATTCCACCATGGAGCTGATTGCCAGTCTCATCATGGGGAATAACTACCACCAACTGCCCAGCTACTCAACCAGGCCCAGCTAAGTTGACACAAAAACATAACCACCACAATTCTGTTTGACAGCTCTGGTGGCGTTTTGGTTTTTATTAATGTTTATTCAATGGATTTTTTTTCCCTCTAATTAAGGAGTCAAGCTTAGTGCTTGGGAAGCAGGGGCTGGAAGTGTAGATTCACTTCCACATCTTTCCTGCATACCCCTTATCTCTCAAGAAAAGGCAGCCATTCAACAGTAAGCTATGAAAATCCCTGTTCTAGGCTTTGATGTATCTTAGTGCCTGGCCCCAGAGGAAGAAATGGAAAGAGAAAGACCTCGTTTTGAGCTGCTATGAATAAAGCTTGAAAAATCTGTGCCCTGGATTACTCCTGGAGATAATGATAATGAAAATGATTATGACATTCATAGAGCACATGACAGTTTACATTGTTTTCATATATCCCATCCCATCACAACCTTGTGTGTTGGGAAGGACGGTATTTTTATCTCCATACTAACACTCACATTGACAAACTAGCTGTCTGCCAAATTGCCCAGGTTCCAACCCTGGAGCATTAGATGAGAAATCCAAGTCCAGTGCCTTTCCCCAAGCCCAGAGGTCCTGTCTCTCAAGGTTCTTTTCACATAGCCCCTAGACACTCAAAAATTGAACTCCTCATGTTACTTCACCAAGGTTTAGGCATCCCACAACTTCCAAAATCACTTGAAGTGACTGATCTTAACTTTTTACTAATTATTAACTCCAATCTATTTTATGGAGTATCTGCCGCATGCCAGGGAGCTCACTGTCTAGACTGACTACCATCAGACCATTACACTTCAGAGTGATAAGAGCCATGATCAGACATAGGCTACTTCGAGAGCCTTGAGTTACCCTGTTGGAGGACATCCCAGAGGAAGTGATTCAGCAGCTAAGACTTAAAACATAGGAGTGAGTCAGGCTAAGGGAGGAAGGAGAAAGGGTCCTGGGTAAAGGAAACCCTACTCACAAAGACAAGGATGCACAAGAGAGCTTGGTGAGTTTGGGAAATATAAAAAGGGTCAATAGCTACACGGTGGAATAGAAGGAAGTGAGAAGATAATTATTAATAATAATTATTCATAATTATTCAATCTATCTGCTGAGCAAATAATCCAAGAAGCTGGACTATATGAAGAAGAACGTGGCATCAAGATTGGAGGAACTTGGAGAGGTGGGACCTGGGGCTGAACAGGAGCCAGGGGACAGATCTTAAAGGAACTTGGAGACAACATTGAAGAGTTAGTCTTTATTCTAAGAGCAATGGGAAGCCTTTGAAAGGTTTTAAGCAGAACCTTTACATGATCAGTGAGGGAAGTGGTGGCTCAATGGTAGAATTCTCACCTTCCATTAAGGAGACCCAGGTTCAGTTGCCAAATGCACTTCAAATGCAGCTACCACCTATCTGTCAGTAGGGGCTTACATGTTGCTAAGATGTTAAACAGGTTTTAATAGAGCTTCCAGACTAAGACAGACTAGGAAGAAAGGCCTGGAAATCTTCTTTTAAGAATCACACAATGAAAACCCTATGGATATCAACAATAGCTAACAACAAGATCAGATGATTAAGTTTTCATTTGGCTGCAGTATGAATAATGGAGTGGAAGAGATGAGGGTTGAGCTGATGGTGTTTTTTTTTCTAGTTGTTTGTTTGCTAGTTTTACATGTCCATCTCCATCTCTAGACTGAAAATTCCTGGAGGGCAGAGAATGAGTCAAAAAACATGGTCCTGAGATTGCCATTGCTCCCACAGAACACATTTCTGGGTAAGACAAACCTTTATAATTAACCATTGAACATTGAGTGTCCACCATGTGCTGGGAGCTGGGTCACAAACAATCCATGCAAGGAGACAGACATAAGATGGGCATGAAAACAGATCTGCTAACAAAGGAACAGCTCAGTGGCTGCAAATAAAGTGTGCATGAGGCCTTTCTGAGTCACCACATGGCCTGGTGGTTGTTGTTGTTAGGTTCCATTGAGTTGTTTCCAACTCATAGTGACCCCTATGCACAGCAGAACGATACACCGCCCGATCCTGCACCAGCTCCATGATCCCTGCTATACTTGAGACCATCGTCACAGCCACTGTGTCAATCCATCTCGTTGAAGGCCTTTCCCTTTTTCGTCGACCCTCCACCTTACCAAGCATGACATCCTTCTCCAGGGAATGGTCCCTTCTGACAACATGACTAAAGTAGGTGAGACGAAGTCTGGCCATTTTCTCTTCCAAGGAGCATTTCAGCTGCACTTCCTCCAGGACAGATCTATTAGTTTTTTTAGCAGTCCATGGTACTTTCAGAATTCTTTGCCAGCACCACAACTCAAATGCATCAACTCTTCTTCATTCTTCCTTATTCATTGTTCAGCCCTTACATGCATATGAGGCGATTGAAAATATCATGACTTGTGTCAGGTGCACCTTAGGCCTCAAGGAGACATCTTTGCTCTTCAGCACTTGAAAGAGGTCCTTTGCAGCTGACTTGCCCAGTGCTATACGTCATCTAATATCCTGACTGCTGCTTCCATTGGCGTTGATTCTAGGACCAAGCAATGTGAAGTCTTTGACAACTTCAATCTTTTCTCCATTTATCGTGATGCTGCTTATGAGTCCAGTAGTGAGGATTTTTGTTTTCTTTATATTGAGATGTAATCCATACTGCAGACTGTATTCTTCAATCTTCATCGATAAACACCTCAAGTCATCCTCACTTTCGGCAAGCAAAGTTGTATCATCAGTGTATCACAGATTGTTAAGGATTCTTCCTCCAGTCTTGATGCCAATTTCTTCTTCATATAGTCCAGCTTTTCAGATTATTTGCTTAGCATATAGATTGAATAATTATGGTGAAAGGATACAACCCTGACACACTCCCTTCTTGATTTTAAACTATGCAGTGTTTCCTTGTTCTGTTCGAATAACAACCTCCTGGTCAATGAACGGGTTCCTCATGAGCACAATTAAGTGTTCTGGAATTCCCATTCTTTTTATTTTCTATTTAATTTTCTTTATTATTATTATTTTTTTATTGTGATTTGGGTGAAGATTTACAAAGCAAATTCACTTTCCATACAGCCATTCACATATATTTTGTCTCATGTCATTGACCATAGTTTACCACAATGCAACAGCTCCCCTCCTAATTCCTCCCCATAGTTACCTCTTCCCAGTGTCCATCCCTCCATACTCTCCTGCCCCGTGAGCTGTCTCCCTGTGCATAAGCTGTTCTCTCCAAGGCATGTATCTACTTGAGGTAAATGTTAACTCACATGCCTGTATTTTGTTTGGCTGGAAACCACAGGTGTGGGTTCATGGAATTGCCATTCTTAATGTTATCCAAAATTTGTTATGATCAACACAATCAAATGCTTTTGCATAGTCAATGAAACACAAGTAAACATCTTTCTGGTATTCTTTGCCTTGAGCCAAGATCCATTTGACAACAGCTATGATATCCCTTGTTCTACATCCTCTTCTGAATCCAGCTTGCATCTCTGGAAGTACTCTGTCAATATACTGCTGCAACTGTTTTTGAATTATCCTCAGTAAGATCTTACTTGTGTGCAATATTAAGGATATTGTTTGATAATTTCCACATTCTGTGGGATCACCTTTCTTTGGAATGGGTACAAATATGCATCTCTTCCAGTCAGTTGGCCAGGTAGCTGTCTTCCAAATCTTTTGGCATAACTGAGTGAGTGCCTCCAGTGGGGAATCTGTTTGTTGAAACATCTCAATGGGTATTCCGTCAATTCCCGGAGCCTGGTTCTTCATCAATTCCTTCATTTCAGCTTCAACTTCCTCCTTCAGTACCATTGGTTCTTGATCATATGCCACCTGCTGAAATGGAAGGAGATCTACCAGTTCTTTTTGGTACAGTGTCTCTGCATATTCCTTCCATCTTCTTTTGATGTTTCCTGCATCATTCAACATATTGCCCATAGAATCTTTCAATATTGCAACTCAAGGCTTAAATTTTTTTCCTCAGTTCTGTCCGCTTGAGAAATGACAAGCATGTTTGCAGTATAGTAAATTACTTTGTATAGCTTTTCTAGCCATAAGTCTTTGTAAACTCCATGGTGGAATTTGCTGTGAGAAAATGAGGAGCTCCTGATTGTTAAAGTTATACACCTGGGGTATTTCTGTTGCGAGTGTCACAAAGCAATGTTTTGGGGAGTTTGCTCTCTCAGGTGTTTAGAATTCTGATGTTATGATTGGTTAGTTTGTCCACTCTGCCAGGCTCAAAAGGAGCCCTCCTACAGGCAGAAGGAATCTCTCTGACTGCTGGCTGAGAAAGTCGTGCTGCTGAGAGAAATGCACTCCTGAGACACGCACTGCTGAGAAAGAGACACCGAGAGATGTGTGCTGCTGAGAAAGAGACATTGAGAGACACATGCTGCTGGGAGAGAGACTGAGAAAGACTGTTGGCTGAGCGACTGCAGGCTGAGAGAGACTGTGCATTGTTCCTGAACTTGAATTGTAGCCTGGTGCTTCCCAAATAAACCCCATAATCTAGTTCTGTGTGGCCACTGCAGTGAATTATCAAACCCAGCAGAAAGGTGGTGGGTGCTGTGGGAGGAATGGTTGGTGTCAGGGTTGATGAAGGGGCTGGAGGGAGGCAGCATGTCTGGCCTCACAGGAATAGGCCTTGGGCTATTGATGGTGATTCTGTCTTCCTCTTGTGTGGTTAGAGGAGGTCAGAAAATGCAGCCTCCCTGCCCCTTTGGCAGTGTTCTTCCCTTTTGGTTTTCTAACTCCAAGTCTTTGCACATTTCATT
>NW_006921603.1:12549162-12552349 GCF_000298275.1 Orycteropus afer afer | reverse complement strand
CAATCAGCTCCTGGCCTTGTTTTGGCTGAAGATATTGAGCTTTTCCATTGCCTCCTGCCACAGATGTAGTCAATCTGATTCCTGGGTACTCCATCTGGCAAAGTCCACATGTACAGCTGCCATTTGTGTTGTTGAAAAAAAGTGTTTGCAATGAATAAGTCATTGGTCTTTCAAAATTCTATCATGCAGTCTCCAGCATTATTTCTGTCACCAAGGCCAAATTTTCCAACTACCAGTAATTTTTCTTTGTTTCCAACTTTTGTATTCCAGTCACCAGTGATAATTAACACATCTTGATTGCATGTTCGGTCAATTTTAGACTGCAGAAGTTGATAAAAAATCTTTGGTTTCATCATCTTTGGCTTTGGTGGTTGGTGCATAAATTTGAATAATAGTCACATTAACTTGTCTTCCTTGTAGGCGTATGGATATTATCCTATCACTGACAGCACTGTACTTCAGGAAATTCCCCCTGGCCTTTTTCTCTCCTTTCCCCTGCTTTCCTGCCTTGCCGCTTGTGGGGCATGGCCTGGGTTCCCTACACTTACCTGGATCCATGCTGCTGCCTCTTCACTCTGTCCCGGCCTCCCTGGCCTTTTCTTCTTTCTCCCGTTTTCCCACCTTGCCCCTTGGGGGCAGCCTGGTGGTTGCCCAGTGCTATATCTGATGATAGTCACAAGAGACAACTGTGCCAGGATGTTGGTGACTACATTTCTCAAGGACTCACAGGGGCCAGTCAGGACATGCCTGGCTTCTTCTAAGCCCCTTCTTGCCAGAAGAAGTGGCTGCATTGCCCTAATGAGGCAGAGCTGTCCTGTTTCACATGGATTTATAGTGAAGCCCCTCAAAGAAAAGGGCTGCGCATGTCACTAGCCAACTGTAAAACAAGTCAATCCTCTGGCAAATCTGTTCGCTAGAGCAGCACCATCACCTATTTTAGGCTTAAGATTATAGAAAGGATAACTCACCCTTTTTAGTTGCAACTTTGGGGTCAAAAGAATTTGAGTCTTTGTTGTTGTTGTTAGGTGCTGTCGAGTCATTTCTGACTCATAACTACCCTATGCACAAAAGAACAAAACACTACCTGATCCCACGCCAGCTCCATGATCCTTGTATACTTGAGCCCATTGCTACAGCCACTGTCTCAATCCATCTCGTTGAGTACATTCCTCTCTTTCGTCAACCGTCCACCTTACCAAGCATGACATCCTTCTCCAGGGAATGGTCCCTTCTGACAATATGACCAAAGTAGGTGAGATGAAGTCTGACCATTCTTGCTTTCAAGGAGCATTCTGGCTGCACTTTCTCCAGGACAGATTTGTTAGATCTTTTAGCAGTCCATGGTACTTTCAGCATTCTTCCCCAACACACAACTCAAAAGCATCAACTTTTCTTTGGTCTCCTTATTCATTGTCCAGCTCTCACATGCATATAAGGCACAGAAAATACCATGGCTTGTATCACGAGCACCTTAGTTCTCAAGGAGATGTCTTTGTTCTCAAGCACTTGAAAGAGGTCCTTTGCATCCAATTTGCCCAGTGCTATCTGTTCTCTGAAGTCCTGACTGCTGCTTCCATTGGCATCTATTGTAGAACCAAGCAATGTGAAGTCTTTGACAATTTCAATCTCTTTTCCATTTATCATGATGCTGCTTATAGGTCCAGTTGTGAGGATTTTTGTTTTCTTTATATTGAGATATAATCCATATTGCAGACTGTGTTCTTCAGGCTTCACCAGTAAGTGCTTCAAGTCATCCTCACTTTCAGCAAGCAAAGTTGTGTCATCAGTGTATAGCAAGTTGTTAATAATTCTTCCTCCAATCCTGATACCACATTCTTCTTCATATAGTCCAGCGTCTCGGACTATTTGCTCAGTATATACATTGAATAAGTATGGGGAAAGGATACAACCCTGATGCACTCCCTTCTTGATTTTAAACCATGCAGTGTCCCCTTGTTCTGTTCGAACGACAGCCTCCTCGTCAATGTACAGGTTCCTCTTGAGTACAATGAAGTGTTCTGGAATTCCCATTCTTCTCAATGTTACCCATAATTTGTTATGATCCATACAATCAAATGCTTTTGCATAGTCAATAAAACACAAACATCTTTCTGGTATTCTTTGCCTTGAGCCAAGATCCATTTGGTAGCAGCTATGATATCCTTCATTCCACATCCTGTTCTGAATCCAGCTTGCATTTCTGGAAGTTCTCTGTCAATATACTGCTGCAACCATGTTTGAATTATCTTCAGCAAGATTTTATTTGCATGAGATGTTAATGATATTGTTCGATAATTTCCACATTCTGTGGGATCACCTTTCTTTGGAATGGGTACGAATATGGATCTCTTCCTGTCAGTTGGCCAGGTAGCTGTCTTCCAAATCTCTTGGCATAGCCAAGTGAGTGCCTGCAGTGGTGCATCCGTGTATTGAAACATCTGAGTGGGCATTCCTTCAATTCCTGGAGCTTTGTTCTTTGCCAATTCCTTCAGTGCAGCTTTGACTTTTTCCTTCAATACCATTGGTTCCTGATCATATGCCACCTTCTGAAATGGATGATCATCAACCAACAGTGACTCTGTGTATTCCTGCCATCTTCTTTTGATGCTTCCCTGCATCATTCAATATTTTGCCCATAGAATCTTTCAGTATTGCAACTCAAGGCTTAAATTTGTTTCTTAGTTCTTTCAGCTTGAGAAATGCCAAGCATGTTCTTCCCTTTTGGTTTTCTAACTCCAGGTCTGTGCACATTTCATTATAGTAACTGGCTTTGTCTGTTTGAGCTGCTCTCTGAAATCTTCTGTTCAGCTCTTTATCTTGTCATTCCTTCCATTTGCTTTAGCTACTCTCCACTCAAGGGCAAGTTTCAGAGTCTTTTCTGACATCCATTTTGGTCTTTTCTTCCTTTTGTTGTCTTTTTTATTGACCTTTTACTTTCTTCATGGATGATCTTCTTGATGTCTTCCCATAATCCTTCTGATTTTCGGTCATTGGTTTTCAATGCATCAAATCTATTCTTTAGAGGGTCTCTAAATTCAAGAGTTGTTTGTTGTTGTTGTTATGTGCTGTCAAGTCGGATCCAACTCATAGTGACCTCTCCTTGGGTTTCCAAGGCAGTATCACTACGGAAGTAGATTGCCCCATCTTCCTTCCAAGGAGTGGCTGGTGGGTTTGAACCATCAGCCTC
>NW_006921603.1:12532461-12548477 GCF_000298275.1 Orycteropus afer afer | reverse complement strand
GGTATAGTAGATCCTATGGTTGTCTGATTTAAAATGGCTCAAACCAGTCCATTTCAGCTCACTAATGGCTAGGATATCAATCTTTATGTGTTCCATTTCATTTTTGATAACTTCCAATTTTCCTAGATTCATACTTTGTACATTCCATGTCCTAATTATTAATGGATGTTTGCAGCTGTTTTCCTTAAATTGAGTCATGCCACATCAGCAAATGGAGGTCCCAATCATTAAGATTTGTTCTGCTCTGATGATACAGCTCTTTCTCACTCATATTTTGAGTGCCTTCCAAGAGGCTGGTCTTCCTGCACTGTGTCATGCAATGTTTCTGGGCTTTTCCTAAAGTTGCCCAGTAATGTATCAGACAGTGTTTCTCTGCAATTCATAAGGTTTTTCCTGGCCAATTCTTTGAGAACTGGGTGGGTTCTTCCTTCTTCCTAGTCTTTCTCAGTCTGTAAGCTGTGTTGAAACCTTGCACCATGTGCAACCCTGCTGACATTTGAGACCCGCTGGCACAGACTCAAGCCTCACAGCCACATGCAAGCCACCCCAGTATGACAAATGGACAGACAAGTTTGTCTCCCTTAGCTGTTCGAAACCTCTTCACCCTCCCCTTACCTGGATCCCATGGCTCTGTCATCCCTGGCTTCCTTGCCCCCTTCCTGCCTCTTGAGTGTGGGGCCTGTCTTCCTTTCCTTACCTAGATCTGCAGCTCTCTCCCATGCCCAGCTTGTCCCATGCTTCCCGCATCTGGGTGTGGGGCCTGTATGTAATAGTATTTACCTTTATTACCTGTAACCCTTGTGCACCTGTCAGTGTCTTCCTTTGAATCTTGGTTATACCATGTAATTACTATGTGACCACAAACAGCTTACTGAACATCTCTGGGCTGTTTCCTCATTTGTAAAATGGAGAACTACTCAACCCGATAGTGTTATTAAGTTTAAACGGTATAGTGCATGAAAACAAGACAAAAGAAAAAAACCAAACCTATTGCCATCAAGTCAATTCCAATTCATTTGTTGTTGTTGTTATTTGCCGTTGAGTCGGACCTGTCTCATAGCGACCCCTCCTTGGGTTTCCAAGGCAATATCACTATGGAAGTAGATTGCCTAACCTTCCTTCCAAGGAGTGGCTGGTGGGTTTGAACCACCTCCTTTCTAGTTAGCAGTCAAGTGCCTTAGGCACTATGCTACCAGAGCTCCCTTCCAATTCATAGCAACCTTATAAGACAGAAGAAAACTGCCACAAAGGTTTTCGAAGGCTGTAATCTTTTTTTAAAATGTGGGACTCTTTATTATTATTATTTTAATTTTTGCAGTATTCCTTCCCCCCACCGTAACCAGAAAAGAAAGCTTCCTTCCATATATAAACCTTTCCTTGACTTTTTACAATAATGAACTAATGCAATATTTGTCCTTCTGTGATTGACTTATTTTACTCAGCATAATGTCCTCCAACTTCATCCATGTTATGCAGTGTTTTGCAGATTCTACATTATTCTTTAGCATTGCATAGTATTCCATTGTGTGTATGCACCATAGTTTGGTTATCCATTCTTCTGTTGATGGACACCTAAGTTGTTTCCATCTTTTTGCTATTGTATATAATGCTGCAATGAACATGGGTGTGCTTATGTCTGTTCTTATCATGGCTCTCTTTTAGGATATATACCTAGTAATGGGATTGCTAGATCAAATGGTATTTCTAATTCCAACTTTTTAAAGAACCACCATACTGCTTTCCACAATGGTTGTATCATTTTACAGTCCCACCAGCAGTGTATGAGAGTCCCAATCTCTCTACATCCTCACCAGCATTTGTAATTTTCTGTCTTGTTGAACTTTGGTATTAGTGCTGAGGCAAGATGGTATCTCATTGTTGTTTTGATTTGCATCTCTCTAATGGCTAATGGGAAGGCCCTTAACAAGATGGACTGACATAGTGGCTGCGGCGATGGGCTCAAGTATAGCAAGGATCATGGAGCTGGCACGGGACTGGACAGTGTTTTGTTCTTCTGTGCATACGGTTGCTATGAGTCGGAAGCAACTCGACAGCACCTAACAACAAATGGCCAATGATTGTTAGCATTTCTTCATGTGTTTGTTGGATGCCTTAATATTCTCTTTGGTGAAGTATCCACTTGTGTCTTCTACCCATTTTTAAATTGGATTGTTTGTCTTTTTGTTATTGAGGTGTTGGAGTTTTCTATAAATTTTAGAGATAAATCCCTTGTCAGATATGTCATTGCTGAATATTTTTTCCCAATCTGTGGGTTCTCTTGACTTTTTTGGGACAAGTCTTTTGAAGCATATAAAAATTTAATTTCTAGAAGGTCCCATTCATCTAGTTTATCTTCTGATGTTTGTGCATTTTGACTTATGCTTGACAGTTATTTGTGCCATAAATTAAGGCCCCTAAATTTGTCCCTAATTTTTCTTTGAGGAACTTTATAGTTGTAGGTTTCACATTTACATCTTTGATCCATGTGGAGTTAGTGTTTGTGTACGGTGTGAGGTACAGATCTTGTTTCATTTTTCTGCAAATGGATATCCAGTTTTGCCAGCACCATTTGTTAAGGAAACCGTTTCTTCCCCATTTAATGGATTTCAGTCCTTTGTCAAAAATCAGCTTATCAATGGATTTATTTCTGGGTTCTCAATTCTGTTCCACTGGTCTATGTGCCTTTTGTTGTACCATTACCAAGTTGTTTTGACTACTGTGGCTGTATAGTAGGTTTTGAGACTGGGAGTGTGAGACCTCCTACTTTGTTCTTCAATAGTGCTTTGCTTATCTGAGGTCTCTTTGCTTTCCATATAAAATTAGGGATTGGTTTTTCCATATCCTTAAAGAATGTTGATGGGATCTTGATTGGGATTGCATTGAATGTATATATTGCTTTGGGTAGTATTGACATTTTCACAATGTTCAATCTTCCTATCCACGATCATGGTACATTGTTCCATTTATGTAGATCTCTTATGGTTTCTTGGAGTAGTGTTTTGTAGTTTTCTTTGTACAGGTCTTTTGTGTTTCTAGTGAGATTTATTCCCAAGTATTTTATTATTATTATTATTATTATTATTTTGGTAGCTATTGTAAAAGTATTGATTTCCTTATTTCCTTTTCAGCAATCTCTTTGCTGGTATAGAGGAATCCAACTGATATTTGTATGTTTATCTTGTATTCTGCCACTATACTAAATCTCCCAATTAGTTCCAGTAGTTTTGTTTTGTTTTTTTCTGAGACTCTCGAGTGTTCTATGTATAGGATCATATCATCAGCAAATAGGGATAGTTTTGCTTCTTCCTTACCAATTTGGATGACTTTAATTTCCCCTTTCTTGCCTTATTGCCCTGGTTAGAAATTCCAAGGCAATGTTGAATAGAAGTAGTGATAGAGGGCATTCTTGTCTGGTTCCTGTTCACAAGTAGAATGGTTTCAGTCTCTTTCCATTGAGAATAATGTTGGCTGTTGGTTTTGCATATATGCCCTTTATTATGTTGAGGAATTTCCCTTCTATTTCTATTTTTCTAAGAGTTTTTATCAGGAATCGGTGTTGGGTTTTATCAAATGCCAAGGCTATAAATCTTTACAGATGCAGAGTACCTCATCTTTCTCCCACAGAGCAGCTGGTGGGTTCAAACCACTGACCTTTTGGTTAGCAGCTGAATGCCTTAACCACTGTGCCACCAAAGTTTCTTTTATAGTGCAAAAAGAACATATTAAATGCATAATTTTTCTCCTTTCTATTCTATAGGCGATGGAGAGTCATTGCAAGGATGAGCTAAGAATGGTTAGACTCTCCTCTGAAGGGGAAAATATCCAGATATAGCTGAGGTGCTCTAAAGTAAGCCTGGCTGAACAACTCTGAGGCTAAGATAAGAATATTTCCTCTCCAGGTAGCCAAATAAGAAGTGAGTTTTCTCCTGAGATGAGGGAATTGAATTAGCAACCCTATGCACAACAGAATGCAATGCTGCATGGGTCTTGGCCATTCTCATGGTCATTTGAGGCCATTGTTGCAGCCACTGCATCAACCACTGTGTCAATTGAGGGTCTTCTTTTTTTGCAGTGAGCGCTACTTTACCAAGCATGATGTCCTTCTCCAGGGATTGGTCCATCCTGATAACATGTCCAAAGTACATGAGGTAAAGTCTCACCACCCTCACTTCTAAGGAGCATTCTAACTATACTTCTTCCAAGACAGATTTCTTCATTCTCTGGCAGTGCATGGTATATTCAGTGTTCTTTGCCAACACCACAGTTCAAATGCATTAATTCTTCTTCAGTTTTCCTTATGCATTGTCAAGCTTTCACATGCATATGAGGCTACTGAAAATACCAGGGTCTGGCTCAGGGGCACCTTAGTCCTCAAGGTGACATAGTTGCTGTGCAGCACTTTAAAGAGGTCTTTTGCAGCAGACTTGCCCATATAATGTCATTTGATTTCTTTCTTTTTTAAAAAATTTAGTTTGGTTTGGGTAAGAGTTTACAGAGCAAATTAGTTTCCCATTCAACCATATATACACATTTTGTTTTGTGATGTTAGTTGCAGCCTTCTCAGTGTACAGCACTTTTCCCACTTCCACCCTGGATTCCCAGTTTCTGTTCATCTTTCTTTCATAAGGCCCCTTTCTGCCTCTTGAGCTTTGTTTTTGGGCCCTTTTGGTCTGGTCTGGCTCAGGAGTATTTTCTGTTGTTTGATTTGTTGACTGCTGCTTCCATGAACATTGATTGTGGATCCAAGTAAAAGGAAATCCTTAACAATCTCAATCTTTTCTCTGTTTCTTATGAACATTGTTTATCAGCCTAGTTGTGAGATTTTTGTTTTCTTTATGTTGAGGTATAATCCATACTGCAGGTTGTAATCTTTGATCTTCATCTCAGTAAGTGATTCAATTCTTCTTCACTTTTAGCAAGTAAGGTTGTGTCATCTGCATATCACAGGTTGTTAATGACTCTTCCTCCAATCCTGATGCTGTGTTCTTCTTCATATAGTCCAGCTTCATGAATTATTTGCTTGGTGTACAGATTGAATAAATATGGTGAAAGGATACAATCCTCATGCACACCTTTCTTCATTTTAAACCATATAGTATCCCCTCATTCTGTTTGAATGACTGCCCCTTGATCTATATATAGATAATTGTTCTGGAATTCCCATTCTTCACAATGCTATCCATAATTTCTTTTTATCAGACACACAGTTAAATGCCTTTGCATAGTCAATAAACCACATGTAAACATCTTCCTGGTATTTTGTGCTTTCACCAAATTGTCATCTCACATCTTCAATGATATCCTTTGTTTCACATCCTCTTCTGAATCCAGCTTGTATTTCTGGCAGTTCCTTGTTGATGTACTGCTACAACTGTTTGTGAATTATCTTCAGCAAAATTTTACTTGTGTGTTGGTATAGTGCCCAAGGCATTTGACTGCTAACCAGAAGGCTGGTGGTTCAAACCCACCAGCCACTCCTCAGAAAGAAGATCGGACAATCTACTTCCGTAGAGATACTGCCTGGAAACCCAAGGAGGGGTCACTATGAGTCAGATCCGACAAGACAACAGTGAGGTTTCTTTCTTTCTTGGTGATATTAATGATATTGTTTGATAATTTCTGCATTCTGTTGGATCACTTTTCTTTGGAATGGTCATGAATATGGATTTCTTCCTGGTTGCTCAGGTAGCTATATTCCAAATTTCATGGCATAGATCTGTGAACAGTTCCAATGTTGCATCCATTTGTTGAAACATCTCACTTAGTATTCTGTCATTTCCTGGAGCCTTGTTTTTTGCCAAGCCTTCAGTGCAGCTTAGACTTATTCCTCCAATTCTTGATCATATGCATTATATCCTACCTCCTGAAATGGTTAAACATGGACTGATTCTTTTTGGTACAGTGACTTGTGTATTCCTTCCATCTGCTTTTGATGCTTCTTATGTCATTCAATATTTTGCCCATTGAAGCCTTCAATACTGCAACTCAAGGCTTGAATCTTCTCTTCAGTTCTTCCAACTTGAGAAATGCCAAGCATGTTCTTTTGTTTTTCTAACTCCAGGTCTTTGTACATTTCATTATAATACTTTACTTTGTCTTCTCAAGCCACTCTTTGAAATGTTCTGTTAAGCTTTTTTACTTCATCATTTCTTCCTTTCACTTTAGCTAGTTCAAGAGCAAGTGTCAGAGTCTTCTGACATCCATTTTGGTCTTTTCTTTCTTTCCTGTCTTTTTAATGACCTTTTGCTTTCTTCATGGATGATGTCCTTGATGTCATTCCACAACTTGACAGGTCTTCAGTCATCAGTGTTCAATACATCAAATCTATTCTTCAGAGGGTCTCTAAATTCAGGTGGGATATATTTAAGCTTGTACTTTGGATCTCATGGACTTGTTCTAATTTTCATCTCCTTCAACTTGAATTTGCGTATGAGCAATTGAGGTCTGTTCCACAGTTGGCCCTTGGCCTTACTCTGACTGATGATGTTGAGCTTCTCCCTGGTTTCTTTCCACAGATGTAGTTGATTTCATTCCTGTATATCCCATCTGGCAAGGTCCACACATGTAGTCACCATTTATGTTGTAAAAAGGTATTTCCAATGAATAGGTCTTTGGTCTTGCAAAATTCTGTCATGTGATCTCCAGTGTCATTTCTATCACCAAGGCCACATTTCCCAATTACTGATCCTAGGAGTCATAATAGCACTACACCCACAGAGCTTTTGCCAGGTGCCAGGACAGACTCAAGTGCTTTAGCTATATTATCTCATTCAGTTTAATTCTCCCAACAAATCCATGAAACAAGGATTTTTTATCACTATTTATAGACGTTCTTGGGTGGCAAAAAGAGTTAATGTGCTCAGCTGCTAAGTGAAAGGGCCTCAGAAGAAAGACCTGGCAATCTATTTCCAAAACATTAGCCACTGAAAATTCTGTTGAGCATGGTTCTACTCAGACACGCATAGGTCCATTGTGAGTCAGAGTCGAGTTGATGGCAAGTGGACTGTTTGCAGACAAGAAAACCAAGGCTCAGAGATACCAAATGGCCAGCTCATTGGCAGCACTGAGAAGAGAACACTGGCTTGTCTGAACTCCAAAGCCTGTGCTTCTGGTCATGCTGTTGTGCTGTGTTGTCTTTCCCTTTTCTTACCAGGTTGTACGCAAAATAGATCCTGACTGTTTCCACTGCCAGATATGATACTAGGTGCTCAATTTTAAGCCGCCTCCACCAATGAGGGTTAGAGTTTCAGGGGTAGACCTATCTGACATTTACTAGCCTAGAAGACCAAGGAGTGTTGTATGGAGTAACTGATCTTACAGGAAGAGTCAGATGTGCTAACAAAATAGAGGCTGGTGCAGAGAAATACCAATGTCTCTTCTTTAGCTTTGCTCTCAGACTAATCAGCAACCCTCTGACATGCTCTTGCATCTGGGTGTTAGGAAATGTGACCTGGGTGTAAAAACCAAAAAAGCGCATTCACTCAAGGTTCCCTAAGCCATTGGACACCAGGGTATTGAGACCTCCTTTAATAGTGAATAAGCACCAGTGTGAAGCATATGATTAAGTTGCTTGACTGTAAATCAAAAAGTTAGAGGTTTGCGTCTACCCAGAAGTGCCTAAAAAGAAAAATAAAACAACCAAACAAACCTACTTCCATCAAGTTGATTCCAATTCATAGTGACTCTATAGGACAGAGTAGAACTGCTCCATAGGGTTTCCAATTTTTATGGAAGTAGACAACCTCATCTTTCTCCTGCAGAGTGGCGAGTGGGTTCGAACTGCTGACCTTTTGGTTAGCAGTCGAATGCTTTAACCACTGCCCCACCAGGAATCCAGTCAGAAGAAAAGCCTGTCAATCTAATTCTGACAAATCAACCATTGAAAACCCTATTGAGCACATTTGTACTCTGACACACATGAGGTAGCCATAAGTTGGAAATGATTCAACGGCAACTATTTTTCATAATGGGTGGCACATACAGAGAGAGAGAACAACTCTTTCTTTGTGACTGATTGCTCCTTAAATTACTGCAGGGCTTCCGTGTGCTGAAGGTATCAGCAGAGGTGAGAGTGGGGCCAAGGGCCACAGTGACACCTGCAAAAAGGCAAGTGCCAGAGGTGGTGGGGCCAGCAATGTGTGCAGGAGGCAGAGGAAACAACATTCAGAGGGCATCTGGCTGTGACATGGACTAGTTGCTAATACAGGAATCACTATTTGGAGCTCCCAGAGATAGATATTTTGGCATGAGGCAGCTTGAAAGAGACTAGGGCTATGCAATAGTAAAAGTTGGAGTGATAGCCAGCTTATATTAAGTTAAAATTTCTAGCAATTAAAGGCCTTATAAAGAATCTAGAAGGCTGATTTTCTGCCTCAAGGCCAGCTGAGGTTTCAGAAGTATAGTACAAATGTTGGTCATTGTCTCTTCTCAGAAGAACGATTCAAGAAATAGCTGAAGGAGGAGGTATTCCTCCATAGTATTATTGTGCTTCATCCCACTTGATTCCTGGCTGCCCAGGACAGCATCTAAACCAAGGATGGCAAATCACAGAATGACGGGCAGCCTATGGCCCAGCACAAAAAGGGAGCTGTGCCAATCAGATTTCCACCTCAAGAATTTGAACCAAGAAATGCTGAGACATGCCGGCTGTTAGCAGCAGAGCTGGAGGCCACAGGAATGCTTCAGAAGATTCTATACAGTAGAGACAGAACTATGAGGACCATGTGAGGAGCAAAATCCAGGAGTAAGCAGAAGACTGCAGCAGGTGCAGTTAGAAGTTAGACTTTGAGAAAGGCAGTGACAGAGATAGAGATCACACAGTCCATGAGACAAAAAACATGGTTCTACCATACTCCCTGTCTTCTGAGGTGACTTGAGGAGCTCTCTGTTCCTTGCAAGGAGAGCATCTGACTAAAGCAGGAAGCAAGGGAGGCAGGGCAGTGACCTCCCCAACAGGATGGTGGGGGAGGTTCTGGGTGGAAGGAGACCTAATCTTCAGTCAAAGTGGCTTTGCAGGTTATAACAAGGACATTCAAGAGCCATGTGAGCAAGATGGAGAGTCCAGATATGAGGGTCAGCTGCCTCCCAGCCACATCCGAGAAGCTGACTCTGAATGCCTTCACACAATCTATATTATGTCTCAGGAAGGAGGGCAAAGCTGTGAAGGGGCTACTTGCATGGGCTTCAGAGCTAGCGTGTCTCAAACCCCAGCTTCTTTATTTTTTTTTCACATTGTGAGTTCTTGGAAAATTTGTACTCCTGACACAGTGGTTGCAGTGATGGACTCAGGTATAGCAAGGATTGGGCAAGCAAGGTGCAGGACTGGGCAGTGTTTCATTCTGTTGTACGTAGGGTCCCTATGAGTCGGAGCTGACTCAACGACGCCTAACTACAACAACAATAACTATTAGTTTCGACATCTCTAAAATGAGCATAGGAATAAAATCTCCTTCCTAGGGTTGTTGTGGGTATTACAGAGGGATACCTGGAAAGCACAATGCCTGAACTAGGTAAATGCACTCTTTCAGCCATTGTAATTAGGTGCATAGGCTCCTCTATGAAGATTAAGAGGTTGAATGAGAGTTGAGGAATCTCTTTCTCTGTAGAATTTTCTGTCAGAAATGACCAGTATGGGCTGTTCAATGGCAGCAGCTCACCCCTTCCCTTCGTTGCCCTCAGGGACTCGGTGGAGAAGGAGGCTTTCAGAATCACCCCGGCAGCAGACAGGCCTCACTTAGCCAGGTTTATTAATAGGATCGTGTCCATTTCTGTTTTAAAATAGCCATAGAAAGTTATTTAAATTTAACTTCCAGTTGGATGGTTAGATCATTTTTTTATTGTCTTCCTCTCAGGAGAGTTCAAGAACTCTTGTATTTTCCTGTTTCATTTACAGCAAAATAGTCATAACAGGAAGATCCATTCCTCTGTGTAACTTCCTGAGTCAAGGATGCCCAGGCTGTCTGTGAGCTCTCACAGCCAAATGCCAGCCATATCTACTACCCTCTACAGTGTCTTGGTAGACGGTCACCCAGTCTTAGCCACAACACTCCCTATCATAGGTGTCTCCATTCATTAGTGAGAGGGTTCTGCCTAGGAGAAGAGCACTGGACTTAAAGAGTCCAAAGGATTGAGCTCAGGCAAATACATACAACAAGGCCCTCAATGGCCATCTATCTTGGACTTTTGCCTCTGTTCTGAATACCTTAAGAGAATCTCAGCCTACAACAGGGGCTTTGTAACAAAAAAGGCCCTTCTTCCATCCCTAAGTCCTGCTCCCACACTCATTCCTTTGCCTCTTTGTGTTTCTTACTCACTACACCCCCTTCCATTGTAAACATAGCTTCATTTCTCCCACAAGGTCTTCTCATCATCTTTTGTCTTAACTGAAGTCCTTACTTCCCCTACAGCCCTTCAGATGAAAACTGCTTTCAGACCCATAGCCCACAACTCTGACCCAGAAATGATGACGGCAATGTCCTGGCTCCTTGTTGTCACTTCCAGACCCTTGCTTGTCCACACTTAAATCTCTTCAAGCCTCATGCCATCTAACCACCCTCTTCCTAACACTGAAAACTGTTAAATGCTCATTTACTGAATCACTCAAAACTCAACTCACAGTCATCTTCTCCATCTCAAGTCCTGTTGTCATCCTAAGAGACTCCAATGCCTAGATAGACAACTGATAGGCCTGTTATTCTTGGGCCTCCTTAACTCTAGGAGTCTTCACCTCCACTCTACTTCAACCACTACTCCCAGATCCCACTCTTGATCTTGTCATAACCTAGGACTGGGCCATCTAGATTCCAGAATTTTCCTTTCCAGATGCATTCTCCCATTCTTTGAGATTTCTCATGACTGCACACACGCATGATACCTGCACTTTTACCTACAAGAGACCCCAGCTCTTTGGTCTTTCTGTTTCTTCCAGTCTGTAAGTCCTTTTGATAAAAGTCTGGACCCCATGAGTAGTTGTATAACTCCACTCACAGTGGTATTGCCATTTCCGTTGCACTGCTATCCTGTTATGCCTTCCTCCTCCAACAAAATTAGTTATTTTCTTCCGGTGTCAGTGAAGACTATTCAAGCTCAACTCCTCAACCTGTGTTCTGCTTCTCCCCTACTACCTCCTACCTCTCTTCCCTGTGCTTCAAATCTCCCCTCACTCTTCCATTTTCTTCTTGTCCTCTAAGGCTGTCCAGTCTCCTCAATCTAACAAGAACTCTCTCTGATTCCCCTTGTTGTTGTTGTTATGTGCCATAGAGTTGGACCTGACTCATAGCAACCCCTCCTTGGGTTTCCTAGGTGGTATCACTATGGAAGTAGATTGCCCAACCTTCCTTCTGAGGAATGGCTGGTGGGTTTGAACCACCAGCCTTCTGGTTAGCAGTCAAGTACCTTAGGCACTATGGCACCAGTGGTCCCTCTGATTCCCCTATCACCCTCTAATTTGACCCCCTATTCATACAGTCACCACTTTCTCACCTCCTCTGTACTCTCCAACCATTGTACTCTGCTCTTTGTCTAGACCACTCCACAGAAACTACTCTTTCTAAAACCACTGTTCCAGGTACTATTGCTGTATAACAAATTACCCCAAAATCTAGTGGCCTAAAATAACCATGTTATTATGCTCATAGATTTTGTTGTTGTTGTTGTTATATGCAGTTGAGTTGGACCCAACTCATAGCGACCCCTCCTTGGGTTTCCGAGGCAGTATCACTACAGAAGTAGATTGCTCCATCCTCCTTCCAAGCAGTGGCTTGTGGATTTGAACCATCAGCCTGGAATTCAGATTTGTCACATAATATAGCTCATTTCTGCTCCATGATGTCTGGGGCCTCAGTTGGGAAGACCTGAAGCCAGAGGGTGACTAGATAGCTGTGGGCTAGAATCATCATCTGAAGGTTCATTCACTCACTTCTCTAGCACCCGGGCTTGGATGAACCAGTCTAGGTTTGCTGACCAGAGCCCTATATGTGACCTCTCCATGTGTCTTGTCTTCCTGACAGCATGGTGGCTCAGGGTAGTCTAATTTCTTATGTGGCATGCTCTAGGATTCCAGAAAACAAGGTGGAAGCTGAATTACCTTTTATGACTAGCCTCAGAGGTCACTTAGCATCAATGCCCCTGTACTTTATTGGTCAAAGCAGTCATAAGCACACTAAACCAAGAGAAAGGAAATATAGATCCCATCTCTCAGTGGTGGGATGGTGGCGAGGTCACATTGTAGAAGAGCATGTGAGATAGAAAGTATTGTTACAGCTGTCTTTGAAAAATACAATCTGCAGTCATCAATGGTCTTCCAATTACTGAATCCAGGGGTGTTTTTCAATTAACAGCTTGATCTCTACTATATTTGTTACTACTGATTATTCCCTTCCTCATGAAACATCCTTCCATCTGTGTGACCACACTCTTCAAGTTTTAGAGAGATTGTACATTTCCTCCCATCTCTTTCATATGCATTTCTGTCCTCCTCTTGATGAGGATGGCCCCAACAGTCTATTCTCAGTTCATAGCTTTTCTAGCTCCTTGGCTTTTCTTCCATGGTTTCAATAACCATCAATATGACATTAACTCCCAAAACTATCCCACCACAGACCTCTCCCTAAGCATCATACTTATGTACCCATCATCATCCTGATGGGTATGTCCAAAGACACCTCAATTTTAGCATGTCCAAAGTTAAACTCACCATCTTCCACTTTACATGGGCTCCTCTTCTAATATTCTATATTTCTGTTGAGGAATATCTAGTCACTCAAACTTTGACTCCTCCTTTTCCCTCACCTCTTACATCTAGTTACTTACCAAGTCATGCTCATTTTATCTTTGTATTTCTACAATTTTCATTTATTATCATTTTACAAATGAAGAGACTAAGAATCAGAGAAATTGTTAAACAGTTATGATCCTTTCATTATTTCATGAACTAATCGAACACTCATTAAATACAACTAAGTTCCAGAAACTGGAGTGAAAAAGGTAGTAAGACAAGGTCCCTGAGCCAAGGTGTTAATATTTTCATGGGAGAGATAGGGAAGTAGGCAGCAGATTACTATAAGGTATGATAAATGCTGTGATTGTGGGAGGCATTGGGTACTCAAAGGGGAAACTAATCTAACATGGAGTAGGAGAGGTGAAGGTGGGGCTGTATCAGTTATCTAATACTATGTAACAAATTACCCCAAACTTTAGGTACTTAAGAAACAAAGATTAGTTATCTCACAGTTTCTGTGGGTCAGAAATCCAGTTTAGTGAGAAATCCAGTTTAGCTGTGTACCTCTGGTTCTAGGCCTCTCACAATCTGCAGTCACAGTGTTGGTTGGGGCTACAGTCACCTCCAGACTTTATCTGGGGAAGGTTCGCTTTAAAGCACACTCACATGGCTGTTGGCAGTTTCTGATCCTTATTGGCTGTTTGCCAGAGACATCATCAGTTTCTTGCTACATGGACCTCTCCCTGGGCTATCATAGCATGGCAACTTACTTTTTCCAGAGTAAGGGAAGACAGGGAGAGAGACCAGGGGTAAAAGGGAGGCAAAGAGGGGAAGAGAGAAAAGAGAGACCAATATGGAAGCCACAGTCATAAGTGGTCTTCCACAGTCTTTTTTGTATCCTAATCTTGTAGAAAGGAGCTCTGGTGGCATAGTGGGTAAAGCATTTAGCTTTAGCACTTCAAATCCACCAGCTGCTCTGCAGGCAATCTACTTCCATATTTACAAATACTTACAGCCTTGGAAACCCAATAGGGGTCACT
Source organism: Orycteropus afer afer (assembly GCF_000298275.1). Taxonomy (NCBI): domain Eukaryota; kingdom Metazoa; phylum Chordata; class Mammalia; order Tubulidentata; family Orycteropodidae; genus Orycteropus; species Orycteropus afer. Next base: position 12,534,719 of record NW_006921603.1, on the reverse strand, counting down.
ATGAGTTGGATTTGACTCGATGACAGTGGGTAATTTTGTAAGCGCTCTGTTGGTGCTGTGGTTAAGGCATTGGGCTGCTAACCAAAAGGCAGATGGTTGAATTCTAACAGCTGCTCCATGGGAGGAAGATGAGGCAATCTACTTCTGTAAAGATTTACAGTAACCCAATGGGAGTTACTGTGAGTCAGAATTGACTCAATGGCAGTGAGTTTGATTTTGTTTGGATATCTTGTAGATGCCATTTCATCACTTTAGCCATACTGTATTCTATTTGTTAGAAATGAATCAGGAGGTCCAGTCCACACTCAGGGGAGAGCATTACACAATGAAATCAATACCAGGACATGGGAACCACTGGGGCCGTCTCAGAGACTGCACAACACAGAGGTCAAAGAAAATTTCTTAGAGCAGGTGATACCTGAACAGGGTTCAGAAAGACTTAGACAAGCAAAGAACTTGTAAGACTATGCCAGGCAGAGAATGCTAAATACAAAATAAATGGGAAGTGAAAGAGAGAGACTGAGGTTTGAGGAATTATAAGAATTTCAGTAAGTTTGGAGAGTAGTTTGTCATCTATGTGGAGATTAGAAGGAAAATTAATGCTATTGAGATCTGTTTGATGGCTAATTCTGTCATCTATGGCTCAAGAGCAATTGTGCCTCCCAATGTAACATCATCTGCAAATTTATTAAGCAAATTCCTTGCTTAATACTCTATTACTCACTCCTTTTTGTGTTCCTCCTGTGCCTTCCACTGCCTTGATCATTTTGTACTGACCTTGTTGTACATTGCCTTTCCCCTCACCCAGGTTATTATTTGTCTACCCTTTAGAGAGTGATTTAACTTCCTTTCCCCTCCTACCACTGGTAATCTTCAAAGAATGATTCTTTCTGTGTGTAAACCTTTTCTTGACTTTTTACAAGAGAAAAAGTAGTGGTTTCATACAATATTTGTCCTTTTATAATTGACTAATTTCATTCAGAATAATATCCTCCAGATTCATCCATATTATGAAGTCATTTCACACATTCATCACTGTCCTTTAATGTTGTGTAGTATTCCATTGTGTGTCTGTACCATAGTTTATTCATCCATTTATCCATTGATGGATAATTAGGCTGTTTCCATCTTTTTTGCTATTATAAAAAAAGGCTGCAATTAATATGGGTGTGCATATATCTGTTCAAGTCATGGCTGTTAGTTCTCTAGCATATAAAACTAATAAAGGGAGTGCTGGATAATGTGGTATTTCTGTTTCCAACTTGTTAAAGAAGAGAGCTCTGGTAGCATAGTGGCTAAGTCACTTGCCTGCTAACCAGACGGCTGGCGGTTCAAACCCACCAGCCACTCCTCGGAAGGAAGGTTGGGCAATCCTACTTCCGTAGTGATACTGCCTCGAAAACCCAGGGAGGGGTCGCTATGAGTCGGGGCCGACTCGACGGCACATAACAACAACAACAACAATACTGCTTTTCACAGTGGTTGTACCATTTTATAGTCCCACCTGCAGTGTATGAGGGTTCCAGTCTCTCCACACTTTGACTAGCATTTGTTGTTTTCTGTTTTTTTGAACTTTGCTATCAATGCTGGGGTGAGATGATATCACATTGTTGTTTTGATTTGCATCTCTCTAATGACTAATGATTGTGAGCCTTTCTTCATGTGTTTGTTAGCCATCTGAACATTCTTCTTGATGAAGTGTCTGTTCAAGTCCTCTGCCCATTTTTAAACCAGGTCTTTTGTCTTTTTGCTGTTGAGGTGTTGATATTTTCTATAAATTTAGAGATTAGTCCTTTGTTCAATATGTCATTGCCAAAAATATTTTTCCCAGTCTGTAGGTTTCTCTTTTTCCTCTTTTGGTGAAGTGGTTTGATGCAAATGAATCTTTATTTTTAGGAGGTCCCAGTCATCTAGTTTGTTTTCTGCTGTTTGCGTGCCTTTGATTATGCTTGAAAGTGTCTTTATGCTACATAATTGGGCTAAGTTTGTTCCTATTTTTCTTTGATTATCTCTATGGTTTTAGGTTTTATATTTAGGTTGTTGGCCCATCTTGACTCAGTTTTTGAATACGGTGTGAGATATGGATTCTGTTTCATTTTTCTGCAAATGGGTATCCAGTTTTGCCAGCACGGTTTGTTGGAGACTACCTCTTCCCCCTAGGACCTCTGGTAGCATAGTGCCTAAGGCACTTGACTGCTAACCAGAAGGCTGGTGATTCAAACCCACCAGCCACTCCTCAGAAGGAAGGTTGGGCAATC
>NW_006921603.1:12530721-12532018 GCF_000298275.1 Orycteropus afer afer | reverse complement strand
AGTGATACTGCCTCGGAAACCCAAGGAGGGGTCGCTATGAGTTGGGTCTGACTCGATGGCACATAACAACAACAACAACATAGCATTATGAATAGTACCAAGTTGTTTGCAGATAAAGGAAAAAGGGCTCTGAGAGGTTGTGATAGGTCCAGTAGTAGCTCAGTCTGAATGCTTGGATTGGAATTCACTAGGTGCAGGAGGTGGGAAGGAACAGCATGTGGGAGGGCTCTGAGGCAAGTAGCAGAGTCCATTAGAGGGATGGAAAGTCTTTGTTTACCAAGTGCTGACCAGGGCCCCAAGTGGGCATTTCCCTTAGTCCTGCATCCTATTGACTGGGCCAATCAGGGCCCTCCTTTCTCTATTATAATGGTGGGCAATTGGATTCCCATGGCTGCATCACAGTGCAAGGAAAAAAAAAAAACAGGCAGCTGGCTGGAGTCACCCCTCATCCATACACTTAACTCTATGCATTTTGGTCAGACAGCCCATGCCCAGTCATAGTGCCAAGAGGCAGTTCTCTCTTCTCTTTCCCTATTGCCCATTGAGCTCACAACTGATCGAGGCCTCTAACCAACATTTTCAGGCTGGAAGTGGTGGCTCACCTAGACTTTTAAAAGTGGAAAGAACTCATTGCCTACCATGTAAAATTTCTAAGGGTGGCACACATGACATTTTCTAATCTGAGCCTTGCCTTCCTTTACAGTCTCATTTCTGTCCTCTGCCACCCTTCCCTACCCCCACCTCCCAACCCCATCCTCTGTAGTGAGCAGTCTGTATGTTCTACTCACACTCTACACTTCCAGCATTTCCTGGCACATATGTTACCTACACACATGCAGTTCTAAATACTCTTCCTGCTTGTTTACTCAGTGAATGTACATGCAGTCTTCAACTTCAGCATTGAATATAAGGTACTCTCTATGGAAGGCCTTTCCTGACCTGGCAGGGTCGAATACTGCCTCTGCTGGGCATGCTTCTGTTGCACTGAGCATCTTAAAAGTAGAACTCTTCTGTTCATATTTGGGTCTCAAGTGCCTACCCATTCCCATTGCTGTTGAGTTGGATCCAACTCATAGCAACCCTGTAGAACAGAGTAGAATGCCCCATAGAGTTTCCAAGGCTGAAATCTTTATGGAAGCAGATTGTCACATCTTTCTTCCAAGGAGCAGCTGGTGGTTTTGAAGCACAGACCTTTTGGTTAGCAGCTGAGTCACCAGAGTTACCACTGCATCACCAGGGATCCTGTCACCAGGGCTAGAAGGTGTCAACATATGCTGGTTGGATAGACTGTCTAGTC
>NW_006921603.1:12524091-12530621 GCF_000298275.1 Orycteropus afer afer | reverse complement strand
TGAGAGCCGACTTGACGGCACATAACAACAACAACAACAACCTCTTCCCCCATTTAATGGGTTTCAGCCCTTTGTCAAAGACCAATTGTCCATAGGCAGATGGATTTACTTCTGGGTTCTCAATTCTGTTCATTGGCCTATGTGTCTGTCATCGTACTAATACCAGGCTGATTTGACTAGTGTGCCTGTAGAGAGGTACTTAGATTGGGGAGTGTCAAGTCTCCTATTTTGTTCTTCTTTAGTAGAGCTTTATTGTATGGCGCTCTGGTGGTGCTGTGGTAAAAGCATTGGGCTACTAACAAAAAGGTCAGAGGTTTGAACCCATCAGCTGCTCCATTGGAGAAAGATGAGGCAGTCTGCTTCTGTAAAGATTTATAGCCTTTGAAATCTTATGGGGCAGCTCTACTGTGTCCTATAGGGTCACTATGAGTTGGAATAGACTTAATGGCACTGGGTTTGACTTTTTTCATTGCTTATCTTCCCTTTCCATATAAAGTTGATCAGTTTTTCCATCTCTTTAAAGAATGATGATTGAATCTGGCTTGGGATTGTATCATATTGCTTTGGGTAGTAGTGTCATTTTTACAATAAGTCTTCCTATCCATGATCATGGTATATATTGTTCCATGTATGTAGGTTTCCTATATCAGTGTTTTATAGTTTTCTTTGTATAGGTTGTTTGTATCTCTAGTTAGATTTATGCCTAAGTACTTCATCTTTTGGTTGACTATTGTAGATGGTATTGTTTTCCTGATTTCCTTTTCAGAGTTCTCTTTGCTAGTGTAGAGGAATCTGACAATTTTTGTATGTTGATCTTGTACCCTATCACTTTCTGAATCCTTCCATTGGTCCCAGTAGTTTTCTTGTTGAGTCTTTAGAATTTTCTATGTATAGGATTGTATAATCAACATTATATGTTTCACATAGACAACACAGCTTCATTACATAAGATAAAGAAATTGAATTAACAACCTCTTTATCTTAACAAAAAGTTAAAAATGCTCAGAATGGTGTTCTAGTAGGGCATACTTACAGATCATTGCAAATGTGAAGAGCACCACTTGAATTTCTATTTATCAGCAGGTGGTGATCCCCTGACACTTTGACATGTATTTATGCATTTTTCAAATAAAGTGCTATATAGTAAAACACAGAAAGGCATATACAAATAATCAAGATACAGTTCAATGAAGCTTCACAAAGTAGCAGTTTTGGAACTTTACAAGATATTTTAAATGTTCTATTTTAAAAAATAGAACACTACAACTCCAAAAGTTTCCTATGCCTTCTCTGAGTCACTAACCCACTCTTCTCCAAATATTACCATTATCCTGACTTCTATCATCATAGAGGAGTTTTTCCTGTGTTTGAACTTTATATAAACAGAACCATATGATCTCTACTTAGTATTTATCATTCATTTTCGTGAAATTCATCCATGTTGTTGCTTGTAGCAGTTGTTGATTCACAGTTTATTCATTCATTCTACAGTGGACAGAAATTTAAATTTCCAGTTTGGGTCGATTATGAATAGTACTGCTATAAACATTCAGGAATATGCCCTGTTGAGTCTATACCTAGGAGTGGAATTACTAGGTTATGGCTGTACGATATTCAGCTTTAGGGAATGCTGACAGAGAGTTTTTCAAGGTGGTTGTTTGAACCACTGATCTTTCAGTTTATATATATATATATATATATACACACACACACACACAATTTGACTGTGTGTACACACACATTTTCTCCCCATTCACCAGCACGCCACTGAGTGAAGCAAACCCCGTTGGAGCTTGCCATGCTGCCCGAGGCTCAGCAGTGCTTTCTTGAATTGGAATCTGAGTAATGCATCTTGCGGTGTGCTACAATTTCTCCACCTTCTGTTAGAGAGAGGGCTTAGTCTTTAGAGTCACCAAGATGCAGGTTTGAATCCCACCTCTCTAATTTACCATGTGTGTCTTCAGGCAAGTGTCACTGTTCCTCAGTATCCTCAATAGAATGGTAGCTTTCAGTTTTGTTGTGAGGTCTCAATGGTATCTTGTATGTGAAATGTTTAGCTTAGTGTATGGTTGATGCATGGTGCATGGTAGGTGATGAATACACATTAATCTTCCTACCCTCCACACCAAACCCTAGCAAAGAGTGGGGGCAGGGAAGTCCTTTATGCTCTGTCTGCTGCTCAGTCTCTGATTACAGAGGGGCAGGCGGCAGCAGCATTGTGCTGTCATTTCAAATTGGCTTTCTGCACAAGTTCTCCCTCTGTCTACAAGGCAGGGCTGGGTCCTGCAGTGGAGATGCCCAAACCTGAGATTCTCGAATACTTACTGCTTGAAAGAAGCCACACAAAGAGTCTACTTTCCAATCTAACTCTGGTGGTTTTCCTGAATGACAGGAAAAAATAGACAATGTTCCAGCTGGTATCTCTGTGCCTTCTGTTTCTTAGGGGTAGGGGGCGCTACAGAGTGGGTCCATTTGCAGAGTCCACTTTTCTCCCTGTTCCTTGATACCCTAATCTGGGATTCAGCAGCCTTGTGCCCCAGTTCAGACCATGTTTCCTCTGACTCAGCTTTACCCTCAAGACACAGTTTTCTGTCTGACTCATCAGGCTGAGCTCCTACTTTCGAGGACAACCATCTGGCACACTGGCTCCATCTTCCCAGGAAAGGTGCTATATCTCCAATACCCAAGTGCCAGCTCCGTGCTAACTAGGCTCACAATACCCAGAAACCAGGAAACAGATTTTTAAATGAGATCAGGGAAAGCAGAGGAGAGGCTCCAGGATCAGGGGTCTGAATGCCTGGCTTTCAGTTCCAGCTCCATCTCTTAACTTGGCCCCTACTTGCCTAATTATCAAAGCTACCTGAACTAGAACTTCCTCTTCTCTGAAATGGAGATTATAATCCACGCAGAATCCATTTCATAGGGGAGATGGGAAAGCCAAATGAAATAGTGTTAAGAACTCAAACCAGAGATCACAAACTTCTGGTCCAAGGGCTGGATCTGACCCACAGATTTATTCCATTTGGCTTGAACAATGTAGACCTATATCAAAAGTGTTAAACATTTTTTAAAAAGTTGCCAGCAAATTGGGAGACTTTACTTTAGTATCTGGACTTACAGCTTCTGTTAAAATATGGATAAAACAGAAACCAAACTCACTGCCATAGAGTCAATTCTGACTCATAGCGACCCCTCCTTGGGTTTCAGAGGTGGTATCTCTACAGAAGTAGATTGCCAAGGCTTCCTTCCGAGGAGTGGCTGGTAGGTTTGAACCTCCAGCCTTCTGGTTAGCAGTCAAATGCTTTAGGCACTATGCCACCAGAGGTCCCGAAATATGGCTAGACTGGCAATATTAACTCCTTGCCCTGGATGGCAAAAATGACCAGAATTGAATATTAGCTGCTTCTTTTACTTTGGGCAGGAGCCTAGGGCTACCCTTAAGTTTACCATAGTCTCCACCACTCCTTATTACTCCCCAATACTGGGGCCAAGCCTCTGCTACCATTTATTAACACCCTGAGGTTATTGATTTACTTCTAGTAAAGCTCTATTTTGTTAGTTAGGGTAGAATTGGCTCCGACACATGGTGACCTTATGTATAACAGAACAAAATATTGCCCTGTCATTCACCATCTTAATGATTGTTGGTATGTTTGAGCCCGTTATTGTAGCTATTATGTACTGTCTTCCAACCTAGGGAGCTCATCTTCCAGCACTGCATCAGACAATATTCTGTTGTGATCCATAGGTTTTCATCAGCTAATTTTCAGGCCTTTCTTCCTAGTTTCAGTCTGAAAGCTCAGCTGAAACCTGTCCGCCATGGGTGACTCTGCTGGTATTTGAAATACTGGTGGCATAGCTCCCAGCATCATAATAACATGGAAGCCAACACAGTAGGACAAACTGACAGATGAATGGTAGTGCAAAGCCCTAGTGGAAATGAAATTGTTCTAACAATCATACTTTTGTCAAGAAAGGAAAAAAACGAAAGCCTGGAAATGTCCCTTACCCCTGACCCAAAAATATCTTCTCCTTCAGGGTCATTATGTCAAACCTTTTTGCCTTGGTGTACCCCTGTTTCAATGGGCCTTTTGAGAAGTGCTTAGTTAGTGCGAGCTGGGATCTGGAGTCTTACAGGTTCTGTTCCATTCTATTCCCTCCTATCTTTGTCCTCATCTGTAAAATGGGTTAGTGCCAGTTCCTTTCTCATAGGGATCCTATACACAGAACCTGACATTGAGTGAACAAGTCATTCACTGAAATGCAAATGCTTTGAAGAGATAAAGAGGGTCACTGGGAGGTGGGCATATGAAGTGAAAGACTTAGAATTCCTGCATGGGGACATGGGAATGACTGGGAAGGAAACAAGGAAATGGAAAAAGAAAAGACTTGAGGGATAAAGATTCAATTCCTGTTACTCCCCCACCCCCACCCACCAGAGATTAGGAAACCCGTCTTCCAGGTGCCTTCTGGTTTCTATGCCTTGTGATTTAATGCACCAGGGCCAGGCATTACCTTGTCCGATGCTGTGTCTCCTCATCGTAAAACGAGGACAAAGGTGCCCCACCTAACTGTTGTAGGTAAAGATGGACTGAGGGATACGTGAAAGCACTTTGGAAATCTGAAAAGCGCTATACACAGGAGTTTTTTGGGGTTTTTAAAAAAGTTTTTCTTCCAAACTCAGTCCAAAGGCATTTAGAGTTTATCAAGGCTAAGACTCTCCCCTCAGTTTCGAAATTCTGCCCCTTCCTACACACCGAAGTTCGCGACGCGTCAAGAATCTTTTTTTTTTTTTTTTTCTCTAGTGAAGGCGGGGACTAGGGCGGTGTTGGCAGCCTGAGACGCCGGCAAAGCAAGCGCCTGCCGCGCGGGGCCAGTCCCCCATCCGTACCGAAGCGGCTCGAATCCGCTGCGGTTGGTGTGCCCAGCAGAGAGTGCGCCCCGGGCCCAAGGCGAGCCCTTAGGCGAAAGGGCGCCTGGAAGGTGTGCGCATCCCGGACGGCGAGTGTACGCTAGCCTGGGGTCCGCTTCCCGGACGCGGACTGTGCATTCGGAGGCTGCGTGCGCCTCGAAGCCGAGGTGTGCACCCGGCCGTTCCTCACCCCAACCGAACCGGACTCCCGCAGCTCAAAGGTAAGGGGCTGTGCAACCCTCGCCCATAGCAATTCGTTGTCTCAGGTATCCCAGCACCCAGCCATGGGCGACCCAAGTCTTGGGCCCGGCGCTGGCTACTCTCCTCTCGCTTCCACCGCCCGTCTAGCCTTCCTCCCCAATGCCGCATCTCCGACTCCCCTTTAGGCAAAGAGGCTGCGGCAAACGGGGCTGACTTGGCGCCCCAGCTCGGAGTCTGGAGTCCAGAACCTCCCGGGGAGGGGGGCTACCAAGACTGCGCGGTCTGTCCGAGATTGGGAACCGCTCCCGTTTCTGCCTTCACTTGGCTTTGGGCGCTTCAGTTTTGGGGGGGGGGGGAGGCGGAAACGCACTGGAGGAGGGGAGATGCGTTGTCCTTACGAGTCTGGTGGTGCAGCCCCCTGCGGTCTGGGGTGCAGCTCGCAGAACTGGGGACAAACAGCCACCAACCCCCAGAAATATCTGGAACCGTCTTTTTAGTCCCTCTCTTTACACACAGTCCTGCCTTCAGTTTTACCCTGGCACCCTTCGGCCTCTGGCTGAACTTTCCAGCGCTCCCCTAGGGCAGTGACATTGGGTGGAGAGAGCAGAGACTCGAGAGCTGAGTGTGCAGGACTCCGAAGGCGCTTTGTCAAGCTTGCAAGCCACTTGTTAAGAACCCTTCCTTCTTGCTTCTCCACCCCCCCACCCCCCGAGGTCAAACCTTTGTCCCCCGTTACTTTCTTTCTGCAGAGTGGCCAGTTACTTAGTGTGGGAGTTGGAGAGTCAAGCCACATGGCCCGTGGCTATACCTGGCCTGAAACTGCTCTTGCCCTGGGCATGTGCCAAGGCAAAGGAACAGATAGGCTTAGTTCTCCAGCACTCTAGGGTGAGGAGGAGATATTTTCCAAGAGAGACGGAAGAGATCCAGCCTCCTTCACAATGGCTCTCTGAGGCCTGGACAGTCTTTCCCTATTCATCAAGTGTGACCAGGGGACAGCCAGAGGCAGCCAGTCACCAGGTTGGGGGGAGAAAGCATCTTAAATGAAACGGTTTCTAGGGACTTGTCTGAGTAAATCCAGTCCAGGTTCCTTAGAGTCTCTCACAGCATCAACACAGGAATACCAGAAGGCTATCGGATCAAATCCACCAGCCACTCCTCAGGAGGAAGATTGGGCAATATACTTTCTTAGGGATACCTCCTTCCACAGGAGCTCTGGTAGTGTAGTGCCTAAGGCACTTGACTGCTAACCAGAAGCCTGGCAGTTCAAACCCACCAGCCACTCCTCGGAAGGAAGATGGGGCAATCTGCTTCCGTAGTGATGTTGTTGTTGTTGTTGTTGTTATGTGCCATCGAGTCGGCCCGACATCCGTAGTGATACTGCCTTGGAAACCCAAGGAGGGGTTGCTATGAGTCCGGT
>NW_006921603.1:12514257-12521021 GCF_000298275.1 Orycteropus afer afer | reverse complement strand
AGTAGGGATGCCACATTTTGCTTTGCAATTAAGTTGAAAATTATGGGCACTGTTCCAAATGAATATAATCTAGAATATTTTGTGTACAGTATCACATAGTTCAGAACGCCTCCTTCCCGTTGACCTCATTTCTAGAACTTTGGACTTGAATTTTATAGGAAACAGGCCCAGTGAGGTGAAGTGATTTGCCTAAGCACCTACAACTATTTAAGAGCATGGCCCTAGGCCCCTGACTTCCATGTCAGGACTCCTTCTAGCTTTACCTGTTTCTCTTAGCCAAGCAGCCTCCTTTTGTCCCTAGCACTTTGTGTTAGGCCACTGCTCATGGCTGGAAGATGAATATCTTGGTTTTGCTTCAGTTCAGTAGCAGCCTGAGGTGTGACAGAGAGAAAAATCTTATTATGGGCAGAGTTGACAATTAGGATGACAGATGGCGCATCTCCCTGGCCTGCTCCCCACCCCTTGCCTGCTTTGTTATTACATCTGTTTTAGGTGGAAGAGGGTCACATGTGGTTCACAGTTATCTCCTGTGGGCAGGCTAGGAGATGCTCTGGATGGAATCACTGAAACCAGGGGCCAACCTCCAAACCCAATTGGCCTTGTCAATGACTTCTTCCCTACAGGGTAGACTAAGGGAAGAATGGGGCTCTGTGCTTGTTGCCATTGGAGCTCTTGTCTGCCTGCTTCCCGCTTTCTGCAACAAGATACCTTTTGGGTTATATTATTCTTTTCTCCAGAGCCGGCTGTTCATACGTTCAGTAATTCACTTATCCATCAAAGCTTCATGGAAACCCTGATCAGTGTCAGGTATTGTGTTGATTCCAGTTTATAAGGAATGATCATGGAGTGTGTACATCTGCATATGTGGTTCTACTCTGTGGGGAGAGGAAAAGAGGTCACTTTTACATTTAATTCAGTCTGTGCTTTAGGGAGTCTGGTAGGAAGGACATTTAGGATTTTTTAGCGCTGTGATTGTGCTTAGTTTAGAAACTCTGATCTGGTACAAGTTATACCATTTCTGGGGGACTCAATTTCCTTATCTGTAAAATGGGTTTGATAATAAAATCTTGCTGATCTCTAGGCTATTGTGCGGATACAGTTATCACATTTCAGATGATCCATCTGCTCAACTTTGCATGTCAAACACGAACAGTACAACATAATAGTGTACGTTATTACTAAATATTCCAAGTGCTGGTTTTTTTAATCCTTGCAATAATCCTAGAGGTAGTTACTATTATAATCTTCAATTTATAAATGAGGAAAGTGACTAGAGTGAATCATGGAACCGATAAGCAATTAAACTGGGGTTTAATTGAGCTGTCTCTGGAGACAACTACTTTTTGCTATTCTATAGTAGAGTTTGGGGGAAGAAGCACTGGTTTGGAGGCCAGGAGACCCTAGGATTGGAGTCTAGATCTGTGGCTCACTGGCTGTGTGATTTGCAGCTGGACCCTGACATCATTGTGTTTCAGATGCTAATTGTAAACTCCCAGGCCCAGAGGTTGGACTCCAAACCCCAAACCAAACCCACTGCCTTCAAGTCGATTGCGACTCATAGTGATCCCCACTGGGTTTCCAAGGCTGTAAATCTTTATGGAAGTAGATTGCTTCATCTTCCTCCTGCAGAGAAGCTGGTGGGTTTGAACTGCCAACCCTCTGGTTAGCAGCCAAATGCCTTACCCACCATGCCACCAGAGCTCTTAGAGGTTGGACTAAGAAGCTTCTAATAAGCTTTTCTGTGACCAGCTTCTAGTCTGCACAGATAATATTTTAAAGTAGGATTAAAGGAAAGAAGAGGGATTCTCCTGCCAAAAAATAGGCCTGTCGCAGTTTCCAGAATAAAATAAATGCTGCCCCAAGAATCCAAGTAGATGGTTAATGTGATAAGCAGGCAGTTATGGATTGGTGGTGTCTGAATAAGTGGGCTGAGCATTCCTTCTCCAAGGGAAAGGAGTCTGTTTTAAAGGGAACGCCTCACAGTCTTGCCCCTGCCCTGGGCCCTGCCTCTCAAGAAGCTTTCTGGGAGCACAGACATTGTGGAAAAAAACATAAATCCCAATTTCCAACCCCTCCCCATTAATTTTCCAAAAGTAAATAAATCTTATTTATATGTGTGTGTGTGTGTGTGTGTGAATTTTTTTTTTTTTTTCTCTCTTTTTTTAATGTGGCTGTGGCTTTCCCTTCTTTGTGTGAGAAGGTTCCTTTGTGTCTGTAGAGTTTCCTTTGGTATGTATTTCTAGTTTGTTGCTCTGACGTCAAGTAACAAGAGGGCAGAGAAATATGGGATTGAGAAGAATTTGCTCCACACAAAGATAAAAGAGCAGCCTTCTTTCTGTGAGTGGAGGCCCAGCAACTCAGGGACGCTGCCTTTCAGTGAAATCAATTTTGATTTTCATAAGCAGGGCACCAGGCAACAGGGCTGAGTGTTTCCAGGTGCTGTGTTCATTGGCTACTCCTTATTCCCCCTTCCCCCTTGGAAAATGTAGCCATCCTGCTCGTGCAGAAAGGTGTAAAAGAGGAGGAATGTAGAATTGGGTGGTGGCTGAGTATAAATGCAGTGTGGGCAGGATCTAACTTTATTAGATACAATATTCAGTGTGTGTGGTGGGCGTTTTATCAATAATGTCTGAATATTTGATGAGATCTGTTTTTGTATATGATTTCTATGACTTTAAATAAATAAATACATATATACATAAAGGCATCACTACCCTATCCTCCAAAAAAGGGATGAAGGAAAGAGAGAAAATGACTCTAATAGTAAGTAGCCGGTGAGCTTGAACAAGTTACTCAAGTTTACTGAACTTCTGTTTCCTCATCTGTAAGGCATTTGACTGCTAACTAGAAGGCTGGCAGTTCAAATCCACTGTCTGCTCTGTGGAAGGAAGGAAGATGAGGCAATGTACCTCCATGAAGATATACATACAGCCTAGGAAACCCAATGGGGATCGCTATGAATCAGAATAAACTCAATGGTAGTGAGCAACATGGTGCTGATAATACAGACTTACCAGTTGCCCTCAAGTCGCCTCTGACTCATGAGGACCCTATGTGTATCAGAGTAAAACTGTGCTTCATAGGGTCTTCAGTGGCTGGTTTTTCTACAGTAGATCACCAGGCCTTTCTTCCCATGTGACTTGGGGTGGACTGAAACCTCCAGCCTTTTGGTCAGCAGCTGAGAGTGTTAAGTATTTACATCACCTGGGAATTTCTGTATGGACTTACCCATTGACCTCTTGCTGTCAGGTCAATTCCCACTCATAGCAACACTATAGGACAAAGTAGAACTGCTGCATAGGGTTTCTAAGGCTGTAATTTTTGTGGAAGCAGACTGCCACATCTTTCTCCCGCAGAGTGGCTGGTGGACTCAAACCAGTGACCTTTTGGTTAGCAGCTGAGTGCTGACTGTGCCAGCAGGGCTCCTTCCGGTATGGGCTTAGAAGTCTTCTAATATAGAAAACTGGGCGGTAGCAGTTCAGTGGTAGAGTTCTTCCTTTCTAGGAGACTCAGTTTTGATTTCTAGCTAATGCTCCTCATGCATAGATACCACCAGCTGTCCTCGTCACCACGTCTTGTGTGTTACTATGATGCTGAATAGGTTTTGGTGGAGCTTCCAGTATAAGACAGAGTAGGAAGAAAGGCCTGGCAATCTAATTCCAAAAGTCAGCCAGCGTAAGTCCTGTGGATCATAGTGGTCCAATCCCTTTGTGCGTGGGTTCACCATGAGTTGGGGCTGACTCAATGGCAGGTAAGAATAACAATACAGAAACAGAGACTCCATGAAGCCAGATCTAGTGATGATATCTCAATGCATGCCTGGAGTGAAATCCGGCATCCCTGAGCCAAGTCTTGTTGTTGTTGTTGTTGTTGTTTGCCGTCGAGTCGGCCCCGACTCATAGCCACGTCTAGAGTTCTGAATTTGAGGCAACTCCACCATGCAGCAGGTCACTGTTCTTCACACTGTGATGTCACATTAAGTGCCCCATCAGCTCAGCTCAGCATGTGCCTCTCCTTTCCCCCTTGTCCTACTATACTATGAACCTCTCCTCTTTGTCTCTTAGTTCAAATTCCAGGCAGGATCTCATACTCTGAGCCTGGTCCCCTGAGAACTGAGGCTTTCTCTCCAAGCCATGTCTTGGTGGATACCTTGTCAGCCTGGGGATGGGATGGTGGGATGCCATATGGTACAGAATTTAACCTGTTAGGGCTCTGGATGGAGATTCCTCCAAGAAGAGGATGAAGGTGAACTGGAAGTCAGTACCCAATACAAATATTGTTAGTTGATGTTGAGTTGATTCTAACTCATGGAGACCGCATGTGTGCAGAGTAGAACTGCTTCAGGGAGTGTCAAGGCTGTGGCCTTTGGAAGCAGCTCACCAGACTTCACTTATGAGGAGCCCCTAGGTGGGTCCAAACAATATTGTGGCTAGTCTAGCACTTAACTGTAAATTTTGCTACAGTTTTCAAGTGCTTAACAGAGATTCTTAACTTGGGGTCAACAGCCCCAAGGGGTGTATGTGTAGATTTTAGAATTCTGTGAATTTGAATGGGAAAAAAAAATAATAACATCTTTATTTGGCATTTCCTTTGATTGTGAGTATAGGCAACGCATATTTGTTGCTGGATTTGCAACACAATGTTTGCACAGTGTGCTTGCAGTATTTGTGACTTTGTCACCAATAGAAATCACAAGTATTTTTATATCATATTTCAGTAGTTGCAGATACCTTAAAATATTATTTACACCCCTTGTGACCCTGAAGTTTCAGTAGTTATTACATCCACTGCTAGAGCTTGTTATTTAATGTGTTAATAAAGAAACACAATATACGATATTACTATATTACACAGTTTTAAAATTTTAATAATTATATTTCAACTTAATAGGTTTCCTTTGTTGTCAAGCTATGAATTGTATTTTATGCATTTAAAATATTTTTAAAAATTTTTTACATAGGCTTTACCTCTCTGCCAAAGTTATCCATTATACAAAAAGTTAAGAATCCCTTGACAGGAAATCAATTCCCAATGCCCTATCCTCCCTTACCCTAACCTTTCATTTACCCGTCTATCTCTGTCTAACTAATGGGAGACATTTTTAAGCAGAAGTATATTCCATTTAATAGTTTGGCAAAAGCCTATAATTTGTGGTTTGAGTAGAAGATTTTGATGAATATCCAGAGGTTAATTTACAAATTGCAGATACATGTAGGCAGCTTGTTAGGTAATTCTCATCCATCCACAAACCCATCAACCCCTGTGCTTATCCCATGACTGATCCCATGAAAAACAGTCCATTGGAGGGGGAACCTAATGGACACTTCTGTTCCTGAGAGGTTAAAGAGTTTGTGTGGGTTAACTGATGAATTACTTGATTAAGTACAAACTAGCATCTTAGGAAAGAAGCAAAGCACATAGAGAAGTAGTTTTGAAGTGGGTTCTGATATGGAGGGAACACAAAGGAGGCAGCCAAGGGATGGGGAACTCCTGAGCTGGGGGTAGAGAGGATGTGGGAGGACTGGCTAGATGTTGATTTTGAGAGTAAAGCCAGTAGAGAGGAGAGTTCACTCCTCTCTGGATTAGTGGCTGGTTTTTATCTATCTTTTACTGAACACTTAAGAAGTACCAAGACACTATCAAGCCTCTCAAATATAGCAGTCATTTCATCTTTACCAGTGACTCAATAAAGTATGTCTGTATCGTTCCCATTTTTTTGGTGAGCAAAGTGAGGCTCTAAGAGGTTAAATACTTGCTGTGGATCACAGAGGTATCAAATGGTGGAGCCAGGATCTAAGCCCAGAGCTAGTTGGTTCCAGAACCCTGTGCTGTTAAAAAGTACTCAGGCAACCACAGAAAAAGAGTATATTTGGAGCAATTCTGGCTCTTATTTTGTTTTGGGTGCTTACTATGTACTCCATCTTTCCCAATCCAGTCTGTTGCCTGTACTTAATGCCTTCTTCCTTCCTCTCCCGACCCTTAATCCACAGTGAGGATAGGATAAAAATCAAGAGAAAAAGCTGTGTAATCAGGCAGACCTCTAATTCTAGCTCTGCCACCTTCTGGTTGTAATCTTGCTGAGCCTCCGTTTTTGAATCTGTGAAATGGAGAGAATGATAACTCCCTCCTAAACTTAAATCTCTCACTAGTGCTTCAGTTCCATTTTGGGTAGTGTTCTCTCAGCTTGAGTGCTGCCACGCTCCTCTTTCCCATTGCCATCAAGTCAGTTCTGACTCATAGCAACCATATAGGATAGAGTGGAACTGCCCCTAAAGGTTTTCAAGGCTGTAAATCCTAGTGGTAGCAGACCGTCACATCTTTCTCCTGCGGAGCTGCTGATAGGTTCAAACTGCTGACCTTTCAATTAGCAGCTGAGCATTTTAATTACTGCACCACCAGGGCTCCTTACACTGGGTGAAATCCTCCCCATCTTCTTAAATATCCTCAGGATGGTTTCCCTGATTCCCTCAAACCTGGCCTGTGGTCAGTAGATACCACTCATAGCGGCCCTACCCTCACCTCTGTTAAGAATTCATTGTTTTTACGTGTGTGTGGCTGTTTTCTGGGTATCAGCTCCCTCTCCACATCCCCAGAGTTTAGTGCTGCAGCATCTGATGTGGACTGCTTTTCAGTAGAACCCTGAGAAATGGTAGTGAATTAATGGTATCCTTTGATCCTCCTATCAGAGTCTTGCTGCCTATTCTTTTTTTTTTTTTTTTAGGATTTGGGTGAAGATTTACAGAGTAAATTCACTTTTCATACAG
>NW_006921603.1:12513559-12514157 GCF_000298275.1 Orycteropus afer afer | reverse complement strand
TCCTTGATTTTGGGAAATAGCTTAAGGTCTAGACAAGACTTTCACTCATTCAACAGTTATTTACTCTGCGCTAGATACCAGGCAAGGTAGTGAGATACAGAAGTGAATAAAACTGACACTGGCCTCATGGAGCTTGCAATCTAGTAGCCAAGACTGACATGAATCAATCACTCAAATAAATATATTGTTGTTGTTGTTAGGTGCCATCAAGTCATCTCTAACTCACAGCAACCCTATGTACACCAGAATGAAACACTGACCAGTCCTGTGCCAGCCTGATGATCCTTGCTATACTTGAGCCTATCATTGAAGCCACAGTGTCAATCCATTTTGTTGAGGGTCTTCCCCTTTCTTGTTGACCCTCCACTTTACCAAACATGATATCCTTCTCCAGGAAGTGATCCCTTCTGACAACATGATCAAAGTATGTGAGGTGAAGTCTGGTCATTCTCGGTTCCCAAGGAGCATTCCAGCTGCACTTCTTCCAGGACAGATTTGTTAGTTCTAGCAGTCCATGGTACTTTCAATATTCTTTGCCAACACCACAACTCAAAAGCATCAACTCTTCTTTGGTCTTCCTTATTCATTGTCCAGCTCT
>NW_006921603.1:12474290-12511618 GCF_000298275.1 Orycteropus afer afer | reverse complement strand
CACCTGGGAATTCTGATCATTCACATGAACTTATATTGCTGCCTATTCTTGGTACACGTAGGTCCTCCAGATACCTGTTCTGGGTCTCATCACCTAGAGTTCATCTCTCACCTTTCACTGGCCCCTGCTTCTTTCTCCCTCTCTCCCAATCATTCTCCCACCCTTGGCCATTAACACTGCCTCTCCAGGTGCTGGGTTCATAGGGCTGATATGTGGTTGTATCATGTTTAAGGTGGAGGAGACCTCCCTGGTGACCTAGACCATGCTGTTGTCTTACAGATGAGGATGCTGACAACCAGAGGGCATGTGGCAGGAATGAAAACTCCAGGCCTCTTGCCCTGCCCTGCCACTGAAGGATGAGAGCATCTCTTCCATACTGTTAAAGCCCCCAAATCAAACCAGTAGCCATTGAGTTGATTCCAACTCATTGTGACCCCTTTTGTGTGTCAGAGTACAACTACTCCACAGGGTTTTCAAGGCTGTGACCTTTTGGAAATAGATCGCCTGGCGTTTCTTCTGAGGAACCACTAGGTGAGTTCTAAACACCAACTTTTCAATTAGTAGCCCAGTGCTTAACTGTTTGTGCCACAGTGAAGAGGGGTGATAATTTTGGGTGAGGGTGAGGGTGAGGACATCTGTGCAGAGCACCTGAACTCACGTTCTTCCAAAGTTGTTTTCTCTCTCTGACTCTAGTGCCTGCCTCTGGGCTGGCCTTCCATGACCTAGACTTCTTCCCCTTCATTTTACTCCCTAAGCCCATTGGATTTGCCAGCTGCTGAATGGAGCACTGTGTTAGGCCTGTGGGTGGCCGCCTTCGGGGTGATGCCTTGTGAAGGCGAAAGGCCCCTGCCCTGAGAGCTCTGCACTGGCTGGAGCTGAGCCCTGAAATCCCCACTTCAGAGGCATTCCTTTGTCTGCTCCAGAAAGCTTTTGCCTATATGCAAATGTGTTACCACCAAGGGGAATTTGTAAACCTGCTTCTGAGAGACCAGTTGCGTGGAACAGTGCAATGCACTGATTCCACCTTACCCCTTTACCCCTTAGTTTCCTTATCTGTAAAATGGGAATAAGAAATTACCCAAGGATGAAATGAGCAAATGCATATAAAGTGCTTGGACATAATTAGTAGTTAATAAAAACTTTTTTTCTTATATCCATAGGATTATTTGGTCACTTCCTTTAGTGGAAGTCCTGGTTTTTATGTTATCTGTCTATCTATCTATAGTGTTTTTTTTTTAAATTTAAGTATTGTGTTTATGTAATGTGGTCACTTTCATCTAAAGTTTTCCTTTTCTCTTTGTAATTATAAAATGGCATTGAACTTAGTTTTCTTACCTTTAAGATAGATTTTAAAGATCCTGCCTTACTGCTTTGTTAAGGAGCTCTGGTGGTGCTGTGATTAAAGTACTGGTCTGCTAACCCAGTGTCGGCAGCTCTAACCCACCAGTGGCTCCACGGGAGAAAGACGAGGCAGTCTGCTTCCTTGAAGATTTACAGCTTTGGAAACCCTATGGAGCAGTTCTACTGTGTCCCTCTAGGGTCCCTATGAATCAGAACTGATTCAATGGCAGTAAATTTACTGGTTTGTTGATGATTTACTGAGCTAATGTGCCTGTAGATGCCAGGCCTGCCCAAGGCTCTGAGAGTCAGGTATTTTTAAATGTATCATTGATGTGGGACTATCGATCTTTCCCAAAGGTCATTTGCCCTTGAGGCAAATTTTCTGAGCCCTTCTCTCTTAGCTTTCCCTGCCTGGCTTGATGTTTGGGGAAGAGAGGCGAGCTGAGTCTTCCTTAACCTTCTGAGTGCCGGAGGGAATCATGGGGTAGCTGGGCTTTTGGGAACATCAACCAGGGCTAGATTCCCTGTGTGTTCTCTTGAGACCTGGATGGTTATCTCAAGTCTGTGCCAGGGAGAAGGAGGAGGACCAGGAGCAGCCTGGCCCAACACCAGAGTTTTCTAGCAACCAGCAGAGCATCTTCCTTCCAGAGTTTTCTGATAGAGGATGCATCCCTCCCCCATGTTCTGACTCAGAGAAGGTACATTTTCTGACCAGGCAGCTGCCCTGGGCAATGGGAGTTGTTGTCAGCCCTTCCCCTTCCACCAGGCCTGCTGTGAGCTTCTTTGGTTTACTTTCCCACCAGCCTTTGGGGAAGGCTCATCCCCATCATATCCATCATAACCGAAGTTATTCTTCCAAAGCAAAGCCTGAATGATGCAGAAAATCGCTTTCCCTAGGCCCAGATACCCAGGAGAAGAAAGCAAAGGTGAGAGCTCGTGCTTGAGGCCCAGAAGCCAGGCAGCACCAGCCACCTGCCTGCTCCACCATTCCGCATTCTCCGATTTCATCCTAGAGCACAAAGGAGCCAGCACAAATCACCAAGCAGCAGTAGGTCTTAGAGCCATGCATTGCATTATATCATATATTTCTTGCTTACGGATGACCTGTTGCTCCCTCCTTCTTTCCTTCCTTTCTTCTTCCCTCTCTTCCACCCAATACTGACTAATCATCTATCCTGGGCCAGATATTATGCTAGACAAGGAGTGTCCAATCCAACATGGGAGACAAATAATCAAATTGATAATTACAAGACAGTGTGACGGGCACTGTTATAAATGTTTTACGGGGTGCTATGGGATTACAGAATTGGGGGAGACGTCATCCTGACTGGTGTGTGTGTGTGTGGAGGTGCTGACAGGTAAAGCTGTCTTGAAGGTTAAGTTGCCATTACCAGATGGAGAAGAGAGGAGGATTCTGGGTAGAAGGAGCAGAGGGAAAGCTAGGAGACATGCAAAGGTTCCCAGTATTCTGAAAACTCAACATGATCACTTACTTGTTAAGCTTTGATTTTCTCTCCTGTAAAATGAAGGTAATAATACAAGGGTCATAACTGGCTTTTTCTTTTTTTCCTTTTTATGATCTGTCAGAAAGATTCAAATATGCAGAAAGAACTGCTGTGACGGGCAGAATATGAGAAGTGCCAGAACCAAAGCAAATATAGTGGTGGGGGAGGGAAGTAACAAGGTTAACTTTTTGAAGAGAATGGGCTTGGCGAATGGGCACTGGTAATTGAGATTAATATTTTGGGATACGAGGTGCAATTTAATCAGGTTCTTGAAAGATGAGAAGACAAGGAAAGACATCCAAAGGTATTGGCACAGCATGAGCAAAGGTGCAGAGGTGTCAAAGTACCGGGTGAGGTGTGGGTTGCATTTGTCAGGGGCAGAGGAGTTGGAGAAGAGGCTAGAAAGGAGAGTGGAGAGAACTTTCAGTACCTTACTGGTCCCTTGATGGCGTTTGACCTGCGTCTGAGTTTGACTTACACAGTGTTTAAAAAAAAAAGAAAGAAAAAATTAAATAAAATGTCAACATTTAAAACCCAGACTTTATACAAATCTACATTCCTTGCTTCCATTGAGAAAAAAAAATCAGAAGGTCTGGCAAATGTAGTCTTGAATTAGTCCCCAAATGGCAGCACCTGGCTGGAGGTGAGTAGTGACACTCAGACAAGCCCTGCAGCCTCAGGTAGTTTTTCCCACCAGCCAATTAGCTTGCCTGAAATCCCCACCCTTCACATCTCTAGAGTTGATGCATTGTGCTCAAAATGCTCCCAACAGAATGGTAATGTATTACATGAAAGAAAAAAGAAAATTCTAAATCATGAGCATTGTAATCCCTTTATCAGATTAGAGAATTAATTTTACTACTCCTTGGGAATGAATTTTAATTTTGGAGGTGCAGTTATGTGGGGAAAATTGAATGCTCGATGCATGATGGCTTGGAAGGAATGTTCTAGAAACAGAAGACTGGGGCTGGAACGGCTGGAAAGATGAAGATAATAGGGCTCTAGGGTGGGTCCTTTTACCCATTGTTCTCAGATATGCCATCTGGTGTCTCTGCTGGGGACCAAAAAAACCAAGCCAAACTCACTGCCCTCGAATCGGATCCGACTTATAGAGACCCCTCCTTGGGTTTCTGAGGCAGTATCACCATGGAAGTAGATTGCCTATTCTTCCTTCAGAGGAGTGGCTGGTGGGTTTGAACCGCCAGCCTTCTAGTTAACAGTCAAATGCCTTAGGGACTACGCTACCAAAGACAGAGTTTCTTTTGAGCTGTTGAAAGGTTTTGGAAATAAACTGTGGTGAAAGTTAAAAAACAGAACAACAACAACAAAAAAAACCTAGTGATTTTTATTCCAGTAGTGTTTCCCATTGTAGACTCTCTTTACATGGGCATATTACCTATAAACCAAATCAAACTCACTGCTGTCAAGTCTGATCTGACTCATAGTGACCCCTTCTTGAGTTTCCAAGGCAGTATCACTACAAAAGTAGATTGCCCAACCTTCTTTCCGAGGAGTGGCTGGTGGGTTTGAACCACCAGCCATCTGGTTAGCAGTCAAATGCCTTAGGCACTAAGCCATGTAAATAGAGTCCACAATGGGAAACACTACTGGAATAAAAATAGCTAGGTTTTTTTTTTTGTTGTTCTTGTTCTGTTTTTAACTATCGCCACAGTTTATTTCCAAAACTTTCAACAGCTCAACAGAAGCTCTGTACCCACTAAACGATGACTCTCCAATTCCCTCTTCCCTAGAACCTTGATAACCACTAATCACGGTCTGTCTCTTTGTGTTTGACTATTTGAGATATTTGTTGTAAGTGGGATCATACAATATTTGTCCTTTTGTGTCTGGCTTATTTTATTCAGCTGAAGGTTTTCTTTTTTAAAATTTTCATTGTGATTTGGGTGAAAGTTTACAGAACAAATTTACTTTCCATACAGCAGCTCACATACATTTTGTCTCATGGCATTGACTGCAATTTTTCACAGTCAACAGCTCCCCTCCCACTTCCTCCCCTCTTCCCTGTGCCCTTTCTTCCCATGCACTCCTGTCCCCTGAGCTGTCTCCCTGTGCATACATAGCCCTTCTATTCTCCCATGGTTGATCTCTCCAAGGAGTGTATCTACCTAATGTAAATGTTCAGCTCATATGCCTGCCTTTGTTTGGCTGGAAGCCACAGTGTGGGTTCAATTCCAGACCTGAAGGGCAGCTAGGGGCCATAGTCTCGGGGGTTCTACCAGGCTCTATCAGACCAGCAAACCTGGTCACCTTTTTTTTATTTTTTTATGGTTTTGAGTTTTGTTCTTCATTGTTCTCCCTCTCTATCCAGGATCTCCTACATAGATCCCCCTCCAAGTGGTTGACAGTGGCAGCCGGGCACCATCTAGTTCTTCTGGTCTCGTAGTTCTATAGGCTGAGGTTCACATGGTGTACCAGTCACTGGGACTAATTGTTTCCATGCATCTTTGGTTTTCTTCATTCTTCTTTGCTCTGGATGAGGAGAGACCCATTGTTGCATCTAGATGGCCGCTTGCAAGCTTTTAAGATCCCAGTCACTGTTTGGCAAAGTAGGATATTGAACATTTTTTTTTTTTTTTAATTTTAAGAGCTTGTTTTACATTCAACATTACATGTACATTTAGTTTCATTCCCCATTCGCCATGTCCAACCCTAACCCAGTCTCCTCCCCTCTCTGCCCTGTAACCCTCCCCCTGAGCCCTTCATGTTTATGTACTCCTGTTTGTCCTGCATTTCCTCAGTTTGAATGTTGGTTGTCTGGTGTCCCATGGTCTATTGCTCTAAGGGATGTATTACTGTAGAGTATGTGGGTGCATCATCCTGGGTTGAGTGGTCTGTGTGTACATCTTGTTAATTATTGGGCTGAGAGCCAGCCCCTGGAGATGTGTTTTATTCCAGATGCAAAATGTATTCCAGGGCCACAGTATTGGGGGGTCTCACCAGATTTTGTTTGATCAGTAATTCTGGTCATTATTGAGTTTTTGGATTTTGTTCCACATTTTCCCTCCCACTCTATCCAGGATTTCCAGATTTGATCCTTTCCTGAGTGGTTGGCATTGGTAGCCCGGCACCATCTAGTTCTTCTGGTCTCGAGGGCCATCATGTTCTATGGCTGATTGCTTCCAAATGCCCTTTTTTTTTTTTTTTTCTTTTGCATTCTTCTTCAATTTCGATGCTAGGAGACCACTAGCTGCACCTTATATGGCCACTTGAAAGCTTTTAAGACCCCAGTCGCTATTCACCAATGTAGGATATGGAGCAAGGCTTTTATGTGTTTTGTTGTGCCAATTGAGTCTGGTGTCCCCCAGTACTATGGTCCTGAGATGGTAGATCTATTGGATCTCTCTCCAAAAACAATGTTTTTGTGTAGTATATTATGCCAATAGAGTTTGATGTCCCCTGTGACTATGGTCCTAAGCCCACAGGTCCAACTACTTGCTCCCTCTGGGAAGCTGGCTATGGCCAAGAAGTGACAAACTTGTCCCTTGTCAGCTCTACTATATACCTGGGAATACTTACAGAACATACAAATACACTTGTAGAAACATTGTCCGCCAACCCTGTGCATGGTCATGGGCACACTGTCCCCTGCATAGACATACCATATAGTTTCAGCTGAAGGTTTTCAAGGTTCATCCATGTCACAGCATGTATCAGGACTTCCTTTCAAAAGAGTTTGTTTTGTATCCTGGCTGTGCCCTTCTGAGCCTCAGTTCCCACTTCTCTAAATTGGGGGTAATAATTCCTCCCTTCAAAGGTGAGAATGAGGATTAAATAAAATGCAGATATACTCAGCATAACTTGTTGTGTATTGGGTGATGGGAGCGTTAGCTTTGCTTCCCTAAAACTCACAGAGCCCTCTGCATCCTTGAGAAAAGGCAAACCTTTCTGGCTTTGCTTACATCTTCCATTCTTTGGATTCCTCATTCTCCACCCTTCACTACATCTGGGGGTGGGGGTGGAGTGTCATGTAGCTGGGATGAATAAATATAACTTCTCACAATGGAGCTTAAATCTTTCCTTCAGTGCCCAGGAACACAAAAATCTCAAGCAGTTCATTAGCAGATGCACTCAGGTTTTCTTAGAAAATCTTCCCTGGGATCACTTTGATTTATTCAGTTGCTGGAAATTCTTGAAGCCAGGTACATGATAGGAAGTCTGTGGCTTGTGTTGGGGCACTTCTGCCAGGGGAGAAAATCAGCCCCTCTTAGTGCAAGGGGAGATTCACACCTCATCTCTGCAAATGGCTTCCTACTCCCTTCTTTTCCTTTTCCACGTCTCGGCTCCCCCTTCCCTCCCTCTTGTTGTTGTTATGTGCTGTCGAGTTGGACCCGACTCATAGCGACCCCTCCTTGGGTTTCCAAGGAGTTATCACTATGGAAGCAGATTGCCCAACCTTCCTTCCGAGGAGTGGCTGGTGGGTTTGAACCGCCAGCCTTCTGGTTAGCAGTCAAATGCCTTAGGCACTACGCTACCAGAGCTCCTAGGTTCTAATATTTCTTTTTAAGTCTTCTTTAACAAAGCATTCTTACTTCAGTTATCTCACTGAATCCTACTAACTTCTATAGATTTGTTGTTAGTTCCTGTCTAGTTGATTCAGACTGATGATGACCCCATGTGTTTTAGAGTAGAAGTGCTCTATGGGGTTTCTAAGGCTTTGAGCTTTCACAAACAGGTCTCCATGCCTGTCTTCTGAAGAACCACTAGGTGGGCTTGAACTGCCATCTCTTGGCCAGCATCAATTGCTTAACCATTTATGTCACACAAGGAATCCTCTATAGATTTAGGTGAGTATTTTTATGAGATAAATGAGGTAGTGGAGGCTGAGAGAAGTTGTGATATGCCTTAAACTCACCAGCAAAAACTGGGCACATCTGGGTTAGGATGGAAATTCCTGGCTCACAATCCATTGCTGGTCATTGTGTGTCATGTTGCTGTCTTCCTTTTTTAAAATTTTGTTATTGTTGAGAATATGCACAACAAAACATAAACCAATTCAACAGTTTGTATATGTGCAATTCGGTGACAGTGATTATATTCTT
Source organism: Orycteropus afer afer (assembly GCF_000298275.1). Taxonomy (NCBI): domain Eukaryota; kingdom Metazoa; phylum Chordata; class Mammalia; order Tubulidentata; family Orycteropodidae; genus Orycteropus; species Orycteropus afer. The sequence goes on along the minus strand of NW_006921603.1, from coordinate 12,503,712 downwards.
TGAATTGTACAGACATTCTCAACTGCCTTTTCTGGGTCGTTCCTCTCCCATTAACATAAATTCACTGTCCCCTAAGGTTCCTATCTAATCTTTTGAGGTGCTGTTGTCAGTTTGATCCCATATAGATAGATCTGGAGAGCAAAATGCTCAGGGAAGACATTCTTTACTAGTTAAGCTAAACTATTGCTTGGTTTTAAGAGGACTTCAGAGATATTTTTCGTTTAAGGTTTAAAGATTATCTCAGGGTATAATAGTTATAGAAAGTCTGGAATCCATTGTTTGAAATTCTGTTCTGCATTTTCCCCTTTTTGATCAGGATCCTTCTATGAATCTTTGATCAGAATGTTCAGTAATGGTAGCCAGACACCATCCAGTTCCTCTGGTCTTATGGCAAAGGAGGCAGTTGTTTACGGAAGCCATTAGCTGTATTAATAGGAGGAGCAATACTCTCTTCCTATTCCTGACTCTCCTTCTTCCTCTCTTACTCCAGTCAAATAGAGACCAATTGTACCTTGGATGGCTGCTTGCAAGCTTTTAAGACCCCAGTGTTGCCTGTTTTCTTAATCACTGGCAAGAAGCTCCTGAGAGGGACGGCTGCATGCAGGGGGTCGTCAATCCCAGTCTGGCTAGTTGGGAAAGGCTGTTTGGAATACTGTGAGGCTGTTGGGTGTGGTGTGTTGGGAGAGACTGGTGTGCACATAGGAAGGGGATAGGTTTGGTGGTCACCCTGAGGTCAGTGGAGGTGGCAGATGGAAGCTGGGGAGGTCAGGAGTAGCCTGATGCAGAGCTGGGATGCTGAAAGGAGGATCCTGGATTGGAAGTGGCTGCAGCGTCAGCCCTTGGCCTCACTGGTGGGTTTGTGGGCTCTCTCAGCCTTCAGTCTCATTTAGATGATTGGCCCTTTTCTTGTCCCCAGTGACATACCTGAAAGTCCCTTTAGGTGCCCTACAGAGGATACCTTTCCTAACTTTGACCATCTTCCTGGATCTCCATCCCAACTTCCAATAAATCAAATTTACTGGTTCCGTTTCTTCCAGTCTCTCAGAGAAAAGCTGAAAGAGCTATTTGGATAAACTCATTTGCTTAATTGAGCATACTGACAGAATGCACTCGTTGTTGCTATGTGCCATCTAGTTGATTCTAACTCACAGTGAACCTATAGGAGAGTAGAACTGCTCTATGGGTGTCTTAGGCTGTAAATCTTTAAAGGAGAAGAGTGCCAGGTCTTTTCTCCTGTGTAGCAGCTGATGGGTTCAAATTGCTGATCTTTAAGTTAGCAGCTGAGTGCTTAACCATTGAGCCCTCATGGGTCCCAGAATACATTTACTTAGCCCAAATTTATATGTCATGTAATGTTGCCATAGTTGCCTTATGGAACAGCTCTGGCCAATAGAAACACAATGTGAATCACAATTTAAAGTTTCTAGTAACTGCTAGCCAGAGGGCTGGCAGTTCAAACCCACCAGCCACTCCTCGGAAGGAATGTTGAGCAATCTACTTCTGTAGTGATAACTGCCTCAGCAACCCAAGGAGGGGTCGCTATGAGTCGAGTCCGATTTGATGGCACCTAATAACAACAACAACAGCAACTAGAGTAGCAAATTGGAGCTCTGGTGGCATAGTGCCTAGGGCATTTGACTGCAAACCAGAAGGCTGGTGGTTCAAACCTATCGGCCACTCCTAGGAAGGAAGATTGGGCAATCTACTTCAGTAGAGATACCTCCTTGTAAACCCAAGGAGGCCTCGCTACGAGTCAAATCGACCCGATAGCAGTGAGTTTGTTCTTTCAGTTTAGTAGCATATTAAAAAACAAAAAAGGTAACAGGTAAAAGTAATTTTAACGATATAGTTTTATTTAACCCATGGCTTAGTTATCTAGTGCTGCTATAACAGAAACACCACAAGTAGATTGCTTTAACGAACAGAAATTTATTTTCTCACGGTTTAGGAGCTAGAAGTCTGAATGCAGGAAGACTGGCTGCAGGGGAATATCTTCTCTCTGTAGACTCTTTGTCTCCTTTCAACATCTGTGAGCCAAGCATTCCTTGGGGATCTCTGTGTGTCTTGGCATCAGTTTTCCCCTGGATCTAGGAGGTTCTCAGCATAGGGACCTTGGGTGCAAAGGATGTGCTTTATTCCTGCCTATACTTATTTGGTGGTAGTAGATCCCTCAGATCTTTGCTCACTTGTTAAATCTCTTTTTTCTCTAAAAATAGCTTGACTCAAGATACAGCCTAATCATGTAGATTGTATTCTGCCTCATGAACACCATCAAACCAAACCAAAAACTCACTGCCCTCAAGTCGGATCTGACTCATAGCCACCCAATACTGAAAATCATGGCCCAACCAAGTTGACACATAGTTTTTGGGGACACAATTCAATTCATAACAATCCAGTATACCCTAAATATTATCATTTCAACATGCGATCAATACATGATAATAATTTAAGCTATTTTATGTTTTTTTCCCATACTAGATCTTTGAAATCCAGCATATATTTTACCCTTACAGTACATTTTAATCCAGACAAGGTATATTTTGAGTGCTCACTAGCCACATGTAGTTAGTGGCTACCATATTAGGCAGAATGTCATGGGCCTTCACTGGCAAAGTAAGAAGAGTTATTTGGGGATGGATGATGGGGGTACTTGTAGGCACCTTTGTAATCAGAATGTCTTTGGGTGGGTGGCTGGTCAGCAGATGTTAGTTATATCACATAATGGCTATTTGCCCTGTCTTCATCCTGATGTTGAAAATTTTCCCTTACCCATTATGCCAATGCTCACGTTATTTGTATGTTCTCTTGCACCCTGCACTTTCCTCTCTCAACTCCTTTTACTTTTGTAAACCCCACTCCTTGAAAGGAAGGTTGGGCAATCCTACTTCCTTAGTGATACTGCCTCGGAAACCCAAGGAGGGGTCGCTATGAGTCGGGGCTGACTCGACGGCAAATAACAACAACAATCCTTTGTCATCCCATTTCTCTGATCCTACTTTAGGGTTGCTGGATACATTTTAAATCCCATGCCTTTTGACTTCAGCTGCTGCTTGGTAACCGCATATCTCAATTGTCTCTTAGCCCAACCTCCTTACTGACTATTGCAAACTTTGTATGTTCCCCTCAAGTTCTCAAATCCATTCAGTGCTCTCCCTCTCAGCACTTGGCTTTCCTCCTACTTTACTAAGAAGGTGACAGCATCTGGCACTAGCTCCTTTGTCTTCACCTCATTGTCTCTCTCCAGCTTTGCTCTCCTCTTCCTTGCCAGAACCAAGCCTTTAAATCCTACCCTTCCCAGCTCCAAAAAATCAGTCTATCAATTGGTCCTTTGGGGAAAGAGTCATGGGTTCTGGAGCCAGATCTTTTGGCTTCAAATCTCAGCTCTTCGATCTGCTAACTTAGGTAAGCTGTTTAACCTCTCTGCTATTCCTTAGTTACTATATTGTAAAATACGACTGATAAAAGTACCTAATTCCTATGACTGTAGTGAAGACTGTAGTGAAGATTAAGTGAACGAAGTGATCCATGTAGTGATTTAGCACGGTGCCTGAAGTAAATATTTGCTCTTATGCAATCTTCTCTCTTCTGTGACTTCAGTCTATCCCATTCCATTGTTGGCTTCTTCTCCTTGGCCTGCAAACATGCTCAGCTTCCTTGTAACTAACCATGTCCCTATATTGAGCTGCTGCATTCTTTCTCTCCTGAATATTTATGGCCTCACCGTCTTTGGATTCTGCAGCACCTGACACCATAAATGGGGTCTCATCATTTCTGGGTTTCTGCTTCTTCTTCCTCCACTGCTCCCCTCCCCCACCACTGTGGACATTCTTTGGGGTTTTCTTCACACTCTTCTATTTTATTGCTCCCCCCCCCCCACTTCCACCTCTGCAGTGACTCCACTGATATGGATGACCCTAGAATCTATGTCTCCAACCTTTGTATTCTCCTTTGTCCTGGGCCCACATTTTCAAATATCTGTTGGACCACTGAGGAGCTCTGGTGGTGTACTAGTTAACACATTTGTCTGTTAACCAAAAGGTTGGCGGTTTGAACCTACTGGCTGCTCTGTGGGAGATAGATGAGGCAGTCTGCTTTCATAAAGATCTACAGCCTTGGAAATCCTACAAGGAAGTTCTTTCTGTCCTAAAAAGGCTCACTATGAGTTGGAATTGATTTGGTGACTGTGGGTTTGGTTTTCGGTTGGACCACTGTCTCTAAATGAACCTCTCTTTGTGGATGAACTCCAAGTTAGGAAAGCATAACATGTCCAAGGATGAACTCTCTATCCTCCTACTCCCAAATCTTTTCTTTCTCTTGGATTTTCAGCTCTGCTGTTGTCTCCTCCACTCCCTAGTCACCCAGATTTGAAATCCTGGAGCTTTTGACACCTCCCTTTCATTCCTTCCTTGTCCAGTGCCTGACCAAAGAAAGAGTCAGTACTCAAAGGTGCAATGATCAATGAATCCCATCCAGTCCTGCTATTTTCTACCTTAGCTCCTCTCTAGTTCTTCTTTGAATTCCCACTGCAGGCACTGTCATAACCATTTTATATCTTTCCCATGTAATCTGCACAACCTTATAAGAAGGATATAATTTTTTTCATTTTTTCGTATGTAGACACTGGGGCTGGCAGAGGTTAGGGAAACTGGTTAAATGATAGAGTTGGAATTCAAAACTGCACCTGCATAACTCCAAAATTAATGCTTTTAATGTTTATTCTCTCCTGCTTCCCAGAAGTTTGAGCACCAGATTATGCCCTTTACAGAGTTTAATATGTATTGGATGCTGAATACCATGTTTGCACAAAAGCATATGCTTATGTGCCAATATTGTTTGCATGTTGGTATTCTATCTCCCCTGCTGTTACCCAGGCTTAAACCAACCAAAAACCAAATCACTGCCGTCGAGTCGGACCCAACTCATAGCTTCCCCTCCTTGGGTTTCTGAGGCAGTATCACTATGGAAGTAGATTGTCCAACCTTCCTTTTGAGGAGTGGCTGGTGGGTTTGAACCACCAGCCTTCTGGTTAGCAGTCAAATGCCTTAGGCACTAGAGTCTGTGCTTTTACAACTGGTGTTAGTACATGGAAGTCTTGACTGAGTGTAGATCCCTGCTACAGAAATTCAAGAGCTTTTTGTATTGGTAGAAATGTACCCACATCTTCAGATAGGACATCCACTTCCCTTTCTTTTGAGTCCCAGTGTCTGCATTTGTAAAATGAGGGAGTTGGGCCAGTACATTGCAAGGCCTGTCCTGTTCTTCTGCTTCATGACTCTGTTTCATGGGTCTCTTTATCTTCTCTCCAGACTTTCTACTCTCTCTTCCCTCTCAGAATCATTCATTTATTCTGTAAATATTTATTAAATGTCTACTAATGGGCCTTTTCATTGCAGCCAGAGTTTTGCTTTCATCTTGTTCCTCCCCTGCGTAAGAACCTTTGATGGCTTCTGACTGTCTAGAGATTAAAATGAGCTCAACTCCAGTGACTGCCTTCCCTATCCTCTGCCCTCACCCAGCACTCTGGGCCTGGTTTGTTGGTCATTCCTCCAGCCCATCATATCTGTCCCCATATTTGGGCTAGAGAGCTGCTTCCCCTTATCTGCCTGCTGAACATTTATTTACTCGTGCTTCAAAGTGAAGCTCAGATACCCTGTCTGTGGTGATTTCCCGTTCCTCCACAGGCCTTCTCAGGCTTCTATAATGCCTTCACCACACGTGTGTTCCATCATGGACCAAGAGTTCCATAAATGCACAAAACCTAACTCATTGCCTGAAAAAAAAGAAAGAAAAAAAAAGGAGCTTTGGTAGTATAGTGCCTAAGGCATTTGACTGCTAACCAGAAGGCTGGTGGTTCAAACCCACCAGCCACTCCTCGGAAGGAAGGTTGGCCAATCTACTTCCGTAGTGATACCACCTCGGAAACATTTTTGAGAAATGGGTGATTGAACATGATCTGTAGAGGCTGAACTTTGAACAGCAATGCTCTTTTCTTTCTTCAGCTTTTGGGCTGTTTAACTTCACGTCTTGCAGCCTATGGAGGTGACTTGATGACTGGAAAAGCATTGTTGCTCCTATCTGCAAGCAGTAGTGGCTTCAGTTTGATAGCTTCAATTTGGCCCTGGAGGAGGACTTTCAGAAGCAATGGCAGTTAAAACCACACATGCCAGAGAGGCTGTGGTGAAGGAGGCATTTGTGTTGGGCTTGGCAGGCTGGGGGGCTTTGTGCTTCAGATCACAAGTGGGCAAGTGTGCTGGGCAGGCTCTGGGCTGTACACACATGCTGAGGGGCTGGGCCCATAATGCCTACTGATCTGGGAAGAAAAGGAGACATTGTGTGGGCTGGCTGTGGTCCAAGGGAAATATTCCAGTTGTTCTCCTGTTTTGAATTGCTCTCTCTTAAAGGAGAAAAGTCCAGAAATGAAAAGTCTCCCCACTATTCCAACTCCCACTCTGAGAATAAGAGACTTAAACAATAATTCATATCAGATATCACTGCCTTCAAAATATTAATTAATCCATCAATGAATTAACCCAACCACAATACCTTTACTGAGCAGTACTGTGGGCCGGCACTGTGCTAGGTAGGCACTTACCAATTTACCAGTTGCTGTTGAGTTAACACCAACTCATGGCGACCCTGTGTGTGTGAGAGTAGAACTGTGCTCCACAGGTTTTCAGTGGCTGATTTTTCAGAAGGAGATCACCAGGCCTTTCTTGTGAGGTACTCCTGGATGGACTCAAACTTCCAACCTGTTAGCAGTCTCTTGCATCACTCAGGGACTCTGCACCAGGAAGAAAGAAATGAAGAGTGCACATCCCTGTCACTTGTAGGTTCTGTCGCTGATTGCCAAGTGTCTAAATCCTTGTGGAGTGTGGCCCAGCTCCCCTCAGGCCTAGTTTTCCCCTATTCCTCAGTGTTCCTGCCTCTAGGGCTCTGTCTGTCCTTGCCCTTTGTTCACTTCTACTCCCCTGGTCTCACCTAACAGAATCATCTGTTATCAACCCACCACCTTTGCCTAGACTCAGGTCTCTTGGACAAGTGTGAACAGAATCATGCCTCAGTCTAAGGGGTTAAAAGCTTAGTCAGGAAAACCTGAATGTAACTCTAGCTCTGCCTTGTATTATCTTTATGACTTTGGGCAAGGCATTTAACTTTTCTGAGTTTTGCTTTCCTAATCTGTAGAGCAGAGGAAAAATACCTAGCATATTGAGTCTTTGGGAAGAGTAAATGCTTACAGTGAAATGCTTTGCACAGCATCACATATGACAACTCTCAATAAATAATAACAAACCAATTAGCATTTATTGAGTGCTGACTATGTGCCTGACACAGTGCTAGGTTCTTTACAGTTATCTCAGCCACTTTTTAAAAATAGGAACTATTATTCTCTCTGTTTTATGAGCAAGGAAACTGAGGCACAGAAGAGGTTTGCTGAAAGCACACACTAATAAGCTGTCAAAATGGGATTTAAATCTAGGCAACCCGATTCCTACTACGATCTTAGCCAGACTGCCTCTTTTATTCTGTGACTCCTGTGGGCCAGATTCCAGATCCAAACAGGTTACAGGGGTACATGAAAGTCTGTATGGGCTGCAGGGAGGCAGAGATATAATACCCTCATTGGCCAAGACCAATCAGAGTTAAGAGCATGACTCTTGCATCAAAATGCCTACTTTAAATTTTGTACTCTACCTCTCCTGGCTGTGACCATTTGCCTGTGAAGCCTCAGTTTCCTCAGCTGGAAAATGGGGAAATAATAGTACCTGCCTCATGGGCTGTTAACCAGTTGCCCTTGAGTTGGTTCCTTCAGACCATATGTGCTGGAGTAGGATACTGAGTGCTTCGTAGAGTTTTCACTGACTGATATTTCAGAAGTAGATCACCAGGCTTTTCTTCTGAGGTGCCTCTGGGTAGACTCACACTGCCAATCTTTCAGTTAGCCCCTGGCACCTTACCTGTTTGCATCACCAGGACTCTTCATGGGTTATTGCTGCTGTGTCCTCTCGAGTCGATTCTGTCTCATGGTGACCCTGCTGGGCAGAGTAGGACTGCCTCCAGTGGGCTTCCTAGGCAGTACTCTTTCAGAGAACAGATCACCAGGTCTTTTCTCTTGCAGAGCCACTGGTTCATTCAAATGGCTGACCTTTCAGTTAGCAGCCAAGTGCTTAACTGTTGCACTACCATGGGTTATTAGGAAATTAAAATAAGATAATGTATGTGAATGTCTTTGGAAGGAAGGTTGGCCAATCTACTTCTGTAGTGATACCACCTCAGAAACCCAAGGAGGGGTCACTATGAGTAAGGTCCAACTCGATGGCACATGACAACAACAACATGTGAATCTCTTGGTGTCTAGTATATACTGAGTGCTCAATAAATGTCAGGTGTTATAGCATTTCTCATGTCTTTACACACACACACACATATTTCTTTTTTCGGCTTATGTGTCTCCATCTAAGTTGTGAGCTTCTGTCTTATTCAACTTCTCCAGCACCAGTCTCAACATCTAACATGGTACTGAGCACATAGTAGGTACTCACTAATTCCTTCAAGATTTGCTTATTAAATTAGCATAGGAGAAGAGACAGTTGGGCAGAGTTTGGCAGTTTTAAAAGAGGTGTTGTGTTTGCCCAGCATCAATAAAAGATGGATGCATTCCATTTCTTTTATGGTACTGATCTGATTTGGGGCTGGGGAGAGAAGAAGCAGAGTGGAGAAGAAATTCAGTTGATGGTTAATTGCTGTTTAATGATGCAGTGCCCTATTCAGATAAAACATACTCAGGTTGAAATACCCCAGCAGGCATGTTGTGAATATGAAACAAAAGCATAGGCCATATATTGACCATGTCATTGGCTCCGATTGATTCTGCAAATTAGATTGAAGTCAAGCTGTCTAACTATTTATAGTCTGGAAAAAAACAAAAGCATGTGTGGCTCTTCTCATTGTCACTGGATAAGGGAGAGTATGTGTGTGCACTGTGGGTAATCTGGTGAGGCTCCAGGAGTCTAAATTTTATAGGTAGAAATGGGGCTTCTGGTGGTGGTGGTTGTTAAGCGCTATCAAGTCCATGTCAGCTTATAGCAATCTCATGTGACAGAGTAGAACTGCTCCCTAGGATTTTCTAGGATATAATTTTTATAGGAGCATATCACCAGATCTCTTTCCCCATAAAGCCATTGATGGGTTTGAACTGACAACCTTTTGGTTAGCAGCTGAATGCATGACTGTTGCATCACCAAGGCTTCTTAGGGCTTCTGGTAGAAACCAAAAAATATCAAGATGGCTTTGTAGACACTTGTATACTGTTACTGAATTTGTGGAATTAGGAACCTGGATGGTTGAGGTGCTTGTCCTTGTGAATACGTTGTGTGGAATAGTCTTCTTAGTCCTATGACATACATACTCTTCTAAGACAGAATATTCTAACCAGGGAAAGTTGATGGGTCAGCTGCCCAGGTCTACTCTACAAATTCTGACAACAGCCAGGGCTTCAAACTAGGCTGTGAGAATACTTACCCCCCATCCCCCATGATAATGGTTGTAGTGATTTTACCTGAGGAAGGAGAAAATAAATAATGACTCCAAACCCTCAGTTGTGGTTAAGAGCACATATTTTCACCTCAGACAATCCTACCTTTGGATCCTGTATCTGTTTCTTGCTGGCTGCCTGAGTTTGGAAGAGTTACTTAACCTCTCTAAGCATTTATAAATGGGACTAAAGGAGTTAACAAATGAAAATCATGTCATGTCAGGCCTGAACAGAGTAAGCACTCAATAAATGGTAACTAAGGAGCTATGGTGGTGCTAACCAGAAGGTTGGTGGTTCAAACCACCAGTCGCTCTGTGGAAGGAAGACTGGACAATCTACTTCTGTAAAGACTGCTTTGGAAACCCAGTGGGGGTTGCTATGAGTTGGAATCGACTCAATGGCAGTGAATTTGGGTTTTTTGTTTATTATTATTATTAGCTCTAAAATACAGTGAAGCTTTAAAATCACGTACACTGTCATTATCCACATCATGTCCATTTGGGCAAAATTTGACTGCATGTATATCTATGGTCCCATAAGATTATAATAGAGTTCAGAAATCCTAATTGGAGAATGGGACTATCTTAGTTAGCTAGTGCTGCTATAACAGAAACACCACAGTGATGGGTTTAACAAAGAGAAATTTATTCTCTCTCAGTTTAGGAGGCTAGAGGTCCAAATCCAGGGTGCCAGATACAGAGGAAGGCTTTCTCTCTCTTTTGATCTTGGAGGAAGGTCCTTGTCATCAGTCTGCCCCAGGTCTAGGAGTTTCTCAGCACAGGGACCCTGGTCCAAAGGACACATTCTGCTCCCAGTTCTTCTTTTTTTGGTGGTAGGAGGTCCCTTTCTCTCTGCTCACGTCTATCTCCTTTTATTTTTTGTAAGATAAAAGGTAATGTAGGCCACACCTCAGGGAAACTCCCCTTACATTGGCTCAGGCTGATTAAGGGTGTTGTAGACCACCCTCATCCCTTTATAACTGATTGGTTGATCACATCAGATCACACATAACTGCCAAATTAAATCCTCACACAACTATTAAACCAATTACAATCATGGACCAGCCAAGCTGACACATATTTTGGGGGACATAATTCAATCCATGGCAAGAATGTAGTGAATGGAACAACTTCCCACATACAACACGTGTATTTCATGCCTCCTGTATACAAAGTAATTGCACTGCCAGGGGTATAATAGTACAGTACATTTATAACCTATAATACATATGTCCTGATGATCATATGTTGCCGTCTTATGTATATACTATGCTGTACTTTCTATCTGTGAAGTTTACCATATAACAGTGTATGTTTCAACTCCTAAGCAGCAACATCCAATCTCATGTTGCACAAAGTCACTTGAGTGTTGTAGCATTATTTCTGTTTAATTTGCTTTTGAAAATATTACTGGAAAGGGTATCATGGTTCCCAAACACTGCTAAACCAGTGTTAGTGACAGCAACAACAAAAGGCAACGGAGAAGGATCGATTTGGAAGAGAAACAAAAGGTTTTTATTAAACAACACGAAGGTGGAAAATCAGGGAATCTATTGCTCATGGTTTAGGTACCTCACATTGATGATCAATTTGATCTTCAAAAACAAATGAAAAGTTCTCCCAGCTGTTAAAGGATTGGCTGTACTGAAAGCTAAAGGCTAACAGAAATGCGAGAGGGACCTATAACGGATATGGAGAAATTGCTAATGGCATGGATTGAGGACCAAACACAAAAGCGAATCCCTCTCAGCACAATGACGATAACTGTTAAGGCACAAAGCTCCTTTGAGATGCTTAAAGAAAAAGCAGGACTAGATGATGATATGGTGTTCACACAATGTCCAAATCATGTGACATCTTATTTCACAAACATAACATGGATGTTAAGCAGCACATAACTGTGTTTTAATAATCACAGCAGCATTTGCATATCTTTAGGGGAAAAGAGTGTTTATGTTTATGAAATTATATGTGTACATACTGAGTTACTGATGCTATTTGGTGGCCATGGAGATTCAAGGTGTCTTTGAACAACCTTTTACCTCCTTGGGGATTTGAACCCTAAAACCCCAAGGCTGGGTGTCAGTGGTCCAGTTAGTCTGGCCTTGTGGAGGACCAGAGGAGCTAACTCAGAATGAAATGTAATCTCATATAATCCCCCAATCAGAAACATGCTACTTCCCAGTCTCTAGCTCAGGAAATATGCCCATAAGGGCTTATCATGTTTCCCTTTATGATACCCAAGTAACTGGTATCTGATTCCCATCCCTCTGTTATACAGAAAGACAAGATTCGTAGATGCACGTATGTCCCCAGTTTCAGTGTGTTGTGTTTGTCCCCAAAACACTGGCCTAAGAAATTGTTTCTCACCTTCAAAACCTAGTTTCTTTCTTCCCTCAGGAATGACAGCAACCACAGCTCCTGTGTGAGTGTTTTCTATGTGCCCACTGAGTGATTCTTACGCACACTGGAGTTTGAGAAGCACTGCTCTGTTTGTTGTTGTTAGTTGGCACAGAATGACTTACTGTGACTTCATGCATGCAAAGCAGAACTGTGCACCGTTGGATTTTCAAGGCAGATCGCCAGTCCTGTCTTCTCAGGCACTATCACAAACTCCAGTGTGCATGAGAATCTCCTGGAGGGCATGTTAAAATATGGATTCCTACCCCAGAGAGCCTAATTTTGTATCCATTATTTTTCCCATTTGTATTCATTGCTTTCATTACATGGTTCCTCAGAGTAGGTATAGCGGATGTGAGTGGAATCCAGGCACACTTCAGGCTCAAGCCGTGGCTCAAGATGAGCCATGGTTTACATCTGCAGGAGCCATTAGTGGAAATCTGGGCTGGCTTTCTGTCCCCTGCCGAGTCATTAGCGACAGCCTCTCTCTGCTTCCAGGAAACTGTCCCACTGGCGGAGGTGCATACCTCTCCTGAGTTATGTGACTCGGGACAGTGGGCCCCAACATCAGCCACCACAGCCCCTGCCCTGGTGAAAAACAGAGAAACAAAATTAATTTGGAACCTAAAACACTTATAGCTGGCCTGAAAATGTATCTTTCTAATGGCAATTCTGACAGAGTACTAGGTCTACAAAGAGCATTTTTTGTAAAATTGGTATCTGTGTAACTCGACTGCTGCCATCTGGTTATATAGCAATTAAACACCTCAAGACTGCTTAGAATGTTCAAAGATTATTTGAAAAGTAATTTTGTTGTATTGATTAATGTTAATGAGAAAGCCACCACATTTTTAAGTCAATTCCTCAGCAAAGAAATTTATCTTATTTATAAACCTATTGCATCCCCAAAAAATGCTGTTTATATTTTAATTTTAGTGAACATGGCTGATGGAATTTAATGTTAGACATGTTCCTTTACTAAATTCTTCTATCTGGTTCCTTCTCTTTCTGTTTAAGCTCACTGGCAACTTGCTTCGTCGGTGGTTACAGAAATAAACCCAAAGGACAGGGAACATTATAATTGAGCTTGGGTTCTGAAGTCAGACAAACCTCAATTTGAATTCCAGCCTGGCCACTTACTTGCTTTGTGCCCCTAAGTTTCTGGACTTCTTGTCTCTGAAAAGATATAATAGCACCTATTATGTGATCATTGTGAAATAAGTTAACATTTGTACAACATAAAACAGTTTCTGGCTAAAAATAATTATAACAATATAAATATTTACTATTATTGTTGTTACTCCTAAACCTCAGTTTTCTAATCTGTAATATGGGTATGACAGGGAATAAAACCATTAATTAACTCACAAGTGGTAAATTCTTTGTCTGTGGAGCCATCTGAGGAATTTCCTTCTAAGGAAATTTTTGGCATAGCTTGCTTAGCTGTTGCCCCTCCATTGTTATGCAGAGAAAGCACTGTCGAAATGGAGCTGATATTGAGATTCATGGTAGAGAGGGTAGAGAGAGACTGATAGCCACTGTAAGTAGATGGCAGAGGGGAGGGAGGTGAGTGAGTGAAGAGCCAAGCAGATGAGTTTGCACAAGAGGTGTTGGGGAACAGAACTGCTGCTTCTGGAGCAGTTGCTTTGCTGGCAACAAATACTGAGAATAACAGAGATAGGAAAGAAACATAGTTAAGACTTTTGCTTTGTGTTAAGAATGCACTTCCCCTTTGGTGTTTTCTCTAGAGACTGCAGTGAAGGTTTGGATTTCTTCTAATTATTTTTATTCATTTATTTATTTTTTTACTTAACTGCTGTTTCTTTGAACACTGAACTCAGATGAGGCCATAAGGCAGCCATCTTTTCGTCGGTGACAGAGGAATCATGCTGGTACTACCCAGGCGTTGAGTGAAGTAAGTGAATAACTTAGTGTGCAGTCAATGCTTAATTGATGTTGGCAATTGTTTTTATTGCAGTGCATCTTACTCTCTTTGTAGCCAGAGGCTGCAAACTAAGGTCACCAATGGGAGTATGAACAATTCTCTGGCTCTCTTTGCTACAATAAAAACCCCATTATTTTGCATTTAAACTGGAGACGCAAGCCACTTGTTTTTAAAGAAACCATTAATCTCATGTCCTCCAATATCACACTGCAGATCAGTGCCACCAGCATGAGGTATATAAAGGAAAGCACTGGAATTGGGTCTAGGAAACAGAATCTGACCTTGGCCCTGCTGGAGGATATGGGTAATTTGTTGAGCCCAGTCTTCCCATTAGTAAATGAGGGTGATGTCTAAGGTCCTTTCTGTCTGTAGTTCTCTGGTTCCAATAGTAGACGATCAGCAGGACTGATGGACTCACCACTTGCAAGGTCCTGAGCTGGTGCCACAAAGGATACCTAAAAGAATGACAGAGGGACTTTAATTTAAAGGACTCCATAATCTGGTTTAGAAGAAAAGATGTGTGCAGAATTATCTAATAAAAGTCTGCATATGCCATGTTCTAGCCGAGACTGGTACAGTGGTTAAGCACTTGGCTGCAAACCGAAAGGTTGGTGGTTTGAACCCAGTAGCCACTCTGCAGGAGAAAGGGGTGGCAGTCTGCTTCCATAAAGATTTACAGCCTTGGAAACCCTATGGGGCAGTTTTACTCTGTCCTATAGGGTCACTTTGAGTTGGAATTAACTAGACAGCAATGGGGTTGGGTCCCCCCGCCCCAACTGTTATGTTCCAAATGTCCAACCATTCTGTGATAGCTTTGAGCTGCTGCAGGGTGATACAAACATGAGATATGAATTTCAACACTTTTTCTTAATTACTTTATGCACATTAAAACAAAGTTCATGTACCCCACCCCACCCCAGAAAAAAAAACAACAAAAACCACCACCAGTTGCTGTTGAGTGGATATTGACTCATGGTTACCCTATGTGAGTCAGAGTAGGACTGCTCTCCATAGGGTTTTCAATGGCTGTGACCTTTTGGAAGTAGATTATCAGACCTTTCTTCTGAAGTTCCTCTCGGCGATTCCAACTGCCAGCATTAGGTTGCAGTAACATCCAGAGACTCTGCAGTTCATACTGACCTTCCTATACCAGCATCCACCTCTCCTATTTCCTCTTTCCACTTCGTCTCTGGATTAATTCTTGTCCTTTCTTCAGCTGACTTACTATAGGGATGAATGTTCATCATCCTTGTTTGACACACATCAAATATGCCCGCTTCTCTTCAGACTGAACTTGCTAGAGGCCCAGCAGGGCATTGTGAAATAATACTAATAAAAGCCTTTCAGCTTGCCTGAAAATCTGGAAACCTCCCTCACTCCGCCCAAGTATCTGGGGATCACTTATCAGGCTCAGTTTAGTTTAACTGACTTTCCTGAATGTGCAGTCTGGGCATATTTGAGCCAAGAAAAATCTTCCTCCCTACCCACAAGGCAGATGCCATAGCCCACGCAGGCCCTAAACTGTCTGCACCTGCAAATATTCATTCTATGAACCCAGACTAATGCCTGTGAGGCTTCTGCTGGATTCTCAATGGGGATAATGATGTTGGGGTGGGGGCTGCCCAAGCAGGGTGAGTCCAGGGGTACCCCGCTGTAGAGGGTGTGTCTGTGTCTACCCTAGAGGTGTTTTCACTGAAGTGACCTAGAAGGGAAGAGGTGGAGTGGAATTCCTAGGAAGTGTTTACTCCAAGTTGTTCCTGTCAACTCTTTTGACTGTGGTCCAGTTGGTGGAGCAAACAACCTTGTGGCCCACTGAGCCCACTCATCCGCATTATGCTGTGGAGAAAGAATTCAGTAAGAAGAGTGAATTAAAGGGGAAGAGAAAAATAGTCAAAATGGTGATGTCGCAAATACTCAAGACAGAAAAAGCAACAGTAACTTCTGAAAGTAACTCTACAAATAATATAAATTAATAAGAGAATAGAAGCAATTGAAAACCAAGTCAATGCTGATATGCTACATCACAGCAGCCAAGCTTCGTAGTGGGAAACAATAGAAACCACCCTAGCAAGAATGCATAGAAAAGGAACTGGTTAAAGGATATTAAGTAGCTGAATGCCACTCTACCACCCTCACCAGTGTCTCTTGCCTGCTGCTGTTGTTAACTGTGGTAGAGCCAGCCCCTGCTCATGGAGACTCCACACACAATAGAACTAAACGTTGGTGGTCCTGCATCATCCCCATGATTGATTGTGGGCCAGACCACCGTGATCCATAGAGTTTTCACAGTCTGATTCTTGGAAGTCATTGCCAGGCCTTTTTTCTTAGTCCATCTTAGTCTGGAAGCTCTGGGGAACCTGTTCGGTATCATAGCAACACACAAATCTCCACTGTGCGTTGTCCAGCACTGGGACCCAGGTCTCCTACATGGAAGATGAGAATTCTACCACTGTGCCACCACTGGCCCTCCACTTGCCTGCAGCACTTCCTTTTCCATGGCACTTTCTTCCAATTTGAAGTCTAGCACGGATGAATCTACCTGCTGAGCTTGGTCCCATGACTGAGCCCTAGCTGTGAAAGAGGCAGGCACTGGGAAGGGGGGACTTCCAAGGGGAGAAATAACCCAGGACAGGAAGCATGCTCACTAAGGTGCTGAGTAGCCAAAAGAGGCACAAAAAATATCCTCTGCACTAATAACAAAGCACCCTGCCTGAGAATTGTGGGCATTCTAGCTCTTGGCCTAGCTGTGTACCCAAGAATTCTATAGTGTGTGTAGTGATGGCTTCTTTGTGGAATGGTAGGTTAATGTTCTCAGTAAACTCTTGTAGTGAACTAATTTTTGTTTATTAATGCCAGGGTTTATTGACCTTCAATAACTCATATGTTCCTAGTTCTTAGTAAAAATGAAATTCCATGTAACTGTGTTATTAGCCCCTAAGAATAAAGAAAACAGATGTATTTGGGACCCAATTATGACTCTTTAGGAAACTCTTGCTCTCTACTCCTGGGCCAGGGTCTTTACTTTGGGAATTTGAGATTTAAAGAATTGAGACTGTGGTCTGTTCTACAGAATTGCACATCTGACACCGACTTTGTCATGTAGAATCTCAGAATCCCACTTTCCTTTCCTTACCTCTGAGGTTATAGCAAACTCCTATTAGTTACTTCTCTGTTCAGTTCTGACACCAGTCATCTGGAGCTAGGTCAGATCTTACAAGTTCAAAGGACATGGTCCTTCTGACTGCGAAATAGACAGATGCCAGCTACAAGCTTGGGAGTCCATATAACAACCTCACTTCTAATCTACCAGCTTCAGATCCAGGGTTTTCTTCTGTCCCTTTAGGATGCCAGCTGCAAACTTGTGAGCCTCCTAACTTGTAACCGGGTTCCCTAACTTCTCACATGCTGGCTCCCACTATTCTTTTGGTTTGATAATTCACTGGAACAATTCACAGAAAATGCTAAACTTACTATTATACTTTGTTATAGCAATAAAAGTGCCCTAGTGGCACCGTGGTTATGCCTCAGGGAGGGACCAAAATCAAAACCAAACGCACTGCCATCGAGTCGGATCCAACTCACAGGGACCCCTCCTTGGGTTTCTGAGGCAGTGTCACTACAGAAGTAGATTGCTCAACCTTCCTTCCAATCATGCTTATGTAATGAAGCTGCTGACTGAAAGACTGGTGGTTCAAACCCACCAGCTTCTCCACAGAAGAAAGATGTGACAGTCTGCTTCTGTAATGATTACAGCCTTGGAAATGCTGTGGGGTAATTCTACTCTATCCTATAGGGTTACTTGGAATTGGAAGTGATGCAATGCCAATGGGTTGGATTTGATTTTTGGGATAGCAGAAAAGGATACTGGCAAAAACATTGTATAGGATGAGGGTTGGGAGGATTCCCAATGCAGAGCTTCCATGTCCCAAAGGGTGCACTGCTCTCATGTGCATGGATGTTATTCACCAGCCAGCAAGTCCATGGAGTTTCTGTGTCCAGATCCTTTACTCATTGTATAGTCATGATTAGGGCCTCATTACATATGCATGAATTATGGTCCCTTCTGTCCCTGAGGTCATCTGATATCAAGCTACCAGGTGGCCTTTGTGGCCACCAGCCCCTCACTCATTTGTACAAATCCTCAGGTGTTGTTTAGATAACAAAGGTACCTCAGTTACACAGGAAATTACAAGTTATCTTTCAGGAAACAAGAACAAAGACCATATTACTTTGTGTAATTCTTTACCTTACAGAGACACATTGCTGTTAAGTTGGTTTCAATTCATATCGACCTTATGTGCAACAGAATGAAATACTGCCCAGTCCTGCACCATCCTCACAATCATTGCCATGCTTGAGCCCATCATTGCAGCCACTGTGCCAATCCGTTACATTGAGGGTTTTCCCCTTTTTTGATGACCATTTTGAATCAGACAACCATATCATCTATGCCGGGAATGACAAATTCAAGAGGAATGGTGTGATATTCATGGTCACAAAGAATGTTTCAAGATCCATTCTAAAGTACGGTGCTGTCAGTAATAGGATAATACCCATAAGCCTACAAGGAAGATGAGTTAACTACTGTTATTTAAATTTATGTGAGGAAGGGAAGACCCTCAACAAGATGGATTGACACAGTGGCTGCAACTACGGGCTCAGGTATAGCAAGGATCATGAGGCTGGCACAGGACTGGACAGTGTTTCGTTCTGTTGTACACAGGGTCACTAAGAGTTAGAGCTGACTCAATGGCACCTAACAACAACAACAACATACTTTACTCAACCATGATATCCTTCTCCAGGGGCAGGTCCCTTCTGACAACATGAACAAAGTATGAGAGATGAAGTCTGGTGATTCTTGCTTCTAAGGAGCATTTCAGCTGTACTCCAAGACAGATTTATTTGTTTTTCTAGAAGTCCACAGTACACTCAATATTGTTTGTTAATACCATAATTAATTGTATCAATTCTGTGATTTTCCTTATTAATTGTCCGGCTCTCACATGCATATGAGACTATTGAAAACACCATGGTTTGGGTCAGGCACACCTTACTTTTCAAAGTGTTATCTTTGCTCTTAGCCCTTTAAAGAGGCCTTTTGCAGAACATTTTCCCAGAGCAATACATCTGATTTCTTGACTGCAGCTCCGTGGACATTGATTGTGGATCCACGTATAATGAAATCCCTGACAACTTCAGTCTTTTCTCTATTTATCATGATGTTGCTTATGGTCCAGTTGTGAAGATTTTTGTTTTCTTTACATTGAGGTGTAATCCATATGGAAGGCAGTAGTCTTTCATCAGTAAGTGATTCAAGCTTTCTTAACTTTCAGTAAACAACGTTGTGTCATCTGCATATTGCAGGTTGTTAATGAGTTTTCCTCTGATCCTGATGCCATATAGTCCAGCTTCTCAGATTATTTGCTCAGCCTACAGATTGAATATGTGTGGTGAAAGTATATAACCCTGGCACACACTTTCCTTGATTTTATGCATTGAGTATTCCCTTGTTCTGTTTGAAGGACTGCCTCTTGGTCTATGTACAGGTTCCTCATGAGGGCAATTAAGTGTTCTAGAATTCCTATTCTTTGTAGTGTTATCCATAATTTGTTACGATCCACATACTCAAATGCCTTTGCATAGTCAATAAAACACAGGTAAACATCTTTCTGTATTCTTTGCTTTCAACCAAGATCCATCTGATTTCAGCAATGATGTCCCTTGTTCCACATCCTCTACTGAATCCGACTTGAATTTCTGGCAGTTTCCTGTTGATGTACTTCTGTAACTATTTTTGAATTATCTTCAGCAAAATTTTATTTGCATGTGATAATAATAATATTGTTCAATAATTTCCACATTCTGTTGGATCACATTTCTTTGGAATGGACAGAACTATGGGTATCTTCCAGTTGGCTGGCTAGGTAGATGTCTTCCAAATTCCGGCATAAATGAGTGAGTGCCTCCAGTGTTGCATCTGTTTGTTAAAACATCTCAATAGGTATTCTATCAATTCCTAGAGCCTTGTTTTTCACCAACTTGGTGCAACTTGGGCTTCTTCCTTCAGTGCTGTGGGTTTGTGATCATATGCTACCATCTGAAATGGCTGAACATCAACCAATTCTTTCTTGTACAGTGAATCTAGGTATTCCTATCTTCTTTTGATGTTTCCTGCATTTTCCAATATTTTCCCCACTGAATCCTTCAATATTGCAATTTGAGGCTTGATATTTTTCTTCAGTTCTTTCAGCTTAAGAAATGCTGAGCGTGTTCTTCTTCTTTGATTTTCCAATGCCAGGTCTTTGCACATTTCATTATAGTGCTTTACTTTGTGCCCTCGAGCTGCCCTTTGAAATCTGTTCAGCTCCTTTACTTCATCATTTCTTCCATTTGCTTTAGCTACTCTCTTTGTGAGCAAATTTCAGAGTCTCTTCTGGCATCAATTTTGGTCTTTCTTCCCTTTCTGTCTTTTTAATGACTTTTGCTTTCTTCATGTATGATGTCCTTGATGTCATCCCACAACATGTCTGATCTTTGGTCACTGGTGTTCAGTACATCAAATCTGTTCTTCAGATGGTCTCTAAATTCAGATGGGATATACTCAAGGTCATATTTTGGCTCTCATGGATTTGTCTTATTTTTCTTCAGATTCAGCATAAACTTACCTATGAACAACTGATGGTCTGTTCCACAGTTGCCACTGGCTTTGTTCTGACTCATGATATTGAGCTTCTCCATTGTTTCTTTCCACCAATATAGTTGATTTGATTCCTGTGTATTCCATCTGGTGAGGTCCACATGTGTAGTCACCATTTATGTTGTTTAAAAGATATTTGCAGTACAGAAAGTGTTGGTCATGCAAAATTCTGTCATGTGATCTCTGGCATCATTTCTATCACCTAGGCTGTATTTTCTAACTACCAATACTATTTCTTTATTCCCAACTTTTATATTCCAATCACCAATAATTATGAATGCCTCTTGATTGCATGTTTGGTCAGTTTCAGACTCCAGAAGTTGGTAAAAATCTTCAATTTCTCCATCTTTGGCTTTAGTGTTTGATGTGTAAATTTGAATAATGGTCATATTAAGCAGCCTTTCTGGTAGGCATATGGATATTGTCCTATCACTGACAGCATTGTACTTTATGATAGATCTTGAAATGTTCTTTATGACGATGAATGTGATGTCGTTCCTCTTTACTTTGTCTGTCATTCCTAGCATAGTAGACTATATGATTGTCTGATTCTAAATGGCCAATACCAGGCCACTTCAGCTCACTAATGCCTAGGATGGGAGCTCTGGTGGCATAGTGCCTAAGGCATTTGACTGCCAACCAGAAGGCTAGAGGTACACACACACCAGCCACTCTTCAGAAGGAAGGTTGAGCAATCTAATTCTGTAGTGATACTGCCTTGGAAAACCAAGGAGGGGTCGCTGTGAGTCAGATCTGACTCCAATTGATCTTTATGCATTCCATTTCATTTTTGACAACTTCCAGTTTTCCATATGTTCCACGTTCCAATTATTAATGGATATTTTCGGCTGTTTCTTCTTATTTTGAGTTGTGCCACATCAGCAAATGAAGGCCCCAAAAGCTTTACTTCATCTACATCATTAAGGTCAACTCTGCTTTGAGGAGGCAGCTCTTTCCCTGTTGTCTTTTGAATGTCTTCCAACCTGAGGGGCTCCTCTTCAGCACTATGTCAGACAATATTTCCCTGCTATACCTAAGCTTTTCAGTAACCATGTTTCCCCCCGAAGTGGACCTGGTCCATCTTTCTTCCTAGTCTGTCTTAGTCTGGAAGCTCTGCTGATACCTGTCCACTATGGATAACCCTGCAAGTATTTGAAATACCAGTGGCATGGTTTCCAACATCATAGCAACACACAAGCAACCACAGTATGACAAGCTGACAGATGAGACACATAGTAGCAGGGGCATTTCTAGGGTCTTGTTTAGAGATCCCTTTGCACTATGAAAAGGAGCTCTGGTGGTGCAGTGCCTAAGGCATTTGGCTGCTAACAAGAAGGTTGGTGGTTCAAACCCACCAGCTGTGCCATGGAAGGAGGATGGAGCAATCTACTTCTGTAAGGATTTATTGCCTCAGAAACCCAATGGGGGTCGCTATGAGTTTGCATTATGAGGGACTTGGATGAGAAAGACTTGGTTCCTACCATCCTGGAGCTTTCCGTCCAGGAAGAAGCCTTACATGATAACAAAGATGGCAGGACAAGATACCATGAGACAGATTTAACTTGCCTGAGGTCTCAATGTATAGCAAAGCCAACATTTGATCCCATCTCTGCCTGATTCCAAAGTTGACTTTCGTCACTGAGCTATCCAGCAGGCTGAGAAACAGATCAATAATCTATTGATCTCTTTGTGTGGAATAGGTGATCCCAAACATATCCAGACAAAATGAAAATTCTGAGGCCTTTTAGTGTTCACTGCCTATTACAGTGGGCATTTGTCATTCTCCAATGGAAAAAGGATCTTGTTAGAAATTAAGGAGCTCTGGTGATTTAGTGATTAAGGCACTTGGCTGCCAACAAAAAGGTCGGTGGTTCAAACCCACTGGTTACGCCATGGAAGAAAGATGAGGCAGTATGCTTCCATAAAGATTGACAGCCTTGGAAAACCAATGGGGGTCACTATGAGTCATAATTGACTGAATGGCAATGAGTTTGGTTTTTGTTAGAAATTGGATTTCTAATCTCACATGACCTCACAGAGATTAAATAATCATTCTCTGCCATGAAATTCCAGAAGATGGGGAATTACACACCCATGGGCTTTCAGGATCACTATCTAGGGGGGTGAGTCTGATGGGCAGAGAAGGACTGATGATTTGAACAGGAAGTGAGGTGGGGAAAGGGTAATGCAGGTCAAGTGGAATAGTCTGAATAAGGGAAGACTAATTAAAAACTGATGGGGAGGCTTAGATTTCAGTTCTCACTGAGAACTCCTCACTCCTCTTGTGACCTGAGATGTTTTTAGGATGAGGGTTATTGAGAGAAGACAGTATTGGATTGGACCCAAGGTACTGTGTGTCACTAGGTGTCACTTTATTCATCAGAAAGCAGAAAGTTATATTCAGTGACCTGCAAAATCCTTTCTAGCCCTGATGAACTTTGAAAACATCATGCTAAGTGAAAGAAGACAATTACAAAACATCACATTTTTTCAGATTCCCTTTATATGAAATGTCTAGAATAGACAAATTTGTACCCACCAGCCACTCCTCGGAAGGAAGGTTGGGCAATCTACTTCCATAGTGATACCACGTAGGAACCCAAGGAGGGGTCTCTGTAAGTCGGATCTGACTGCACAGCAGTGAGGTAAAGACAGAATGTAGATTAATGGTTGCCTAGTTCTGGGGTGGAGGGTGGACACACTGGGGAGTGACTGCTAATGAATATGGGGTTTCCTTTTAGGGGAGATGAAAATAATCTAAATGTAGATTGTAGTGATGTTTGTACAACTCTGTTATGCTAAAACCATTAAATTGTACAATATGAGCAAATTGTTTGGTATGTAGATTACATCTCAATAAAGCTGTTTAAAAAGTCCTTTCAACTCTGAGAGTCTGCAGCTTTATCATCTATCCATCCATCCATTTATTTATCCAGCCATTCAATACATTTGTATTAAGTCCTTACCATGTCAAGTACTAGGAATAGGGTGATGATAAAATAAATATGATCTCTGCCCTTTCTATGCTTCTAACTGTGGGTTTTAAAAAATAAACATAACTAACAGTAATGAGTGTTTATTATATACCCAGCAGTGGCACACAAACTTCACATAATTTATCTCATGTGATTCTCACAACAGTTTACTGAGCTGGGCTCTTCTTCAACAAAGAAATTTGCTCAACGTCACAAAGAATTTATACCTAGGTTTATTTTACCTTAAGCCCATGATCTTAAACTACTCAGCATTGTATATGTTATCTGGGTGCTAGCCACCTGGAATTGGGATCTTACCTGGCCTGAGGCTGGCTGATCTGGTAACCTTGAAAGGAGAGTTAAACACAAGATGGAAATGATCTCCAGTAGGCAGTGGTTTGTAAAATAAAGCATAAGTCAGTGGAGTCTTACATAACCATTTACATTGTATAATTATATTTTTTCAAAAAGGTTATGTGATAGAATTTTAAATAAAAATTTCAATTTAAAATTTAATTTATATTATTTTCTAGAGAGCTGATATTTATTGAGCACATATTATATATCAGCCTCTGTTCTAATTAATTTCCATGTATTACCGTATTATTTAATCTTGACAGTCATGATGTGCTGGGAGTAACTAGTATTCCTTTTACAGGTGTGGTAGTTAAGGTTGTGTGTCAACTTGGCTGGGCCTTGTTGAGTAGCTGGGCAGCTGGTTGTAGTTATTCCACATGATGAGACTGGCAACCAACTCCATGGTGGAATCTGCTGCGAGCAGCTGAGTAGCCGCCTTAGGGATATGGTCTGCTTCCCGTATATAAGGAGAAGCTTTGGGAATGGTCTGGAGCTTTTGGGCACAGTTAGACCCTGCAAGTAGCCAGGTCTTCATTTAGCAGCCTGCCATGCCCTGCTTACTGTTCTTGGGACTTTTTTTGGACTTGAATTAGTGACCTGCTATGTTGTTTGGTAATCTTGGGACTGTGCCATTTTATTTGTCAACCTTGGGTTTGCCAGCCTCAGCAGCCAGGCAGCTGCCTAAGTTTAAGAAAAGCCTCCAGCTTCAGTGGCCTGCGAGCAAGAGGCAGAGCTGAAGCCCAAGGTCAAGGGGCCTTCACCCAGCTCCTAGAACTGGCACTTTGAACTTGGACTTCTGGCTTCCTATACTGTGGGAGAATAAGCTCCTGTTTGTTAAAGCCATCCACCTGTGGTATTTCTGTTACAGTGGCAGGAAGTAACCACAACAGGTGAGGCATCTTAGACACAAAAAGGTTAAGTAATTTGTCCAAGTAGTAGTCAGTGCAAGAGCTAGAACTCTAGCACATGATTACTTGACTTGGAGCCCATGCTCTTAACTACTGTAGAACTGTTCTTCAATTATGTTAAAATATGCATTCTCTTAAGAGAATGAAAAAACAAACTGGACTGGAAGAAAATATTTGCAAAACACAATTTCTGATAAAGGACTTATATGCAAAATATACAAAGAAGTTTTGAAACTCAACAACAAGAAAACAAACCACCCAGTTACAAAGTGGGCAAAAGATCTGAACAGAATCTCACCAAAGAAGATATACAGATGGCAAGCATATGAAAAAATGCTCAGCATCATATCTCATTAAGGAATTGCATATTAAAACACGATAGTGTTACATACCTATTAGAATGGCAAAAATAAAAATACTGACAATACCAAATGTTGGTGTGGATGAGGAGCAACAGGAACTCTAATGCAATGCTGGTAGGAATGCATAATGGGTACAGCTACTTTGGAAGACAGTTTGGCATTTTTTCACAAAGCTCAACATAGACTTAACCTATGGTCCAGCAATCATACTCAATATTTGCCCTCAGGAGCTGAAAACTTATGCCCATCCAAACACCTGCACACACATGTTAACAGCAGCTTTACTCATAATTGCCAAAAGTTGGAAACAACCAAGATGTCCTTCAACAGGTGAATGGATAAACAAACTGTGGTATATCTATGCAATGAAATATTATTCAATGATAAAAAGATAAAAGAGGGAAGGTTGGGGCAGGTTTGCTGGTCTGGTGGAGCCTGGTGGAACCACTGGGACCGTGGCCCCTAGCTGCCCTTCGGGTATGGAGTTGGGCCTATTCCTGTGGCTTCCAGCTAGGCAGGAGACAGGTATGTGGGGTGAGTGTTTGCATTGGGTAGATGCTCTCCTCGGGGAGAACAGTGATGGGAGAGGGGAGGGGCTGTGTGTGCATGGGGGGGGTTCGAGGTGTGGGAGAACATGGAGGGAGGGACTCAAGGAGGAGGTGACTGTGGGTGTGGGGAGGGAAGGGAGCTGTTGCATTGTGGTAAAATGTAGTCAGTGTCATGGGACAGGGTTATGTGAGCTGCTGGGTGGGGGTGGGTTTGCTCTATAGGCTTTCACCCAAATCACAATTAAAAAAAAAAAAAGAAGTGTGCTATTAAATTACAAAAAGACATGGAGGAACCTTAAATGCATATTACTAAGTGAAAGAAGCCAGTCTGAAAAAGCTACGTATTATATAATTCCAGCTATATGAAACTGGAAAAAGCAGAACTATAGAGACAATAAAAAGATCAGTGGCTGCCAGGGACTCAGGATGACAAGGATGACAAGGTGAACCATAGGACATTTTTAAGGGCAGTAAAACTTCTCTGTGTGAGACTGTCATGATGTATACTTAACATTATGCATTTGTTAAAACCCAAAGAACTGTACAATACAAAAAGTAAACTCTAATGTGATCTATGAACTTCAGTTAATAATAATGTACCAATATTGGTTCATTGGTTTTAACAAATGTGCCACACAAAGGCAAGATTTTAATAGGAGAAACAGTGTGTAGGGGGAGGCGGGCATATGGGAACTCTGTACTTTCTGTACAATTTCCCTGTAAATCTAAAACTGCTCAAAAAAATTAATTGTATTAAAATATCCATTCATCTGGGCAAAGACATAAAGAAGTAGGCAAACCTGAAAATAGCTACATTGAGGTGGTAGGATTATGATGAGTTCTCTCTTCTTTTATTCTCCCAAATAATTTTCATTTTGTTTTGTTTCCAAAGATTACATCATTATAGTGATGATTTTTGGACCAAGAGAAAAAAATCACACTTGGTTGTGACCTTTTCCATCTTTTTACCTTTTCACCATTTTACTTTGTTTTATTTGATTTTTGGATTCCCTGTGCACACGTGCAAACCAAACCAAGGCCAGGGAACCAGATGCATATTTGCGGACAATAAGCTTATGGCAAGGACTAAAATTGAGCCACTCAGGGGTGTTGTGAGGGTAACGAGCACCCAAAGGCAGTCTCTAAATTGCCCACCCCCTAATTCAAGCCCTCAGGGAAATCTCTAAGTTGTGTCCCCTCCCCATTTCAAGAATTATAAATGCTGCTAGTAGTGATGTGTCCGCAGAAGTGCCTTCCCATCCTCTTGTCCAGCTGCATCAGTAAGGGGCCTTTCATGTTTGTGGCCCCTGGGGATGTCATTCCACGCCTCCTCTGGCACTCCCACGGACTTGTACCTGGGGCAGATGCCCTCTTGGCTCTCCTGCCCCTTCACCGATGCCTCTGTCTACTCTGCTTAAAGAAAGATGTTGGGTTGTGTGGGGTTAATAGAAACTGCTCAGTGGTGTCACTTGAAGGGTGGCGTGCCACACCTGCCATACCTTAGGAACCCGCAGACAGTGTGTGGTGAGACATTTCTCGTGCATGGAGAAATTCCCACAGTGAAGTTGGCTACAATTGCCCCAACTCTGCTGTGATCTCCTGAGAGAGGGTGGTGTGCCTTCCCCATCACATTCTTATCAGCAATGAGGATCCTCCTTAAAAATTTTTTTCCAACTTGGTAAGAGAGTTAGTATTGGATAATGGTTAAGAGCAGCACATTAGCATCAGAAAAATATGGATTCAAATCTTGGCAGTGATAGTCTTACTTCCTGGGTGACTGCTCTGAACCTCAGCCTTGTCCTTGGATGTTAGACATAAAAAAAAAATACTACTTTATACCTGTTTTATAGGATTGTTGTTGTTAGTTGTCATCCACTTGCCTCCCACTCATGGCAGCCTTATGTATAACTGAAGAAATGTTGCTTGTTCCTTCATGATGGTTGGTGTGTTGAGTCCATTATTTAGTGTGGCTATTTTGTCAATCCATCTCATTGAAGGTTTCCTTAATTTTTCTTGACCCTCTACTAGGTATGTTGTCCTTTTCTAGCGATTGTTTGTTCCTGATGACATGTCCAAAGTAAGCAAGATGAAGTCTCATCATCTTTGCTCCTAAGGAACATTCATTCCATTTGCATCTCTTCTAAGACATTTTTCTGTCAGTCCACAGTATATTCAGTACTCTTTGTCAGCACCACAATTTGAATGCTTTAATTCTTCCTTTGTCTTCTTTTTTTCATTGTCCAGCTTTCATATGCATATGAGGTAATTGATAAAACCATAATTTGGGTCAGGTACATTGTAGGGTTGAAAACAAAAAACCAAACTCACTACCATAGGGTCGATTGCGACTCATGGCGACCCCTCCTTGGGTTTCTGAGGTGGTATCTCTACAGAAGTAGATTGCCCAATCTTCCTTCCGAGGAGTGGCTGGTGTTTGCAGTGGACGTAGAGTACTTAGCACATCATTGGGAAAGTAAAGAGTATGGCTTTTCAATGTTTATCTTGCATTGTTTTGATTAGTGTGTTTTGGTTCTCTTGTGCCACTCTAATAGAATTACCACAAATGAGTGATTTAATAAACGAGAATTTATTCTCTTATAATTTTGGAGTCTAGAAGTCCGAGTTCAAAGTGCTAGGCTCTACAGGCTAGGTGAAAGCCCCTGGACTTTGGGCTTCAGCTCTGCCTTTTGTTTCCAGCCCACTGGAGCTAGAGGTATCTCTTCACTCAGGCAGCTTCTGCCTGCTGAGGCTAACAAGCTCAAGGTCAACAAGTAAAATGACACAGTCCCAAGATTACCAAACATGGCAGGCCATTAATTCGGTTCCAGAAACTGTCCCAAGACCAGCAGGTCATCCTGGCAGACTGCTGAATGACGACTCGGCTACACGCAGGATTCAAGTGTGACAAACTGCTGAGACCTTTCTCAGTGCTTTTTCTTATACTGGAAGCAGATCACATCCCTAAGGCAGCTACTCAGTAAATTCTAGTATGGAGTTGATTACCAGTCTCATCATGGGGAATACTACATACAGCTGCCCAGCCACTCAACCAGGCCCAGCCAAATTGACATACAACTACCACAGTGAGGCTAAACATTTCTCAAATATTTACCATTTGTACTTGTTTTATGAGTTGCTCTTTACTCCCCATCCTCATTTGTTTATTGTAATCATGCTTTTACAGTATACTGAAGTCAAGGTCAAAGAGTTCTGGAAGGGTCTAAATGAAGGCAGAGATGAGAAGGAGAGGTCTTTTTCCCTGCGGGCCTGATGTCATTCATTTTCTCCAAGGCACATTTTTTACTGGTTAGTGCAGCCTTTTCTTTCCCTGCAATTGATCTTGTTTCTTCCCTCAAATATTTCATCTGCTTTAAAGAGTCAGTCTTTAGAATAGCTGATTTCACTCCTGGATTGCTACACCCACAGGTCTCACATGTGTGATTTCTTTCTCTGTCAATTTAAGGTGAGTTCCATCAGAATGGCTGTGGCTGCAGCCAGCGTACCTGACAGGATCTGGTTGTTGTGCGTGTAACTAACAAGTGAGCCCGTCCTCAGCAGTGTGTAAATGCAGACTGAAAATCATCAACCTTCCTCACTAAAGCACAAAAACCTAAGGGACCGCTTAGATGAAGGGCATGTTCTTAATATCAATCTCTTTTCTCTCACCCCTATCTTGCCTGACTTGGGTGGTTC
>NW_006921603.1:12463496-12474120 GCF_000298275.1 Orycteropus afer afer | reverse complement strand
TTAGCATGAGGTTGGATATTAGCCTTAAAACATATGTCTGAGTGAGCTATGGGGCTGGGGGCAAGCCAGTGCTCTAGATATGGCAAGAGCCAGAGAGGCAGATGAAGTTGTTCTGCTCTTTGTCTTTATAACTTACCCAGGACACCCACCATGGAGTACAAATGCAGTAGTAACAGTTATAAAGACAAAAGAGCAGATCAATTTCATCTGCTCTTAGAGACACAGGCAGTCCAGCTTAGTGTCTGTCCTAGCATCTCTTGTGGAGTCTAGAGAATTGAAAGTGCTACTTCTCCCCAGAAGGAGGCCTGAAGACATCAGAGACTCTCATTCTGTGTGACATCAGAGCCAAGCTGCGCAGTGGCACTGATGGAGGGCTTCCTTTGTTCTACTGTCTTTTTTAAGGTGATGAGGGGAGTCTGTCGAAAAAGCAGAGGTTCATCCTATGCATTTAAGAGGGTATCTGGAAAGGCCACCTATGTCTAGAGCCATCAGTATTGTGGAAAATTCAGTTTCATAAGTCTTTTTGAGCACCTAGCCTTGAAGTTAGGTCCCTGAGTGACACAAATAGCTTGCATTTGACTACTAACCTAAAGGCTGGCAATTCGAAGCCACCCAGCAGTGCTATGGAACAAAGCTGTGACAATCTGCGTCTGTAAAGACTGCAACCAAGAAAACCCTATAAAGCAGCTCTACTCTGTAATACAGGGTTCTGCTATGAGTTGGCATCAATGGCAGCGAGTTTGGTTTTGGTGTTTGGTTAACCTTTATGCTGGCCAGGGAGACAGAGAGGCAGCGATTAGAATATGGGGGACACAGTACCGTAGAGTACAGACAGGAGAGTGGAAGCAGGAATGGGTGGCCACTTCACTTGGAAGGGATGTTTGAGGGGAGACCTGGAGGCCAGGAATTGGCCAAGTGCAGAAAGGGAACAGTGTCCCTCGCAAAATGTTAGGGTCTTCCAGGAAAGGGACAGCTCTGGAACTAATGACTTTTCATCTCTGTCTTAGATAAGGAAGATTTTGTGCTGAGAGAGGGAAAGTCATATAGACCAGAGGGGGAAAGTGAGTGGCTGGAAAGGCACAAAAACGAACAAACCAGTTGCCTTTGAGGGCACCGATGAGTGAATGGTGCTCCGTAAGGCTTTCAACGGCACATAACAACAGCGATTCTTCAGAAGTAGATCACCAGGCCTTTCTTCGAGCCACCTCTGATTAGATTCAAACCTCCCACTTCTGGTTAGCCTCTGAATGTGTTAACTATTTGCTCCACCCAGGCTCTCCTGGAAAGGCTTCCCACTGCTCACCACCATCGAGTCAATTCTGACTCATAGCAATCCTAGAGGACCGAGTAGAACTGCCCCACAGGATTTATAAGGCTATAAATCATTACAGAAGTAGAGTGCCTCGTCTTTCTCCCATGGAGCAGCTGGTGGGTTCTAGCTGGCAACCTTTTGGTTAACAGCCAGATATCTTAACCACAGTGCCACCAGAACTATGAAAAGGCATAGGACCCAGTAAAATGGGGTAAGGGGGGGCTTTTCCACTCAGTTGCATAATGAAATGTTATGTGCCTCTCCAGCCAGTTTGGAGGGGATGGTCAAGGTTCATTTTAAATGCATCATGGAAGTAATGTGATTCAAAGTAAATTTTTCATGTAACCCCAGAGTTCAAGGTATAGTTTTGATTATTTTTTATTCTGATTTTTGGTCTGTGAACTCAATGAAAAACACTTTTAACAGTTGAGAAGAGTAAATGTTAGTGTCTTTTAGCCCTTGTCCATGTCACATCGTCTTGTGCCCTTTAGTAACCATTTACCTTCCCTGGGCTCCTGTGACAAGGACCATATCCTGGACACGATGCTCTAGAATCTTCCAAGGAAAGTAAGGAGTTTGGTCCAGTGTCGCAAAGCACTCTACACCGCAAATATTCATTTTAATCCAGATTCACTCCTGGGTGACTCCAGGGAAATCTCTTAAACCTTTCATCTCCCATTTTCTTCACTGTACAGTGGGGATTTTAGTCCCTGGTCTGGCTGTCTTCAGTGCTGATGTGAGGATAAACGTACACGGGTGTGAAGTGCTTTTCAAGTGTACTGAACTTGATGCAGGCAGCATTTCAGGGTGACATTCGAAGCTACATCCCTTCTTGTGGGTTAGGCTGGAACCTGCCCAGAACCCTGGCCTCTGAAAGCACAACCCGACTTCAGTGTTAAGAAGATCAGAGCTGCTTCTGGCATGTCTTGCAGATGGGGCTTCATTTCCTCAGACAGCCTCGCTTGGCTAGAGCCCTAGGAGGTCAAGGGAACTGTGTCTCTACAATGCTTTTGCTGAGCCTGCACAAAGAAGCTCGGGCACTTTCCTGGTCCTCTTTGACTGCCCCCACCCTCTGTGTTGCCTTCAGTTCCAGTGGCAGTGCTGGGTCTGGGAAACCGGGAGCCTCCACCCTGCATCTCACTACCTGCCTCTGCCCTGAAGAACTGCGGCAGCCAGCGGCAGCAGGCTGGGATGGAGCCTTGGCGTTGTGCCTGCCTGGGACACTCTAAAGACCTCCCTCTTCCCACCGCTGCCTCCCCTGGCTCCTCCACACTGCCCCCTGAAGTCACTGGTCCATGCTGCAGTTAGAAACCCTTCCCGGAGCTGGAGCCACTGAACAGTGTATTTGCTGGTCATTACGGCAGGTACTTTCTTGCTTTTCTCTTCCTGCCAGAATTTGGTGTGCTTTGGTGCTCAGGCAGCAGATTGGCAGAGCAGCAGGAAGCAGGAGCTGCCAGTCTGGCTGTGGGAATTCACTGGTCATTGTTTCTGTCTCCTTTAATGATCAGGGCAGTGAACAGCCTGGGGGCCATCTCACGGAGCCATTTAGTGGTTATGGGGTACCCAGTAGGGGAGCGGCAAGAGGAAGTTTCAAAAGCGGAGCCAGGAAGAAAGCGATGCACCACTGAAAGACATCAACTCCTAAGGAAGCTGCATCCTCATTAGGAACAATTTCATTAATGAGCCACTTCAGCTGCAGGGAGTAGAGAGGAAAAGCCTAATTAATTATGACGCCCCAGATGAGCTCCCCATCTTGGAGGGGGAGTGTGCTGTTGGAGTGTTTTTAGATGTGTCCTTCAAAAGTGATAGGAGCTCTGGGAACTAACTTTCCAGTTAAAGAATTCAAGCTTTCTTCCTCTTTCTGCAAGATCCAGTATTTGCTTGTTAAGCCGAGAATTCCTTTCCGACCCCACTCACCTATTCCTGGGAGCGGAAAGGAAGTCAGTGTTTGCTTTTCCAGCAAGGTCACAGATCACCTGACCAAGTCCTTTTACAGCTGGGAAGCAGACACTGTTGTGCCGAACCTCACCATCCAGCAGCTCCGCTCCAGCTGCCCAAACCTTCCTTTCTGGGAGGGAGATGCGTCCCCCTGGCTCCACACTCCAGCAGGGGGGAGGATGCGAAGGCAAGGTAATGTGATCACAGCTTTCCTTCCGATAGTCTCCTGTTCTTCACGAAGCTCCAGATTCAGCTGCTGCAATGCAGACAGAAAAATGACAGACACTTGCAGAAAAATTTGGGGATGGAGTTAATGAGATTGTGTTAATGTGTCATTTATTGAGCAAGAGTTATCTCTTTGTTTAATGGGTCAGTGGGAAGTGAGCCCGCTGGAGAGCTCAGCCGGCAGATCTTTTTCATGAGTGAATTTCACTTCCCCTGGTGTTTGGGCTTCAGCCCTTTCGATGTTAGCAGCGGCTGTCAGATGTCCTCTGCTTCTTACACTTGGAAGCTTGGGGTTCTGGAATCGGGAAAACAGGGAAGCTTTCATCCTCTGGGCAGGAAAAGTATGTGGTTTGGCTAATTTTCTTTCTGTTTTGGAAAGAGTGCTTTGTCTTTGCAAGTAATAGTGCAGGGATCGACAGGATGGCTGTTCAGTATACTGCCTTGTCAAATATTTGACTTTGTAAGGTTGAATTCTCGAAGAATTCTCGTGGCAATGAGGCTATGCTTTGAGCCAAGATTTCTTTTCAAGAAAATCCAAGGTGCTATTTGTTTTGGCATGCAGCCTGTTCTGGGATGAAACACAGCATTTTTATTATTGCAGAATAAGGAGAGGTTTGAAGAACAAAAGTACAGAATCCGGTTTCAGTTTCAGGACTAAGTAAGGGAAGGTTTCTTTATATTTGGAGCTGAGGCTAGAAATGAGATTGTTTGAAAATGGCATTATAAGGGAATAAACGTGAAGAGAGGGAAGGTGTGGGTATGTGCTTGTGAAATCCACATTCCTAGGCACCAGGGATGGACCCTGCTAGAACCATTTCTAACATTGCCTGGTAGTTTACACACGGACCATCTTTACCACCTGCCAGGCACTGACTCTTTGGTGGATTTTGAACAGGCAGCTCTGATGCCTACCTTCTTACTGTCCCATTGGCTTTGCGAGACTGTGTAGGGTGATGGAATCACACTGATTGTCCAGTCCCTAATTAACTCAGGTGACCTTAAGACTGTGCCTTCTAACTCAGAGAAGAGACTTATTTCTTCCCCGGGTGGTTGGTGTGAGGCTAAGATGGGAAATTATATACAGTACCTGACTCACAGATTGTTTGGTACCTGTTAATTTCTTTCCTTGAGTTTCATTTGAAGACAGATCATTGTGCCTCTTCTTTTGTTCATTTAAGAGCCATGCACTGAGTGTGTGTGCTGCATGTTAGGATATGGGGGTGGGGGATAGGGTGGGCACAAGGATGAGTCCTGCAGTAATTCTGACCTTCACGAGCTTGGAATTCAGTAGGGGAGATGAACTAGAGAAACATAAGAGCTCCTAGAGAGACATAGGGCTATATATATGCAACCATCCAGAATGTGAGGAGCTATTGAGAGTGGTTGATACCTAATTAGGGATCCTTGACCCTGGGATAGGACATAAACATATGAAAATTTATATGACACCACCGGGTTTTAAAAGGTTCTGATCACTGGAGGGTCCATCTTAACAGAATGCATAATAAATTCCATTATGTCAAAGTTTTACATCCTCCAGAAAGTTGGGAGATTCCATTTCATATAGGTGTTCTGTCCAGCAAAGCTATTTTCTTATTCTGTTGTATGGTAAACAGAGTTGCATGTGTTGATGTAATAATTATTCTTGGATTTCACTCACCTAACCACATCAAAAGAAGCCCTGGTGGCACAGCTCTCAGATGTTAACTGAAAGGTCGGTGGTTTGAACCCACCATCCTCACTGGTGGAGAAGGATGTGGCAGTCTACTTCTGCAAAGATTACATACAGCCTTGGAAAGCCTATCAGGCAGTTCTACTCAGTCGCTATAAGCTGGATTTGACTCCACGACCATGGATTTTAACCTCATCGAACATCCATTCACTGAAGGAGACCCCCAGGACCATGAAGAACAGTGGAGAAGCCTGAGGAGCAAGGAGAGGGGGACTAGGAGTGGTGTGATGTGTGCATGACAGTCCCTACTTTCCTTCCTGTGTTTCAGGCCCTTTACAGTACTTGCTTAGCCCTTTTCTTCAAAGAGTTGGGGTAATAGCTCCATTTAATTTCCAGATTCAGTAGCCTTGGAGTGATTAATTATAGTAAAACTTAAGCCTAAGAGAAGTATTGGAATTATTACAGAATTGTTTTTAATGAAATTTCCCTAATGTGTCCTGAATAATTATTTAAAGGTGTATGATCTGATCTAAGGAGCTCTGGTGGCATAGTGGTAAGGTATTTGACTGCTCCCCAGAAGGCTGGTGGTTCAAACCCACCAGCCACTCCTTGGAAAGAAGTGGGCAATCTACTTCCGTAGTGATACTGCCTTGGAAACCCAAGGAGGGGTCACTGTGAGTCAGATCCAACTCAACAGCAGTGAGTTTGGTTTTTGATTTTTGATCTGATATGCAGAGGGGTGAATTCCTAATTCTAATCAAAGGCGGTGATTATGACTGAGCTCTCTGAGATGATGATAAGAGTTTGTGCAACCAGGAGGCCAGTCTGGGCCCAGGTGGCCCCTTCTTCCTTAGAAGAAGTCTTGTTGCTTGGTAGTGAATCTTGCAGAAGCAGATCTCTGTTTTGGCTTAAGAGGGTTTACAAGGAAACAGTTTCCCTTCTCCAGGCCCAGAAGGCTTTTCCTGTATGTTTTTAGGAGAAGCAAAGAAGTAACAGAGCAGGAATATTTATCACCAAAAAGAGAGCTAGAGAGTCCTTCATAGTACCGGTAAACTGGACTCACGTATATGGGTGGGGAAATATTTACAAATTACTTCCATTTCCAATCCTTGGAAGAAACACTCACCCCATCCCCATCTTAAGATGTGGATTCTTCTCTTTAGGTGCTTGAGTTTAACTGGAGAGAAAAAAAGAATATGCATGAAAGATGATTAATAATTAAATGACATGCATAAAGCAATTCCCCCACTCCTCTACCTCTACCAGTTTATCATACTGCAGTGGCTTGTGTGTTGCTGTGATGGTGGAAGGGTCACCCATGGTAGACAGGTGGCAGCAGACTAAGACAAACTAGGAAGGAGGACTTGGTGATCTAGTACTGAAAAAAATGCTTAGTGGAAACCTTATGAATAGCAGTGGAACATTGTCTAATAGAGTGCCAGAAGATGAACCCCACAGGTTGGGAAGTACTCAAAATACAAATGGGGAAGAACTGCCACTTCAGAGTAGAGTTGTCGATCTTAAGGACATGGATATAGTAAAGCTTTCAGGACTTTGCTGCTGTGGCATGACTCAAAATGAGAAGAAACAGCTGCAAATATCCACTAATAATTGGAACATGGAATGTATGAAGTATGAATCTAGGAAAATGGGAAGTTGTCAAAAATGAAATAGAATGTTTAAAGATCAAAATCCTAGACATTAGTGAGCTGAAATGGACTGGTATTGGCCATTTTGAAATGGGCAAACATGATCTACTATGCTGGGAATGACAAAGTGAAGAGGAATGGTGTTGCATTCATCTTCAAAAATAATATTTCAAGATATACCTGAAATAAAATATTCTCAGTGAAAGGATAATATCCACATGCCTACAAGGAAGACCAGTTAATAAGACTATTATTCAAATTTACACACCAATCACTAATGCCAAAGATGAAGGAACTGAAGATTTTTTGCTAACTTTTGCCATCTGAAATTCATCAAACATGCAATCTGGATGAAATGCTAATTACTAATGATTGGAATCCACAAGTCAGAAACAAGACAAAGGATTGGTAGTTGGAATATAGTATGGTGATAGAAAAAATGCGGGAGATTGCATGACAGAATTTTGCAGGACGAATGACTTACTCATTGCAAATACTTTTTTTCAACAACATAAACAGTAACTATACACATGAACCTCACTGGGAGGAATACTTAGGAATTAAATTGACTATATCTGTGGAAAGAGACTACGGAGAAGCTCAGTATCATCAGTCAGAATGAGACAGGGCCAACTGTGGAAGAAACCCATCTCGCTCATATGCAAGTTCCATTGGAAGCTGAAGAAAATTAAAGCAAGTCCACAAGAGTCAAAAATATGACCTTGAGTATATCTCACCTAAATTTAGACACAATCTCAAGAATAGGTTTGACACATTGAACACTAATGACTGAAGACTAAATGAGTTATGGGATGACATCAGACTTCACTTCACACATGAAGAAGACAAAAAGTCATTTAAAAGACAGGAAAGGAAGAAAAGACCAAAACAGATGTCAGAAGAGACTCTGAAATTTTTCTTGAGCATAGAGTTGTTGTTGTTGTTTTTGGTGTTAGCTGCTGTGATGTTGTCTCTGACTCAGTGACATGCACAATAGAACAGAACACCACCTGGTTGCGCCAGCTCCATGATCCTTGCTATACTTGAGCCCATTGCCACAGCCACTGTGTCAGTCCATCTCATTGAGGGCCTTCCCTCTTTCGTCAGCCATCCACCTTACCAAGCATGACATCCTTCTCCAGGGAATGGTCCCTTCTGACAACATGACCAAAGTAGGTGAGATGAAGTCTGGCCATTCTCACTTCCAAGGAGCATTCCAGCTGCACTTCCTCCGGGACAGATTTGTTTGTTCTTTTAGCAGTCCATGGTACTTTCAGCATTCTTTGCTAGCACTGCAAGTCAAAAGCATTAGCTCCTCTTCGGTCTTCCTTATTCCTTGTCCAGCTCTCACATGCATATGAGGCAATTGAAAATACCATGGCTTGTGTCAGGTGCACCTTACTCCTCAAGGAGACATCTTTGCTCTTCAGCACTTGAAAGAGGTCCTTTGCAGCTGACTTTCCCAGTGCTATACGTCATCTAATATCCTGACTGCTGCTTCCATTGGTGTCAATTGTAGAACCAAGCAATCTGAAGTCTTTGACAACTTCAATCTTTTCTCCATTTATAGTGATGCTGCTTATAGGTCCAGTTGTGAGGATTTTTGTTTTCTTTATATTGAGATGTAATCCATACTGCAGACTGTATTCTTCAATCTTCATCAGTAAGTGCCTCAAGTCATCCTCACTTTTAGCAAGCAAAGTTGTGTCGTCAGTGTATCACAGGTTGTTAAGGATTCTTCCTCCAATCCTGATGCCACATTCTTCTTCATATAGTCCAGCTTCTCAGATTATTTGCTCAGCATATAGATTGAAAAATTCTGGTGAAAGGATGCAACCCTGACACACTCCCTTCTTGATTTTAAACCATGCAGTGTCCCCTTGTTTTGTTTAAACAACAGCCTCCTGGTCTATTTACAGGTTCCTCATGAATACTAAGTGTTCTAGAATTCCTATTCTTCTCAATATTATCCATAATTTGTTATGATCCACACAGTCGAATGCTTTTGCATAGTCAATAAAACACAAATAAACATCTTTCTGGTGTTGTTAGTTTTGAGCCAAGATCCATCTGACATCAGCAGTGATATCCCTTGTTCTGCATCCTCTTCTGAATCCAGCGTACATTTCTGGAAGTTCTCTACCAATATACTGCTGCAACCATTTTTTAATTATCTTCAGTAAGACTTTACTTGTGTGCGATATTAATGATATTGTTCAATAATTTCCACATTCTGTGGGATCACAGAATTGGTTTTGGGTTTTTTATTTGGAATGGGTACAAATATAGATCTCTTCCAGTCAGTTGGCCAGGTAGCTGTCTTCCACATCTCTTGGCTTAACCAAGTGAGTGCCTCCAGTGGGGCATCCATTTGTTGAAACATCTCAATGGGTATTCCGTTAACTCCTGGGGCCTTGCTCTTTGCCAATTCCTTCAGTGCAGCTTTGACCTCTTCCTTCAATACCATTGGTTCTTGATCATATGCCACCTCCTGAAATGGATGAAGATCAACCAGTTCTTTTTGGTACAGTGACTCTGTGTATTCCATCTTCTTTTGATGCTTCCTGCATCATTCAATATTTTGCCCATAGAATCTTTCAATATTGCAAGTCGAGGCTTAATTTTTTTCCTCAGTTCTTTCAGCTTGAGAAATATGGAGGATGTTCTTCCCGTTTGGTTTTCTAACTTCAGGTCTTTGCACATTTCATTATAGTAATTGGCTTTGTCTGTTTGAGCTGCTCTTTGAAATCTTCTGTTCAGCTCTTTTATCTTGTCATTCCTTTCATTTGCTTTAGCTACCCTCCACTCAAGGGCAAGCTTCAGAGCCTCTTCTGACATCCATTTTGGTCTTTTCATCCTTTCTTGTCTTTTTAGTGACCTTTTGCTTTCTTCATGGATGATGTTCTTGATGTCATCTCACAATTATTCTGTTTTTTGGTTATTGGTGTTCAAAGCATCAAATCTATTCTTTAGATGGTCTCTAAATTCAGGAGGGATATAATCAAGGTCATGTTTTGGCTCTAGTGGACTTGTTTTAATTGTTCTCAACTTCAGTTTGAACTTGCATATGATCCGTTGATGGTCTGTTCCACAATCAGCTCCTGGCCTTGTTTTGGCTAAAGATATTGAGCTTTTCCATTGTCTGTTGCCACAGATGTAATCAGTCTGATTCTTGTGTACTCCATCTGGTGAAGTCCACATATATAGCCACTGTCTGTGTTATTGATAAAAGATATTTGCAATGAATAAGTCATTGGTCTTGCAAAATTGTATCACACGATCTCCAGCATTATTTCTGTCACTAAGGCCAAACTTTCCAAGAACTGATGATTCTTCTTTGTTTCCAACTTTTACATTCCAGTCACCAGTGATAATTAACACATCTTGATTGCATGTTTGGTCAATTTCAGACCACAGAAGTATCTTTAATTTCCTCATCTTTGGCTTTGGTCGTTGGTGTATATATTTGTAATATTAACTGGTCTTCCTTGTAGGCATATGGATATTATCCTATCACTGACAGCATTGTACTTCAAGACAGATCTTGAAACATCCTTGCGATGATGAATGTCATGCCATTCTTCTTCAAATTGTCATTCCTGGAGTAGTAGATCATATAGTTGTCTGATTTAAAATAGCAAAAACCGGTCCATTTCAGCTCACTAATGTCTAGGATATCAATCTTTATCCATTCCATTTCATTTTTGACAACTACCAATTTTCCTAGTTTCGTACTTCATACATTCCATGTTCCAGTTATTAATAGATGTTTGCAGCTGTTCTCCTCAATTTGAGTTGTGTCACGTCAGCAAATGGAGGTCCCAAAAG
>NW_006921603.1:12455561-12462335 GCF_000298275.1 Orycteropus afer afer | reverse complement strand
AGAGGTGGTGGGTGCTTTGGGAGGAACGGTTGGTAAAAGGGCTGGAGGGAGGCAGCATGTTTGGCCTTGCAGTAATAGGCCTTGGGTTACTACTGTCTTCCTCTTGTGAGATTAGAGGAGGTCAGTACATGTGGCCTCCTTGCCGTTTTTACAGTTGGTGTCAGTTGGTGTCAGTTGTTAGCAGCTTCTATGGGAAAAAAATAATTGAATGATGCAAGAAGCCTCAAAAGAAGATGGGAAGAATACACAGAGCCATGGTACCAAAAAGAACCATTCAACATTCAGCCATTGCAGGAAGTAGCATATGACCAAGAACTGGTGATATTGCAGAAAGAAGTCCAAGTTGCACTCAAGGCATTGGAGAAAAACAAAGTTCCAGGAATAGACAGAATACCAACTGAGATGTTTCAACAGATGGATGCAATGCTGGAAAGGTTCTTGTATCTATGCCAAGAAATTTAGAAGACAGCTTCCTGGCCAGCTGACTGGAAGAGATCCATATATTTGCCCAAACCAAAGAAAAGTGATCCAACAGAAAGCAGAAATTATCAAACGATATCATTAATATCTCATGTAAATAAAATTTTGCTGAAGATAATTTAAAAATGGTTACAGCACTACATCAACAAAGATGTTCAAGCCAGAAATTCAAGCTAGATTCAGAAGAGGACATGGAATGAGGGATAACATTGCTAGTGTCAGATGGGTCTTGGCTGAAAGCAGAGAATCCCAGAAAAATGTTTACCTATATTTTATTGACTATGCAAAGGCATTCAGCTGTGTGGATCATAACAAATTATAAATAACATTGCAAAGAATTGGGATTCCAGAACACTGAATTGTGTTCATTTGAACAGATGCAGTATCAGATACTGTGTGGTTTGAAATCATGAAAGGTGTGAGTCAAGGTTGTATCCTTTCACCATACATATTCAATCTGTAGGCTTAACAAATAATCTGAGAATCTTGACTTTTTGAAGAATGGGACATCAGAATTGGAGGAAGACTCATTAACAGCCTTGCTTGCTGAAAGTGAAGAGAACTTGAAGTGCTTAATGAAGAATATCAAAGACTACAGTTTTCAGTATTGGTTACACCTCAACATAAAGGAAACAAAAATCCTCATAACTTGACCAATAAGCAACATCATGATAAGTGGGGAAAATATTGAAGTTTTGAAAGACTTAATTTTACTTGGATCCACAATCAACACCTATGGAAGCAGCAGTCAAGAAGCCAAATGAAATATGCATTAGGCACATCTGCTGCAAAAGACCTCTTTAAATTGTTAAAGAGCAAAGATGTCACTTTGAAGACTAAAGTGTGCCTAACCCAAGCCATGGTATTTTCAGTTGCCTCACATTGTGAAATCTGGATAATGAATGAGGACAATGAACAAGGAATACTGGAGAAGAATTAATTCCTCTGAATTGTGGTGTTGGTGAAGAATATTGAATATACCATGGACTGCCAGAAGAACAAACAAAGGTCTTGGAAGAAGTACAGCCAGAATGCTCTTTAGAAGCCAGCATGGTGAGACTTTGTCTCATGTACTTTGGACATGTTATCAGGAGGGACCATTTCCTGGAGAAGGAATCATGCTTGGTAAGGTAGGGGGAAAAAAAAAACACCTCACTGCCATTGAGTCAATTTTGACTCAGCAACCCCCATTGGGTTTCCAAGGCTGTAAATCTTTACAGAAGTAGAAGTAGATTGCCTTATCTTCCTTCAATGGAACATGGTAAGTTTGAGGGCCAGTCCAAAAGAAGGAGACATTCAAGGAGGTGGATTGACACAGTGGCTACAACAATGGGCTCAAGTGTAGCAAGGATTGTGAGGGTGGTGCAAAACTGAACAGTGTTTCATTCTGTTGTACATAGGCTTGCTATGAGTCAGAACCAACACAACGGCACCTAACAACAATAACATAAAGCAATTAGAGATGAATTACAACCAGTCCCCAGGTTACAAATGTCCAATTTACATACAACCCATAGTTATGAACCAACTTCTGTAAAGGCTATTATATTAAATATTCAAGGTGCATAATTTAGTTCAGTAACAAATGGCCACTACTTTGCAACATACATCAAAGCATCATTATTGTTGTTGTTGTTGTTATGTGCCATTGAGTCAGACCTGACCCATAGTGACCTCTCCTTGGGTTTCCAAGGCAGTATCACTACGGAAGTAGATCGCCCACTCTTCCTTCCAAGGAGTGGCTGGTGGGTTTGAACCACCAGCCTTCTGGTTAGCAGTCAAGTACCTTAGGCACTATGCTATATTATTACTATTGAATTATTAAGTTAAAAATGTTTTAGTGGATAGGGACTTTTCTGTAATATTTCTTTATGCATAGAAAGGTATACTATATACTGTATACTAAGACAGACATTTAACACTAACTGTACATAACTGTTAAGACTTAAGTACAAATTTGACTTAAAGATGGATATAAAAACACAACTTGTTTGTACTCAGGGGGGCTTCCTGTAAATGCCGAGCTGAGTAGAATTGAGTAATTTTTCAAAAAGTAATTTCACTCTGGTTTCAAATAATGCTTCAGAGGACAGGTGGGATTAAACTCGATCTTAAAGAGAGAATAGTGGGGGTAAGGGAAGGAATCAAATAGGCCAGGGAAGCTGGAGGCCAACAATAGCAAGCAATATTGAGAAAACAGGCTGGAGAATAGGAGCAAGGGACATGGTATAACAGAATAACAACAGTAACAGCTAACACTTAGCATGTTAGAGACTGTTCAGGGTGCTTTAT
Source organism: Orycteropus afer afer (assembly GCF_000298275.1). Taxonomy (NCBI): domain Eukaryota; kingdom Metazoa; phylum Chordata; class Mammalia; order Tubulidentata; family Orycteropodidae; genus Orycteropus; species Orycteropus afer. The sequence continues at coordinate 12,459,563 of NW_006921603.1, read as the reverse complement.
GTATGTCATATCCACTTAACCATCTCAGAGGTCCTAGAAAGTAAATACTGTTGTTATTATCAATGTTTTCTCCATTTTCAGGTGAGTAAATTGAGGCACAATGAGGTTAAGTACTTTCCCCCAGATCATACAACTAGTAAGTGAACGAACTACCATTTGGCCCCAGGCATGCTGCCCCCAGAGTCTGTGCTCCAATCATTATTCTGTATTCCGTGCTCCTTCTCCCAGAGAAGCAGGCTTGGAGTCAGCCAGACCTGAGAGCAAACCCAACACTTGCTTGTTATGTGACCCAGGCCAGGTTGGTAAGCTTTCTCAGCCTCTGCCACCATATCTGAAAAATGGAGACAATAATAATCATCTTTTATTGTGAGGATTAAATGAGCTATTTGTATATGTCGAGTACCTTGAGCTCCACCTTTTGCTCAGTAATGTTATGGGGAGGCAGATGGAGAGGAGAAGGCTGTGATAATGGAGAGATGGACTGAGGGACTAAGCTTTGGGTTTGAGGACAGAGGCCACAGGAAAGAGGAATGGTGCTTATGGTGGAAAACCTGGAAACCCAGAGGAAGAAGAGCCTGGAACCTTCAGCACTGAGACCTGTGACACTGACACCACCCCTGGCACCATTTATAGTATGACACAAAAGGGATTTTTAAAACTGACCCCTTTTATATTGAAATACAACTCACAGGCACTTCCAAATTGACTTTTGAGTTTCAATCTGCTAACAGCTGAGCTATTGGGAAGGAAGGAAGAACTGCTTCTGCAGCTCTGTTCTCATAACCTTTTTCCTCCAGGCTTCACCTTGATGCTACTGAGCAGACTCATCTCTGATGGCCTCTCCTGCCTGCAAGCCCGTGGGAGACTCTCTGCCCACCCACTGCAGACCTGTGCTGCCTGCACTGAGATCCTCAGCAGGCTCCTTTGCCTTAAAAACTTCTCTTTATAACATTGCTTTGATCAAAGGCCACCCTCCCTCGCCCCAGGTTAGAAACTGTGTTTTTCCACTGTCTGCCTCCTTGAGGACCACATTCATCCTCCAAGACCATCCATCCTCAAGCCTTCTTTGTCCCCAACTTCTTCTCTTCTCCAGCTCTGGGCTTCCACCAAACTCAAGTGCTTGCTGGTCGAGACAAAGGATGCTTCTCCTTCTCTCTATGCCTTTACACCAGGTCCCTAGGTAATGCAAGCTGTTTGCACTGACTACCAGTCAAAAGGCTGGTGGTTCAAACCCATCCAGCAGTGCTGCAGAAGAAAGGCCCAGTCATCTGCTTCCATAAGGACAGCTGAGGAAATCCTGTGGAACATTTCTACTCTGTAACACATGGGGTCCCTGTGTTTGGAACTGGCTTGACAACAATGGGTTTGTTTCTTTGGTTTATGCCTTTGCTAGGTTGAAGCTGCTTCCAAGACTAGGGAAGTGCTTGTGTTGGCATTGCTTCTGCAAGGAGTGTCTGCTTATAGAAATTGTGCCTACCTTTCAGAGCTTCATGAGACCTGCATATAGAAAATGGTTTAGAGGAAGGAGTCAAGGCAGGAGGCGGGGCCACAGTTTTGAAGATACTCTCAGTGCTCACAGCAAAAGTTATACTAAAGTTTCTGTTTGGCAAACCTTCAGCTTTCTCTCCTGTTTGGCAGGCCTAATGTTTTCTAGACCTCTTCTCTTATTTACTAGTTGGCTCTCCTTTTTTCCATCCTCCCTTGTTAGGGGCTACCCTTCATCCTTCTCTTTCCCTTCATCTCCCCTACCTCTTCCCTCATCACTGGTCTACTTTTCTGCTCTGAAGTTTATTGTCTGGAACAATGGAATTCCTACAACAACCCTGTTTCTGCTGCTTAGGTGTCACAGATAATTCATTATTCAGGTGTGTGTGGAGTTATAATCAGAAAAAGCCAATTTTTCGGGGTGATTTTTTTTTTTTTTTAAAGGGCTGGAGTTAGTTTGTTTACCATTATGAAAAGGAGTCCTGAGAATGGGTTAAAACTTTGGGGAACATTTATGATCCAACCTCAAGGTACACTACTTCCGAGTAAGGACAATATTCTGCTTGAGTAGTCACTGATGTCTCCTGGCCACCTGGGATGGATTTGCCCTTGTTCTGCTTTCTGCTCGTGCTTAGAAATTACCTCTCCCTCTTAGTGCTGGCTCCTTGTCTGTACTTGCACCTGTCATCATCTTATGTTTGATTGGGATACCACCAATAATTTAGAGGTACTCTGATCCCAGCTTTTTACAAAATAAATTCTAATTCTCTGACCATTATGGAGCTAGGTATATTTCAGCTCTTGATACTATAGAGAAAGCACCATGCTGGTTTTCTGGTTCTAGCTCTTTCACTAATATGTTGAGAGGCCTTGGACAAGGCACTTAATTTCTGAGCCTCGGTTTCCTTATCTTCCAAGTGAGGGAAATGGACCAAATGCTTACTTCAGTGTCAGCTATGGCTAATATTACATGACGACACATCCAGAATTAGGCACTAGGAGCATATATAGGCTTTTAATCTACTGTGAGGACCTATGAGCTCATGGGCACTCCTGGAGGAAAGGCAGGGATGAGTGTCCTTTTACTGCCTGCTCTGTTTCCTCAAAGGAGCTCTGGTGGCATATGGTTAAAGCATTCAGCTGTTGACCAAAAGTTCAGTGGTTTGAACCAGCCAGCTACTCTGTGGGAGAAAGATAAGGTAGTTTTCTTCCATAATGATTTACAGCCTTAGAAACCCTATGGGGCAGTTTTACTCTTTCTGTCTCATAGGGTCACAATGAGTCAGAAAAGACTTGATGGCAGTGGGTTTGGTTTTCTGGTTTTATGTTTCCCCAATATTTATTCTAACTGATGAGACTCTCTCCTTTTCTCTATCCTTCTTCTAGAACATTCAGACAAACCCCACAGACTCACCGGATGAAGAGTGACTGAGAGACTAACGGTCAGCTTTCTTTAAGATGGAGAAAACAGATGGTATGTAGGCTGCTTTTTATTCCCTGGCTTAAAGTGAGCACTTGGGTTGGAAAGGGATTGTTACTATAAATCCTGGAAATAGGTGAAAGAAAGCCTACAAGAAGACATTCCTCAAATAGGCAGTGTTGGTAGGCCCAAAGCAGGTATTTCAGATATAAACAATAGAAGGCAGTAGAGAATAAGAATGTAGCCTTATATTCGATGTGTATATAATCTTCAGAGTGCTTTCTCATCCTATCCAAACACGTGTTACCCTTATTTTATAGGTGAGGAATTTGAGGTGTAGAGAACAAGCACAAAATGGTAAAAGAGCCTCCTTTCACACCTGGGTAACTCTACAAGTTATTTGCCTTCATTGAGTCTCAGTCCTCTCATGTATCAGTTAACTTTGCTGTGTAACAAACCATCCCAAAGTTTAATGATTTAAAATAACAGACATTTAATATTTCTCAAGAGATTATGGAATGGGAATTCCAGAACTCTTAATTGTGCTCATGAGGTACCTGTACATAGACCAGGAGGCTGTTGTTCAAACAGAACAAGGAGATACTTCATGGTTTAAAATCAGGAAGGGTGTGTGTCAGGGTTGTATCCTGTCACAATACTTACTCAATCTGTAGGCTGAGCAAATAATCTGAGAAGCTGGACAATATGAGGAAGAATGCAGCATCAGGATTGGAAGAAGACTCCTTAACAACCTGCAATACACAGATGACACAGCCTTGCTTATTGAAAGTGAAGATGATTTAAAATACTTACTGGTGAAGATTAAAGACTATACTGTGGATTATACCTCAACATACATAAAGAAAACAAAAATCCTCACAACTGGACCAATAAGCAGCATCATGATAAATGGAGAAAAGATTGAAGTTGTCAAAGATTTCATATTGGATCCACAGTCAGTACCAATGGAAGCAGCAGTCAAGACGTCAGACAACGTATTGCACTGGGCAAATCTGCTGCAAAAGATCTCTTTAAAATGCTGAAGAGTGAAGATGTCACTTTGAAGACTAAGGTGCACCTTACCCAGGCTATGGTAT
>NW_006921603.1:12412270-12454636 GCF_000298275.1 Orycteropus afer afer | reverse complement strand
AATGAGATGGATTGATGCAGTGGCTACAAGGATGGGCTCAGGTATAGCAAGGATTGTGAGGGTGGCACACAGGCAGGCCATATTTCATTCTGTTGTACATAGGGTTGCTATGAGTCAGAGCTGACTTGATGACACCTAACAACAATAACAACAGGAGATTATGTTGGTAGGCCCATACTGGAATGGGTTGGCTGGGCCATTATTCTAGTGTGGGTCAGTTTAGTTGGTCTTTGCTGGACTCACTCACATACCTGTGGTCTTCTTGGTGGCTTGGCTGGAGCTAGATAGTTTAGTATGGCCACATTCACATATCTGTTGTTGACTTCATGTCACATGGGGCATTGCTGATAACTTGGCCATGTGTCTCTCGTCATCCAGCAGGTTAGCTGAAGCTTGTTCATATGGTAGCAGAAAAGTTCCTAACAGAATAAATAAAGCCCAATGTGCAAGCAATTTTCAACTCTCTGCATATGTCACATTTGCTTTTCATCCAATGACCAAAGCAAGATGGAAGGCTAAGCCCAATCAGCGTGGGAATGGAGCACCAAAGGGTGGGGTATTACTGTGTCTGTTTTTGCCAACATCTCATCTATAAACAGGTATTAATGTCTACTTATGGGGTTGGTTAAGGAATAAATGAGATAATGTAGGTAAAGTTGTTAACTAACAACTCTCTAGCACAATGAATAAGCAGAGCTGGTAACACAACAGTTAAACTCTGCTGCTAACCAAAACGTTGCCAGTTTGAACCCACCCAGTAGCTCTAAGGGAGAAAAGACCTGGTGGTCTGTTACCAAAAAGATTATGGTTTAAAAAACTTTATGGGGAGCTTCTACTCTGTATATGAGGTTGGAATTGATGCCTTGGCACCTAATAACAATAACAACAGCACAACAAATGCCTCAGTAAATATTCCCCTCTTCCCCTTCCCCAGGAAACTTGCTGAAGTCATACACCAGGCCCTCATCGCCTGACTTTCAATGAGAGGCTTTTTCCAGCTCACTAAAGTTGGGAAACAGGAGAGCCTGTAATCTTCCTTGAATCACATGACTCTTCACTGGTGCAAGATTTAGGGACCAGACATCAGCTCCAAACCCTGCCTCTTCCTTTTTCCAAATGCAGTTACCATTTATTTCAGGAGTCTGCCTTTCTCCCCAGGGAACTGCCTTTTTTCACTGCATCCCTGAAAGTGGTCCACAGAATACCTCTAATTCCCTTACTGCCCTGGGGGCCTGTCCCTGCTGGCCTCATCAGTTCCTGCTCAGCCTCCTCAGAACTGCTCTTTTCCTCAGGGGATTGCCCAAAATAGCTCCAGGAAGATCCCCTTCTCTGCAAACACACATTTCTCACAAAATAAAGACAGAAGAGAAAAGGCTGTTACTGTCCTGGCCTTTCGAAGAGATGCATTTAATTCCCCTTCTTTCTGCCTTTCTTTTTGGTTACTTTCTCCACAGTTTCTGTTTTTCCCATTTCCTTCAGAAACTGAGTATAAGCTTTTGAACTTTTCTTCCTCACCTTAAATGCCTCTAATTGCCTGTCTCACCTGCCACATTTCGTTTTGTCCCTCAAGATAATACTGTGACACTTCTCTCCTTACTTTTCCCCTTCCAATCCCTTCTCCTGTTGGAGTGTAACTCTTAAATTGTGGCTGTGTTTATAAGTCCTTCCCAAAGGTGGAGTGATCTATTGTACTTCCAGTGGGAAACCCTCCAGGTAACTGTAGGCCTCATACATCTTTCTCTCTGCCTGCCCCCCACCCCAGTTTCTCCAGATGTTTAAAAAAAAAAAAAAAAAAACTCTAATTCTCCCTTGAGGCTGTAGGCCTATAACACAGAGTTAAATATTCTAGGGTCATAGCGTATCCTCAGTGAATCCTCCTTTACCCTATTTGGAACCAACTCAGGAGCTCTGGTGGCATTAGTGCCCAAGGCACTTGATTGCTAACCAGAAGGCTGGCGGTTCCAACCCACCAGCCACTCCTTGGAAGGAAGGTTGGGCAATCCACTTCCATAGTGATACTGCCTTGGAAACCCAAGGAGGTCGCTATGAGTCGGGTACTTACTACTTGACAGCAGTGAGGGTTTTTTTGTTTTGGTTTCAGGCCTGCTTTTAGACCACTTTTTTGAGCACCTACAATGTGTCATGCTCTTTATGTACTTTGTTGTTGTTGTTGTTATTATGTGCCGTCGAGTCAGACCCAACTCATAGCAACCCCTCCTTGGGTTTCTGAGGCGGTATCACTACAGAAGTAGATTGTCCAACCTTCCTTCCGAGGAGTGGCTGGTGAGTTTGAACTGCCAGCCTTCTGCTTAGCAGTCAAGTGCCTTAGGCACTATGCCACCAGAGCTCCTTTATGTACTTTAGGGCTCTAATAATCACAAGAACTCCAAAAGGCAGGTGTTAGTATCTCCACTTTACAAATAGGGAAATCAGATAATTTTCCCAGGGTCTCACAGGTAGGTGGTGACAGAGTCTAATCAAAATCTAGCTATGTTTGGCCATGTGTAGTTTTATTGGATCTGAACTTCATTTTAAGCAGAGACAGCCCACCTAATAATTTCTTGCCCTGGCCCAATGCCCGGAATTCTGAGCTACTGCATACCTGTCACCAGGTGGAATTCACATGAGCAGAGCTCAATGTGAGTGCAGGTCTCCCAGCATTCAAGTCCAGCATTCCTCATGCATTGGGAGGGAGAGAAGGGATGCAGAGTTGCGGGTGGCAGGCAGTGCAGCATTGATAGGTCACCGTGTGTGTGCGCACGCGTGTGTGTGTGTGAGAGAATGTGTATGAGTGTCATACCCCGTAGTGCTAGGTTAGTAAAGTCCCTATTAAACCTGTCATTCTGGATAGCTGCTCAGTCTCACAGACTCCTTTGGTTCCCCTCATCTCCCTTGTGGAATATTTTGCCTTTGAATCTGCTGTTTTTCATTTGATGCTATTATTGTATTTGTGCTCTGGACCTGCTCCCAGAGGCCGCTGGGTAAATCAGTGCATTTCAACTGAATTGGGGCAATAAGCAGATAAATAATGCAGCCTCTCCTTTAGGAGAGTTGTTTGCCTTCTAGGTCATAAATCTGTTCTCTACTTAACTTTAGACAAATATCTCCTCTCTGATTTGGCCTGTTTTTGTAATCTAGGAGCCTGCCTAATGCCTAAGGCACTTGACTGCTAACCAGAAGGCTGGTGGTTCAAACCCACCAGGCACTCCTTGGAAGGAAGGTTGGGCAATCTACTTCTGTAGTGGTACTGCCTCGGAAACCCAAGGAGGGGTCTCTATGAGTCGGGTCTGATTCAACAGCACCTAACAAGGAGGCTGCTGGGTAGACCCATAGACCTGGGAGTATAGCAGAGAACTAAAAAAACCCACTGCCATTGAGTAGATTCCAACTCATAGTGACCCCCGTTGGGTTTCCGAGGCAGTAAGTCTTTATGGAAGTAGACTGCCCCCATCTTCCTTCTTCAGAGTGGCTGATGGGTTTGAACTATCAACCTTCTGGTTAGCAGTTAAATGAGAATGTGGTAGTTAAGGTTATGTGTCAATTTGGCTGGGCCTGGTTTTGAGTGGCTGGGCAGCCAGTGGTAGTTTTTCCCCATGATGAGACTGGCAATAAACTCCATGTTGGAATCTGCCGCAAGGAGCTAAGTAGCTGCTTTAGGGGATGTGGTGTGCTTCCTATATATAAGGAGAAACTTTGGGAAAGGTCTGTAGCTTTTGGCACACTTGAATCCTGCGTGTAGCTGAGTCATTATTCAGCAGCCTGCCATGTTGTCTGCTGATCTTGGGACTCCTAATGGGCTTGAATCAATGGCCTGCTCTGTGGTTTGGTGATATCAGGACTGTGTCTTTGTACTTGTTGACCTTGGGTTTGTCAGCCTCAGCAGTCAGCAGCTGCCTGAGTGAAGAAAGCCTCCAGCTTCAGTGGTCCAGGAGCAAGAGGCAGAGCTGAAGCCAAGGTTGAGGAGCTTTCATCCAGACCCTAGAGCCTGGCACTTTGAACTCGAACTTCTAGCCTCCTAAACTGTAAGAGAATAAACTCCTGTTTGTTAAAGCCATCCATCCCTGGTATTTCTGTTAGAGTGGCACAAAGTAACCAAAACAGAGAGCAACTTGGAAAACTGACAATCAGCTAGCAACAAAAGAAATGTTTCTCATTTACTTAAATAGCAGTGTGCCTCTTATGGGAGAAACAGGATGTTAACAAACTGTGTGTGAGTAGGAACTTATCTGGAGTTTTTTGGGTGCTGGAGGAGTGTTTACCCCTTGTCTACCTGCAGTCTCAATGTTCAGAGCAGAAGCTCTGGAACCCAACGCAGACCATGCTTTGGATCAGAACCAGTGCTCCATTCTGCTCTCCACTGTGGTTATAACATAAGAGCCTAGAGGCCCTGTGGCTCTACTTACCTTGATGGCTGGTAGGCTCTTTTGGGTCCATGTTCATGAGGTCAGCTTTCATGTGTCTAGGTGGCTTCATTTAGCTTTTTGGTGATAACTGTACAACCCTAAGCATAGAAGATAAGCTGATAAGCAAGTGACATTGGTCATCAGAGGGAGAGCTCAGGCAGGCAAGTGAGTTCAGCTACTCTTCATCAACTCTGTAATCACTGAGTAGAAAATGTGCCTAGGTTTGGTCATGCCGTCATCATTTGTACCCTTAACCTGTCCATTTCCCTTGTTGACTATAGCTTCTCTTGACTTGATTATGGCAGCAGTCTCCTGGCTAATCTTGGAGCCTCTGGTTTGTCCTTTCTCCAATCCTATACTGAAAGCCTCTTCCAGAAATCACACATTTGTCTAAGCCACTCACTTGTATAAAACTCTTCAGGACTCCTGTTACCTAGAGAGTAGAGTCTAAGCTTGTTAGCATGGCATACAAATTCCTCCATGATATGGCACTTGATTACATTTGCTTTACCTGCTCCGTACCCTTCTCTACCACCTTTTAAGTTCCAGCCATATTGGCTGCATTTGCAGAACCCTGAAATACTATGCAATTTCATACCTCTGTGCCATTGCACATTCTCTGACATATATTGAAAATGCCTGTTCTACTTATCTATTGTTGTTGTTGTTTTTTTGTGCCATCGAGTTGGACCCAACTCATAGCGACCCCTCCTTGGGTTTCCAAGGAGCTCTGGTGGCATAGTGCCTAAGGCACTTGACTGCTAACTAGAAGGCTGGCAGTTCAAACCCACCAGCCACTCCTTGGAAGGAAGGTTGGGCAATCTACTTCCATAGTGATACTGCCTCGGAAACCCAAGGAGGGGTCGCTATGAGTCGGGGCCGACTCGACGGCACACAACAACAACAACACTTATCTATTGCTACATAAAACCAATCCAAAACTTAATGGCTTAAAATGATCATTTATTATTAACCAGTACTGGGGGTTTCCCAGGAGCCATGGTGGCCTAGTGGTTAAGTACTCAGCCTCTAAATGAAAGGTCAGCTATTTGAATCCACCAGTGGCTCCACAAGAGAAAGATGTGACCATCTGCTTCCATAAAGATTGCAATCTGTGAAAACTTCCATATCCATAATTGCCAATTAGTACGCTGATTTGGCAAATTCCTGGCTATTTCACTTCAGCAATTATATTATTCAAACCTGGAAAAACAGTCTTAGACAATTTTGTTTTGCTGGTTTGTAGGCAAATTCCGCAGTACTAACTGAGATGACATACTGCAAATTGGAAACTCTTCCCCTACCTCTTTCCTTGTAGATACTGGCTAAGTACACATTGATTTAATAAGATGGCTTCCCAGCACAGCCAAAAAGCCTCTGTGCTGCATCCCAGCACAATTTAGAGGCTGTACCATTTAGGGGAAGGCTTATGTGATAATTCTAAGTCAAAGCAAAGAAACTAGGTTTCACTGCCCTGTGGTGCTTATTAACTTTGTGCTTCTTTTTCATGTCCTATGCCTGTCAGCCAAAGACCAGCTCTCTCAGGTGGATGAAGAAAAAGACCCATCCAAGAGCCACCCTTACTCTGTGGAAACTCCATATGGCTTTCATTTAGACCTGGACTTCCTGAAGTATGTGGATGACATCGAGAAAGGAAACACCATCAAGAGGATTGCTATCCACCGAAGGGCCAAGCAGGCCAAGTTTAGCACTTTGCCCCGAAATTTCAGCCTTCCTGACAGTGGGGCTCGGCCCCATGCTGCTCTTCCCCACTCAAACTGGTCCCCAGTGGTGCCGAGGAAGGTGTCACTTGGGATGGAGGAGCAAGCTCAGACACTGCCGCTGGGTGGTTCCTCCCAGGCCTCAGCCAGTGGCAGTGAGGTAAGCTACCATAGGAAGGCCTTGTTGGCTGAGGCTGCCAGGCAGTTGGAGGCAGCCCCTCTTGAGGATGCTGAGCTCTTCTCTGGGAGTGGACGGCCCCAGCTTTTGAGAGCATCCAGCATGCCAGCCACACTGCTGCAAAACAGGGCCTCCGAGGAGCCCAGCCTACTCTCAGCTCGCCCCCCACCTCCCACTCTTCCTCCACTTCAGGGTGAAGGCAGTGTCTGTGAAGGTACCTTTGGCCCTGCAGAAGGATTTCCTGGTCTTCACAGCTCCATCCCACAAGTATCAACCCCACCAAAAGTCAGAGAGTTTGGAAACTTAGTGCCAGAGATTCTAGAGTTGGTCTGTGAGGGGGCCAAGCCTCCGGATAAAGAGGAAGTTCCAGATCACTTCTCTTTCCCAAGTCCTTCTTCTTTATCCCAGAATACACTTGTAGAGGATGCAGAAGATGAACATAAAACCAGAGAAGCAGAGGTGGTAGTCACTCCTGGATCCCCAACACCAAGTCCCCCACCTCTGCCATCACCCATCCCTGAAAATGAGTTTCTTCTAGAAGAAATTGAGCTCAACATCAGTGAGATCCCACCCCCACCACCTATAGAGGTTGACGTGAGAAGCATTGGCATCAGGGTGACAGAAGAAAGCCTTGGTCTTGCCAGAGTAGATCCCAGTAGTATCTCCAGCCTGAAGCAGCAGGTCATAGCCCTTGAGGGTGAGTTGTCTGGAAGGAGTGAAGAGCTGGCCCAGGCAAGAGCTGCCCTCCAGCAGCAGGAAGAAGAAATCAAGGCCAGGGAGCAGATGATTCAAGAGCTAGAGTACACTGTAGCTCAACTAGAAGAAAAGCTTAGTCAAGAGAATACCAAAGACACTCAGGGCCAGACTGATGCCATGGTGAACACTGACCCTCTCCATGGACTCTTGACCAGAGAGTCATGTGATAAGAGCATTGGGGTCAACCTTCTGGGCATGCCAGAATCTGAAACCTGGGAGGCCAAAGTAGAGGAGAATGGCTTCCTACTGGGGCAAGGTAACCACAAACAAGGGGATCAGAGCCCATCAGAACATGTGCTGCCTCCCCAACTATCACTGCCACAGGGACCTGAGATGGTCCTCACCTCCTCTTTATATAGCTGCCTCTCTACTGAACTCAGGATTGAAGAAGCAAGTTCTGAACAGGAGGAAGGCCCTCAGGTAGGAGCTAAGGGCCTGGCCAGTGAAGCAGGAGGCTCTTCATGGAACAGCAGCAGAGAGTCTCCCCCAGCAGGGAGGACGAAGCCCAGTCCAGAGCTCCCAGGGAAGAAGTCCCCAGAAAGGCCACCAAGCTCAACCACAGATGTCACCATTGGGCAATATGTTAAGAAGATCCAGGAACTCCTGCAAGAGCAGTGGAACTGCTTGGAGAACGGGTACCCAGAGCTGGCCAGTGCCATCAAGCAGCCTGCCTCCAAGCTCAGCAGCATCCAGAGCCAGCTGCTGAGCTCCCTCAACCTGCTGCTGTCTGCGTACTCGGCCCAGGCTCCCCCTTCGGGACCCCCGGCCCCATGCTCCTCCTCCCCGCCAGTGGGTAAATACTGATACCCCAAACAGGGAACCATTTCTCCTTTACAGGCCCAATGAGAGGGGAAAAACGATCTCGTTCTTGCTCTCAGATTGGGACTGAGTGTAGGGCCACCACATGCAGCTATACAGATAGCGCAGGGCACACAGATGCCAGATGAGGAGGGCAAATGGGAGCCAAAACCCAGCCCATCTGTCTCTTGCCAAGATGTGCATCTATGAAACCATACCCACCCACAGGGCTGCTATTTCTCATTTGTATTACAGAAGGGCAATGGTCCAGGCATTGTGGCCCTGACCCTGTGTCCTCTCATCATTGGCCTCCCCTCAGTGTTTCCTGGGCCACTGCATTCTATATTCCTCTCTAGTTCTCACATTGTATAGGTTTTCTCTAGCATTGTTTTGGAGGAACATTATATGAAGATCGGGAATAGTCCGCTGAAGATTTTCCCTGTGAGTGGTGTATGTGTGCATGTGTGCACACACATGTGAGTGAATGATCCTCACATATGGAAATCTGTCCTTTGGCTGAGTGGTACTTCCTCCTGTAACAGATCAGACACTCTTAACTGTTGAGTAAAGTTGAACCATATTTGGCTTTGTTCAAGAGGCAGTTTGTAAGTCTGCTTCCTGCCTCAGATCACAAGTTGGCTGCTTTCTCATTATTCAGTTCTAGTTCTAGTCTTGCCCATTGGGACATGCTTCCTATACTTTTGAGCACAGCAAAAGGACATCTGTGCTCTTGCTCACTTATCTGCCATGCCTCCCCTGTATCACACCCATCAACTTGCATGTGAGCCAGGAGTGGCCACAGAGGTGACCTAGTAAAGTGGGGTGCTGGGCTATGAGTGAGAGACCTAAGTTCTACTCCTGCCCTGCCATTTACTCACTATATGACCTTGAGCAAATCTGAGCCTCAGATTTCCCAGCCATAAGATAGGGACAATGGCGTCTACCCCACAAGGTACTTCTGTGGGAGTATTCCAATAACCCCTCTCTGATCCACACATAGCCAGTCCCAGTTGCCATTGAATTAACTCTGACTCATAGCAGACCCAAGTGTGTCAGAGCAGAACTGTACTCCGTAGGGTTTTCAATGGCAGGTTTTTCAGAAGTAGATCACCACACCCTTCTTCTGAGGTGTCTCTGGATGGATTCCAACTTCAACCTTTCCCCAAAAGGACCCCCAAAACCTTGTATTTAAATCATCTGACTTCCCTGTCCCTCTCTGCCTCCTCACACATCCTCAACCTGTATCAGTTCAAAGCAAGATTTCTGGTTTTGCTACTTTCTGGGACATCCCCAGGGTCTTTCTAACCTGTCATGTTGTGTCTGCCTAGAGATCTCCCCGTCGACCAGCCTTAAATCCATAATGAAAAAGAAAGACTATGGCTTCCGTGCAGGAGGTAATGGGACCAAAAAGAACCTTCAGTTTGTTGGGGTTAACGGTGGGTAAGCATCGCTCGTGAAGCTCAGACTGCCTTCCTTGCTACCTCTCTGCTGTTGTCCGTAGCACTCTTTCCTAGGGGGATGCATCTGGCTTTCATTCTTCTTCAAGGGAGTTCATCTCAATGGCCCTTTAAAACTCCATCTTGGGTTTGCATGTGTTTGGTTCCTTGCCAGTGCTTGTGGTCTGTTGGAACCTATGCTTTTCATATGTTTTGACTTTTGTCTCCCCCAGTGCCAGGATATCTAGGTGGCTTCTGGGAGTTTGGGGACCCAGGGCCCCTTTTAGGAAGGTATTTAACCTGAACCTCAACACTAAAACTAATACAAACTCTGTTGAGTTGTTGACTTTCAAATTTAATCCATTTCTTTCTTTCTTTAACTAATTGCAGACAATCGAAGTGTTTTGGGAAGAAGAACAAAACTTTATATATTCTAGACAAGACAATGTTGGGTTGACAATGTTTTCTAAACCATTCATTCAACAAACAATTATTAAATACGGAGAATGTGCTAAGTGACTAGGATTGGAAAGAAAAAAAAATCCCGATCCTTGCCTTTAGTTCATCAGTTGGGCATGGGCAGAGATAAGACAAGAAGGAAAGATGAAATGATAACACACCGAGATAATTTCTGTTAGAGAAGGAAGCATAGGGCGCTGTGGAAGCCCAAAGGAGGGGCTCTCAGCCTAGTCAGGTTATGAGTCCTGGAGGCGATCCAGAGAGGTAGGAGTCCCTGCTCATTTGGGTCACACCAGAAGGGAAGACACTAGATGCAAACAAGGGGTGACATCACTGGTCTGTGTTCTGTGAGGAAAAAACATGAGAAGTGATGAAATGAGATGTCATAGGAGAGTTGGTGTCCCCACTTCCGTTAATGTTGGCCTAAGAAGAAACCATTTTGTTTCGCACTTTCACCACTTCCTTTACCAAAAATAACAACAAACAAACAAACAAAAAATCCTGGTCCTTGCATTTAGTTGATTCCAACTCATACTGACCCGTGTATTATAGAGTAGAACTGTTCCCAAAGGTTTTCTTGGCTGTAATCTCTACAGAAGCAGATTGCCAGGCCTTTCTTCTGTGGTGCTGCTGGGTGGGGTGAACCACCAACCTTTCAATTAGTAGTCAAGGACAAGCTGTTTGCACCAGCAAGGGACCTTATTGAAAAGAAGAAGCCTAATTTCAAAGCCTAAATCAGGTCATTAATTTGCTTAAACCCCCAGTGGTCCCTACTTTGGGCCAGAATCTGGAAGCCCCAGATCATGTCCCCCTCAGCCACATTCCTGTCTCTGACCCCTGCTTTTCTCCCTTACAATAGGTGGAGCTCAGGCATCTCAGGGCCTTTGCATTTGTATTTGCTGTTCTCTTGCTGGAAGTGCTTTTCTCCCAAACATTCCTCATCATTTGTCTAATGTAGTGCTTCTCAACCTTGGCTGCACATCAGAGACATCCTTAAAAAATATTGATATCTGGATCCTATCCCCAGAGATTCTGATTCAGTTAGGCCATCATGCGGTCCAGGTGTTGGAATTTTAAACACCCCAAGCTATCCTAATGTGCAGCCCAGGTTAAGAATTTTTGCTCCAATTAAGGAGCCCTTTCCTCCCATCACTCCATCCCATTGCCCTTTGTAATTTATTCACTGTTCTTATAACTATCTAAGGAGCTCTGATGGCATACTGTCTAAGGCATTTGACTGCTAACCAGAAGGTTGGTGGTTTAAAACCCACCAGCCACTCCGCAGAAGGAAGACTGTCCTCAGAAACCCAAAGAGGGTCACTGTGAGTGGGAATCAACTTGTGGCAGTGAGTTTGGTTTTTTGTTTTTGTTTTTGTTTTGTTTTTTAATCACTATCTGAATAAATTATTTGTCTACATATTTCTTTTCTACCTTCTCCTGCTAGAATATAAATCTGTTAGGGCAGGGACAAGAGCCCTGGTGGCACAGTTGTTACATGCTCAGCTGGCTGCTAACTGAAAGGTTGCCAGTTCAGACCCACTCAGCAGCTCCACAGGAGAAAGGCCTGGTGATCTGCTCCCATAAGATTACAGCCCAGGAAACCCTATGGGGTAGTTCTGCTCTGTCTCATAGGGTTGCTATGAGTCAGAAATCAACATGAGGGCACCTAACAACAACAACAAAGGGCAGGGACTTTGGTAAAGCATCAAGAATGGTGCTGGTACATAGTACATGCTCAGTAAATTTCTATTGAATGAATGAATGAACTTCCAGGTAAAGTTGTTACTGATCCACTTATAAGAAAAGCATTGCTTTGTGAATGCAATATGTCCCCCACACTCTTAATCACAAAAGACAAAGATTGTCCAAACTCAATAAAGAAAGAAAGATCTGGGGTTTAAGCAAGATGAGACTGTGTGCATACTAGGGAGCAGATTGGGTTTGCAATTGCAGTGAGCATAGAGACCTTACAGTAGCTAACATTCAGAGAAAGGGCCTTTGGAGGTTCAGTGGAGGCTGTGGCCACTGGCCTTCCTGGCTGTGTCCCGTGGCCCCAGAAATGGAGCTGTTCATCTTAACACCAGCATCCCCCACCAGAGGTCTTCTGCTGACCATCAGCAGAGAGATCAGTAAGTCTTCCAGGATTTTCTCCCTGACTTCTGGTCTATCACCTCAATAGAACCATTTGTAATTGAATTTATGTAATGCTGTTGGGGAAGGGGCCCACAAGTCAAGTGGCCTATGCTCTTACTTTTGTTGTTCTAAGAGATAAACAGGCTGCAAGTGAGAAAGGCAGATGCTGGTGTTAAGATATCTCTACTGTGTGGGAGCTCTGGTAGCATAGTGGCTAAGACACTTGCCTGCTAACCAGACGGCTGGCGGTTCAAACCCACCAGCCACTCCTCGGAAGGAAGGTTGGGCAATCCTACTTCTGTAGTGATACTGCCTCGGAAACCCAAGGAGGGGTCGCTATGAGTCTGGGCCGACTCGACGGCACATAACAACAACAACAACACTGTTCACTGTATCCCACGGAATCCCGGCTATGAGTAGATGCAGATGAGTTCATTCCTTGTCAGGTGTAAGCTGGTACAGCAGGAGGGCTAAAGGAAGGTCTCACGATCACCTAATGTCAGGCAATTCAGATAACTCAGCAGAGTTACATTTGAGTCCCTCTTTGCACCAAGCATTAGAATTCTAGAAGCAGATGCTTCCAAGAGAACTTTAGATTGCTTGACCAATTAGGGGACTGGCTTTCGTGTGCTTACTGCAAAGAACTTATTTCATTACCTTTTCTCCCCAAAAAAATGGCCTTCACCTTTATTGCATGTTTCTCTGACACAAAGTTCCTGGGGAGCCCCTTTCCCCAGCCTGCAGGGAATGATGGTTGTGATTTACGGGTTAGGGAGTGTTATCTGAGGTCACCTGAGTCCCATTAGTGCTGATACAGGCATTGGGCAGGAAGGACAGAGCTAGTGACCTTTGTCTCCTCCCCTAGTTATGAGACCACCTCAAGTGAGGAGACCAGTGGCGAGGACAGTTCCCCTGAAGACTTGTCCGACAGCGAAGCTGAGAAGAAATGTGATGGCCCTGAACACAGGCGGGGTAAAGACACTCAACCCAGCTATGAGGCCAGGCAGGGTGTCCCCGAGGGCACCCACAGGGCAGGCCAGGAAAGTCAGCCTGGGGAAGAAATCCTCCATCCCAAGGCTGAGAGGTGAGTCAAAAGGGTATAAGTGGAGCATGTGTTTCTCTAAGAAAGGGCAAGGGTGTCTATTCACCATTTCATTCAATCATTTGTTCATCTGCTCAGTTACCAGTACTTATTGAGTTTATATGCCAGGCACTGGGCACTGGTTTAGTTAACCTGTTGTGACACCTGTCTTCATTATACTGTCATGGTGTCTTAGTTTCCTAGAGCTGCAGTAGCAAAATACTACAGAGTGGGTAGCTTTAAAGAACAGAAACTCATTGTCTCACAGTTCTGGAGGCTAGGAGTTCAAATCAGGGTCTCAGCTGTGTTGATTCCTTCTGAGGGTACAGTGCCTCTCTCCTAGCTTTTAACGGCTGCCAGAAATCCTCAGTGTTCTTTTTGATACTTGCACCTTCACATGGTGCCTTCTTCTTGTGCGTTACTCTGTCTCCATGTCTGTCCTCTTTTATAAAAAGCACCACTTAGAAGGGATTAGGACCCACACTACTCCAGTATGACTTCATTAACTTCACTGACAACATCTTCAAAGAAAGACCCTATTTCAGCAATAAGGTCACATTCACAGATACAAGGGTTAGGACTTCAACATACCTTTTTAGGGAATATAATTCATAATACATAGATCAAGCTCTAGGTATAAAGCTAGATAGAAAAAAAAAAAAACAACAAACATTTATCACATTTACCAGGCACTTAAAATATGAAAGACCTTACATGTATTATATAATCCTTTTAACAACCCTACAAATTAGGTATTAACCATACTTCCCCTTTCAGACAAACCACAAAAACCAAACTCATTGCTGTCAAGTTGATTCTAACTCATATCGACCACCTATAGCACAGAGTAGAACTACCCCCATAGGATTTCCAAGGCTGAGCTCTGGTGGCATACTGCCTAAGCCATTTGACTGCTAACCAGAAGGCTGATGGTTCACACCCACGAGCCACTCCTCGGAAGGAAGATGGGGCATTCTGCTTCCATAGTGATGCTGGCTCTGAAACCCAAGGAGGGATCTTCATGAGTCGGATCCAGCTCAACAGCAGTGAGTAATCTTTATGGAAGCAGAGTGCCACATCTTTCTCCCACAGAACAGCTGGTGAGTTCAAACTGCCAAACTTTTGGTTCACAGCAGAGGGCTTAACTATTGCACCACTAAGGTTCCTTATCCCCACTTACAGATGTGGAAACAGAGGTTTAGAGAGTTACACAGCTAACAGAAAAGGGATTCCCACCCAGTTCTTCCTGATTCTCAACCACTAGCTTTTCTGCTTCTCCCATTGACCATGCTGACACAACCTTGTCCCTTTAAAAGTAAAGGGAGGTTGTGAGGTTATGAAAAGAGCACTGCATATATATCTTTGTGATTTGGGTGAGAGTTCATAGAGCAAATTCATTTTCCATACAACAGTTCATGCACAGTTTCATGATGTTGATTGTAACCCCGATAATACAATAGCTCTCTTCTCACTTCTTCCCTGTGGTTGCCCTTTCCCTGTATCCATTCCTGTACATACCTGCCCTCTGAGCTATCTCCCAGTGCAAATACTGCCATTCTAGTCTTCCATAGTTCATTGTTGTAAGGGGTGTACCTACCTGGTATAAATGCTCACCTTATACACCTATCTGTTGTTTGGCTGCAAGTCAGGGGAGTGAGTCAATTCCAGGCCCTAAGGGTGACTAGGGGCCATAGTCTCAGGTTTTCACCAGTCTATAAAAGAGCACTGCTTTTGGAGTTGGACCCTCAAATTCACATCCTGCCTCTGCCATCAGCTGTGTGACTTGGGACAAGTTACTCAGACTGTGGTGACCTCCATTCCTCATTTGTAAAATGTGGATAATAGCAGCCTGACAGATTCAGTCTGAGGATTAGATGAGCCAATGTCTTAAAAACACCTAGCACAGTGACTGGCACATAGTAAACTCTCAATTTGTGGTGAAAATAAGAATAATAGGGACTATTACCATGATTATCATTATTGCCAGTAGTAATGAGTTTAAGGGAATTTGGGGCTGATCACGGAAAAATATATGACCATGAGATAGCAGTGTTGCACAGCAAGCTATTTATTTGTGCTGATGAATTGACAGCACGTGTAGGGGGCAGTCCCCATCGCAGGCAGTCTTGCAAGTGGCATAGGGTGCCACCAGAAGGGGAAGAAATCATGAAAACCCTGGGGAAAAAGGATAAGAGGTTTTTTGGGGGAGACTGAGGTGTACCTTCAGGACTTCTCCTGCAGCATGGTGGGGAGTCTTTGGGTCAGAGAACTCTGAAGGACACACCTAGCTAGGGGTCCTTATACCTCTAGGGTTTTAAGTTATCTGCAGCTAGCAGATACTTAGCACATTTTCAACGGGTGTATGAAACAGGCAGTCTCTAAGTGGCTAAAATGTATTTATTTGGGCTATTTCTAAAACAACGAATGTGAAAAAGAAGAAGAAACTCAATAAGATGTATTGACTGTAACAGTGGGCTGAAGCACAGCGACAGTTGTGAGGATGGCACACTATCAGGCAGTGATTCATTCTGTTGTATGTAGGGTCTCTAGGAGTTGGAACTGACTCAATGGCACCTAACAACAATAAGTTGAATTTAGCGCATGCAGGCTTTTATGGCCTAATGGGCCTCAGCTTGCTATGAAGAAGTAAATAACTTGGAGTAAATACACTGACATCATGTCTAGCTCATTCCTATAACACCAGCCTAGTTGCAGGAAGAGTGATTAGCAGGGGAAAGTAGCTTATAGGTAGTTGTATGGGGCTGTCCCAACATGGTGTCACCATAAGGATTTGTGGAGTGAGTGAAGCTTCCTGTTGACTGAGGCCGTTAAGTCCCAACTCAGTCCTCTCAGTGCTGAGAGACTCTGCCCTTACACTGATACAAGAGGAGTGTCTCACCATGGGCACCCAGTTCAATCAATTCTCATTTTATTGATTCTATTAGCACCTACAGTGTCCTTCATGGGAGAATAACCTGAAGAAATTTCCTAGTGCCGATTAGGTTCTTTGGATTTTTCAAGTCACCCATGCAGAACATTTTTGGTCCAAAGTTATTAAGATGACTCCCTTCTCAGCATGTCAGGAATTGCAGTTAGGCCTGCAGCCCCCAGAATGGTTTGGTTATCTGCCTCTACCCCATGAACACAACAGATGAAAGAACAATCCCCTTGACTCACTCTCCAGAAGAATTCAGAAGTCAAGTTTTGTCAGGATGGTGTGTTCACCCCCTATTTCTGAGGAATGGCCCTTACCCTGGAGAGATACCCAGTTTGAATGTTCACCTCTGAGAAGTGAATGGGAAGAGTGAAACTCAGGGTAGGGAAAAATATAAAATCTTTTTATCAACAAAGAGACTGATAACAAACTCACTGCCGTCCAATAGATTCCAACTTATAGCAACCCCTCCTTTGGTTTCTGAGGTGGTATCCCTACAGAAGTAGATTGCCCAGTCTTCCTTCTGGGGAGTGGCTGGTGGGTTTGAACTGCCAGCCTTCTGGTTAGCAGTCAAATGCCTTAGGCACTATGCCACCAGAGCACCCTAGAGACTGATATATGTATTTATTTATATTTTTCCCTCTAGATATAAACCCTCTGAAGAATTTCTTAATGCATGCCAGGCATTAAGCCAACATCTGCCAGAAATTGGGACCACCACTGACCGACTCTTGGTATTCTGATTTTTCATTGTCATGCAAGATCTCTGTACTGTTTAAGCACTTACTTCCAGCTGGGTAATGTTGGTCCTTTGCCCAAGGCAGCCGGGTGAGTGTGCGCATGTGTCCTCCCCTGGGTGCTCTCTCTTTGGCTCACGACCTCTGCTGCCTGAGGTGATTGATTATGCTGAAGAAATGAAACCAATTGACATTCACAAGGAAACAGGCCAGGTACACAGAGGCACTTACCAAGTGTTATTAGGCATTGCACCCTGACTGGCATAAAACACTATTTGTGGCTTAGGCTTAAAATGGCCTCATGGCTTGAGAGAACTGTGGGTAGAGTAGAAAGAGCATGTAGAAAAGGAAACGTGGGTTCTGTTTACAGGACCATCACCGGTGAGATAGTGGGCAAGCCAGTTCACCTCTGAGGACCTCAGTTTCCCTATTAAAGGAAATGAGGGGGTGGGCGGGATGTCTCCACTGCCTTTAAGAACTAATATTTCATTTGGTAGTCTTTATGGGTTTCCTTATAGTGTACCTCTGGGCCAAGGGACCAGAAACAAGAAAATGCAATGACTTGCTCCCTAACACCTTCATGGTCCAAGGGGATTTAAACATATAACCATTGGGTTTTACTTTTAATCAAGAGATACTGGCACAGAGATTTTCCTATGAGAGCAGCTGATAAGACCCAAAGTAACAACCTGTAAGCATTTAAAAAATCCATTTTTTTCTCCTTGCAGGAGAGTCCCAGTAGGTTTTTTTTTTTTTTTTAAAAAAAAAAACAATTCAGCACTGTTTCTTGCTTACACAATCCATTTTCACTATTTTATCTTAGCTGATTTTGCAGATAGCTACTCCTAGACTATTAAAGAACCAATCCACAGCGTGAGTCTTCCTTGAAACTCCTGTTACTGAATTACAAAAAAGAAAAAAAGCCAAACTCACTGCCATGAAGTCGGATCTGACTCATAGCCACCGCTCCTTGGGTTTCCGAGGTGGTATCTCTACAGAAGTTGGTTGCCCAATCTTCCTTCCAAGGAGTGGCTGGTGGGTTTGAATAGCCAGCCTTCTAGTTAGCAGTCAAATGCCTTAGGCACTACCTTCTTAGCTCTTCATTTAAAATCCACCAATATGTTCCTTAATATTAGCATCTTTTTCCGATTCTTTAGAGAATTCCATGGTAAAAGGAGATACTCTGATATATAAAAAGTGTTTCAGCCACCAAAGATCTTTTTCTGCCCCAGAAAAATAATCAGAAGAGGCATGTAGCACAAGCCTTGTACCACACCCATGTTAAGATCAAAGCACAGGATCACCACCTGCTTTAGAGACAGAGTGGCTTGTAGAAGGATCTTACTCTGTAGAGCTGTGGGAGTAAGGAAGCTTGGTATTACTTTAACCCCTATTTCATAGATGACACAAGCAACGTTCAGAAAGAGTATGTGTCTTCCAAGGTCACACAGCAGAACCAGGACTTCCACCGTGGTCACTTTGATTTTGTGACTCCAAGTCCAATACTCTTTCCAGTATAAAAACACATTTCCTATACTCCTCGGAAGGAAGACCGGGCAATCTACTTCCGTAGTGACACTGCCTCGGAAACCCAAGGAGGGGTCGCTATGAGTCGGGTCCGACTCGACACACATAATAACAACAACAACAACAATTATCAGAATGAGTGTGGCATCTTTTCTAGTAGTCATACCTCAGTAGAGTCTCCTGTCCTTTAGGTAATAATCTAAACATGTCCTCTTTTAAACACTTGGGTGATATCATACACAGAGTTGATGTCATTGACTCTGGCACTCTCCTTATTCAGAGTTCTCAAGGAACTGAATACTATGGATAGTGGGGTCCTACTCTGGGTTATTAAGCATTCTACTCTGATGGTCCTCGGAAAGCTTAAAAGCCAAAAACAACTTAAGCACACCTATGTAGGGTTTTATTTTAAGCATAAATTGGGTATGTTTTTTGTCTTAGCTTTGAGCATGCATTTTTCCCATTAGTCAAATGCTGTGACTTTCCAGCTATGCTTATTGAAAACACACAAGAGCCCTGGTAGAATCTAGGGCAAGGTCAATATGGGCTGGCGGCTATGACTGTGAAAGGGAGTGCCTTCATCATCCTGTGCATACAGAGGGTGATCTAAATCTCAAACGTCTGGTAGACTTCTTATTACTGTTGTTGCCCTCCCAACCCTCCTTTCTGTCCTTCTACCTCACCTTGGGGAGGGCAGAGGGGATGATCGCACAGGTACAAAGTATATTGTTACATTCTCTGTCCCACCAGCTCTGAACTCTCCGGGAATAAATCACATGGAATATTAGAGGGAGCTGAAGGGATAGAGGCAGAAGCATCCAAAGCTGATTTTGTCTGGTGGAAACTAGTACCCTAGCTGGGGCATTCCAGGCCAGGTAACCTCCAGAAATTGAAAACTCTTGGTATTTCAGAGGCAAAGCTTGAATACTGTCAGTCAAGAGTGGTTCCGCGTCTCCAGCAGAAAGTCATCTAGCCCTGCTGTGGTGGCTGCCTACCTCCGCGGGGTCCAGCCCTACTCTCCCCACTTCCTAAAGCTGCTTGTCAACTTGGCTGATGGCAACGGGAACACAGCCCTTCACTATAGTGTTTCCCATTCCAACTTCTCCATCGTGAAGCTGCTGCTGGAGACAGGTCAGAAATGGTTGCATCTGCTCAGTCTGGGTCCCTCTGTGAATGGCAATTCTTGTATTACATTTCTTTCCAACAAGGAAATTCTTCATTGTCCCAAGTTTCTCCTTTATTCCAAGAACTGGGTTAGACCATTTTGTCTCTATTATGTCATTTATTCTTTACAGCACTCTTATGGTGTGGACATTATTATTCTCATTTTGCAGTTAAGGAAAACTGAGGCTCAGAGAGTTATGAAACTTGCTCGGGTCCCAGTGCTGGTAAGTGGTAGTGAGGTTTTGAACTCTGGTTTGTCTTATTCCAGAGCTGTATAACATATTGGCTTAGGAATGGTCATGTTTTAACCATCTTCATAGGATACTTTTAAACAAAAACCATGACTTCATTTGACCAATTGGATTCATTTATCTTTCATCAGGTATTTAGTGACTATGTGTAGGTCCTTACTGGCTACTACAAGGGATGCAAAAGTGAACCAGGTGTGAGCCCTCTGCTTCCCAGGAGCTTACAGCCTAATAATCAGGGTGGAATAAGAGTGATGGCTCATAAGACAGAGATGTAGAATGTGATTTAGAGACTCAGAAGAAGCAAGAACTTGTCCAGTACAGGGAGCTGGAAAGGTGTACTGAGGTAGGTGAGGTTCCAGCAGTCAGAGAAACGGTCCCAGGTGAAGAGAACACCTTGTTGTTGTTAGTTGCTGTCACGTCAGCTCCAACTCCTGGTTACCCCTTGTACAACAGAATGGAATGTTTCCTGGTCCTGCACTATCTTCATGATCATTTGTATGCTCAAGTTCATTGCTGTGAACACTGTGTATTTTGAATACCTTCCAAACTAGGGATATCATCTTCTAATACTGTAACTTGCTGCCGTCGAGTCAGTCCTGACTCATAGTGAACCCTCCTTGGGTTTCCAAGGCGGTATCTCTATGGAAGTAGATTGCCCAATCTTCCTTCCCAGGAGTGGCTGGTGGGTTTGAACCGCCAGCCTTCCAATATTGTATCAGGCAGTATTCTATTGTGATCCATAGGGTTTTGACCGGCCAGGATTCAGGAGTATATCGCCAGGCCTTCCTCTTAGTATGTGTTTGGAAGTTCCACTGAAACCTGTCTACCATAAAAACTCAAACCAAACTCACTGCCATTGAGTCAGTCCCAACTCATAGCAACCCCTCCTTTGGTTTCCAAGGCAGTATCACTACAGAAGTAGATTGCCCAAACTCTCCCAACCTTTCTTCTGAGGAGTGGCTGGTAAGTTTGAACAGCCAGCCTTCTGGTTAGCAGTCAAATGCTTTAAGAACTACACCACCAGAGCTAGTATTTGAAATACTGGTGGCATAGCTTCTACCATTACAGAAACACACAAGCTACTCCAGTAGGACAAATTGACAGATGGATGGTGAGAGAATACCTTATAAGGAATATAAAACCCTATTTAATGTCCACTTAGTAGAGCTCTGGTGGCATAGTGCCTAAGGCATTTGGCTGCTAACCAGAAGGCTGGTGGTTCAAACCCACCAGCCACTCCTTGGAAGGAAGGTTGGGCAATCTACTTCCCTAGTGATACTGCCTCGGAAACCCAAGGAGGGGTCGCTATGAGTTGGATCCGGCTTGATGTCAGTGGGTTTGGTATTAGGGCTTCTGCTAAGCACTTGACCCATGTCATTTAATCTTACAACAATCCTGTTATTAAGTATGATTTTTTCTGTGTTGAAGATGAGGAAAATGACACAAAAGTGAACAAACTTGCCTAGATCACTAAGTGATGAAATAAATGTGTTGCTGGAATTGCAAGTCCAGGATGTTGAGTTGCTAATTCCATTGCTGGCATCCAGGAGCATATGCTATATCTGTGACCCTTATTTTAGGAGCCTGAGTTGGGAGTTTAAATAAACATTAAGAAATCTGATTTCAAGATCCAGCAGCTTTCCATGAACTTGTATCTTGTCTATCCTGGCTTGAATCCCTGCCAAGGCTTCCTATTGCTTCTGAATGAAAAGCAGCTTCCCCATCCTCATCTTTAAAATCTCATACACCCCAGCTGCTGCCCACCTTTGCCATCCCTGCTGCTTTGGTTCTGCGCTCCTCCTTCCTGCCACCCCAACATGCTGGCCTCAAGCTCCCCAAGCTCCTTCCCTCCTTGGGACCTTTGCAGTTTCTTTCTCTTTTATGTGGACTGTTTTCCTCCGATTCTTCTCATGGCTCCTTCTCATCATTCAAGTCACAGCTCAAATGTCACGTCCTCAGAAGTCACCTCCATAAAGTAGCTGCCCCCATCTCTCTTTATAGGGGAACGCTGTGTATTTCTGTAGATGATCTTTGCTTGTCATTTCTATCCAATTGAATGTAAACTCAATCAAAGGAGGTCTCTTTTGTGTCTTGTTCATGTCTGTTTCCCCAACCTATAACAGTTCTTGGCTGTCTCATATAAAATAAGTGTTGAATGAATCTATCAAATAAATGACTAATGACTCCTGAAAATCAGCCAACGAAAGCCCTATGAATCATAATGGTCTGGTCCCATTGTGCATGGGGTCCCCATAAGTCAGTGGCCAACTGATGGCAGCTAGCAACAACAACACTGTTAAAGAATGGAACATCTCTGCACTTCCACTGACTTAGTGTTCAGTGATCATCTTTTTTTTTTTTTTTTTCCTTTTTGCTGGAATGCCACTGATGAGGAGGGAAAGCATGGTTGGTGAGGTACTCAATCAAGAACTTTGCTCCTCTCTCACATCCAGGGGAGGCTGGCTTTGCTTGTTAGTGGCTGCTCTGCAGCATCTGCTAGAAAAACCTCGGGTCTTCAGACCTTCCCCTGAGCCTCTGGGGAAGAGTCAGACTTTACCCTACCAGCTACAAGTCCTGTTTCTGAAGAGATGAAAGAGAACTGATAACCTGAGGCTAATTTACACATCTTAAGAGCAGATATAAAATACTCATGAGGTGGGAAGTAATAATAATAATAAAGGATTATTAATAAGGCAATGCAAATATCATTTCTTTAACAAGATAGAATTGTGAGGCTATGCTGGGGTGTATTTGGCTTTGGCAGCTCACCTGGTCATGACAGTGGCCAGAGGGGCTGCAGGAAGGAGAGTGCCACTAAGGAGCCACACTGACAGTTCTGTACCCACTGGCATCCTGATATTACTAGCCAGCCAGTTGCCATTGAGTTGACTCAGACTCATGGTGACTCCATGTGGGTATCAGAGAGGAACTGAGCTAGCTCCGTAGGGTTTTCAGTGGCTGATTCTTTGGAAGCAGATTGGCAGGTCTGTCTTCTGAGGTGCCTCTGAGTGGACTCCAACCACCAGCCCAGTGTGTTAACTGTTTGCACCACTTAGAAATTCTAAATAGTGAGAGTGACTCCTAAAGCATGCCACCACATGTATGATAGGGTGAGTGATAGGCTTTAGGGCCTGACAGGTGTGGGTCCGGTTCACACTTCACCTTCATTTGGGCCGTTCCTGTAACTTCTGTGAGCTTTAGTTTCCTCATCTATAAAATGGGGATAATGTCTTATACTCTGATTTAGAAAACATAATGAGGTCATTGCTCCTTAGCTATCGCTAACCTTGCCGTGAACCTTCCTTCCTTTGTTTCCTCAGAAAAGTTGTAAAGAAAAGAAGCCAGTTTTTGTTTCTTACTTTATTGTGAAATATATGTAACAAAAAGTTTGCCATCTTAATCATTTTTAAGTGTATAATTCTGTGGCATGAGTTATATATACTATGTTGTGCTACTATCATCACCACTATTCACAAACTGTTTTTAAAAGTTTTACATAACCCCAAACAGAAACTCAGTACCCCTTCAGCAGTAATTCCCATCCCTCCCTTCCCCAGTCCCTGGTAACTACTAATAGACTTTTTGTCTCTATACATTCACCTATTCTAGATATTTCATGTAAATGAGATCTCATAAAGTGTCCTTTTTTTGTCTGATTTATTTCACTTAGCATAATGTTTTTGAGGTTAATCCATGTTATGGCCTGTATCAGAACTTCATTTCTTTTTATGGCTGAAAAACATTCCATTGTATGGATGTACCACATTTTATCATTCATCTATTGATAGACACATGGGTTGCTTCCACCTGTTGGCTATTGTGAATAATGCTGCAATGAACATTGATGTGCTGAAGCCAGTTTTAAAGGCTGCTAAATTGTAAAACACCTACTCCACTACTGTGGAAAGGATTCCTCTATTCTGTGCATGGCCTTTTAACCAGCAGGCAGTGTCCTGTTGAACTGACCAAAGCCAAGTCTAACTTGTGACACCTCGGAGATTGCTCCTGTACCCCACGCCCATTGCTCCTCTTGCAGGCCTCTGCAATGTAGACCATCAGAACAAGGCTGGTTATACCGCTGTGATGATCACTCCCTTGGCTTCTGCTGAGACCAGTGAAGATATGGCTGTTGTCTGGAGGCTCTTACGAGAAGGAAATGTGAACATCCGAGCTTCTCAGGTAGGAGGTGTGAACATAAGCTTCTCTTTAGTAAATTCAGAGGCATTTCCCCACTTTACTCTGCCAACGGGGTGAGAAATTCCAAATAGATCCATGTGGAGCTTTTAACTCCAAAAGGCTGAGACCTCCAGATGGCATCTGTGCAAAACCTGAACATTTGGTTTTCCTCAAAGATTCCTGAGACCCAGATAGGATGAGCCAGTGAACATCTACTCTGTGTCCCAGTCTAAGTGGCAAATTCCATCTGGATTCTATGTCTCAACCAATCATTCCCACAGTTAGCATCTTGAGAAGGCACTTGCTGTTTGGCTGCTCTAGGAAAGCCCCTGGAGGTGACCCATCCTGCTCCATGACGCACAGGCATCTAACTAAGCAGGATGCTAAAGATGGGCTCCCCTCTGTTGTCCCTTCTTTCCCCAAAGCCCTTTAACAAAGCCATGCATTCCCAGTGTAACGAAGAGAAGGTGTGGATAACAAGGGCAGACAGGAACTTCTGCTGAAGGGTGTGCCAGGGATTATTGGAGTGGGGACTTCCCAGGCCTCAGTTTTAGTCCAGAGTCATTGTCAAGGTCTGCTGGTGACTGATCAGTCAGCAGCCTTCTAAGAGATGGGCTTCCCAAGTTCTTTAAGTAGCCAGACCTCCAAACACTCCTATCTTCTTACTTCTTCACCACCCAATGTCACCGACCCTATTCCAGGCATGTAGTGCCCTCATCCCTGGAGCAGTGCTGTGGACCAGGCTGAGAAGAGTAGTTGCTATCATGAGCCAGTAGGGTTGTAAACAAAGGTAGTAGCTGGGAGTCAGGACATGTGGGCTTTACCAGTTCACTGTGCTACCTTGAGTCTCAGGGTCAGAAGGGTCCTTACAGGTCACCTACGTCTACCCCCTATTCTTTCTCAAAATCCTACCATCTTCCTTATACACCTCCAGTATCAGGCAACTTGCTTTCTACCAAAACAGCCCATTTTTTACTCTAGGCAACTCCGACAGTTTTTTATCCTGAGCCAAAATCTGGTACTCTGTAACTTAGAGCATTTAAGTAGGAGAAATAGTTTGCGTTTCATTCCAGGAAAGATCTTGCAAACACAAGAGGTATAGGAGGAAACTCAGAGGGTTAGGATGTCTCTGTTCAATTTCTACTTGCAAACACAAAGTAGGGGCCTGGTTTCTACCCAGTAGGCTTTTGAGTTAGAAGTCTCCACATGAAAGAATAGAAACTCTTCAAAAGGGTATTTTTCTGTCTTGGACCAATACAGGAACAAGTGGAGTTCATTTATTATATTTTACTTTTTTTTACCTTTTTATGTGATTTGAGTGAAAGTTTGTAGATCAAATTGGTTTTCCATTCAGCAATTCATACACATTTTGTTTTGTGACATTGATTGCAATCCCAACAATGTATCATCACTCTTCCCACTTCTTCCCTGTCTTTCCCATTTCCATATGTCCTTCTTTCCTAACCCTTCCTGCTGTCTGAGCTTTATTTCTGGGCAAAAGCTGTTCTTTTGATCTCATGTGGCCGATTGTTCTAAGGATTGCTATCACCCTAGTGTTACTGATTACCTTACAGACCTGTCTATTCCTTGTCTGAAAGTTTAGCTCCAGGGGTGAAGTCAGTTCCAGGCTTGAAGGATGACTAAAGGCCAAAGTCTTGAGGGTTCCACCATTCTCTGTCAGACCACTAATCCTGATTTTTTTTTTTTTTAATGATTTTGAATTTTGTTCCACATTTTTCTCAAGTGGAGTGTATTTAACTCTCTTTCTCCCCCTACAATAATCACTGATGGTCGCCAAACTATCAACATTTATAGAAAGTCTGGAGTTTTATTTTATCTTCAAGGTAGTAAATTAAGCTGGATGTTGGCAGAAGACAAGAGGCTCTTGTGTCAGAAACAAAGGACAGATTATCCTCACCGCAATAGCAGTAGCCACATCATCAACATTTGCACCAGTTTCCCAAACCCCAGTTCATATAGGGTGGTATGAGGTGGGCCAGATGATACTTCCACATGAAGTAGATTGTGTTATCAGAAAGGAACAGTGAGTTTAAGGAACCGGAATCTTTTTTAATGGACAATAAGCATGCCTGTCCTTTGCTCTGGAGGGAGACACTATCTCTCTTCCAAGGCTGTTCCTATACAGCATCCATGAAAAGATAGACTGGAACAGAAAGGCAGATAATGCCACACTCATAAAACATGCACAAAGGCAAAAGACCCATGGAAAATTGTCTTCAACAATATGTGTAACTCCCCTGTTCCTCGCCCCCAATTTCCCCACCAAAGAGATGGCAGATGGTAGCCTAACCTGGTTGTAAAGTCACTTTGTATGCTTCACCTTGTAACAGTCTACTGATAGTGAGAAACAGGTATTTGTGACTACTTTCTGGTTTTCAAAGTATTTTCACCCATCTACAACCCCTACCCCATTGGACTCAATATAGGTATTTTCATTTTAATAATTATATTTCCCGTAAACATGGTAGTTTTTCCTGAATTGGCCTCTTGCAAGAGAGGATGTTTGCCAGTGATGAAGTCAACAACCACCACCACCACCCTTTTTTTTTTAACAGAGGAGGAAACTGATGCTCTAAGAGGGTAAGGAACTTATCCCAGGTCACCAAAGGAGAGGCAGAAATACAGAGCTACAACTGTTCCCTTCAGCTACCCCCAGGGGCCTTATACATATAAGGAGAAGTGAAGGCACTAAGTTATATAAGAGTGAGTGGAAGGCTGGGGGTCTCCTGGCGATAAACTACTTATGTCTCTATGCATCTCCAGGGCCAGTCATAGGTAGCACCTTGTAAATGATGGTTGAGTTAAACTCTGTTGAACTGAACCAGGAAGGAGATAAGGAAGAAAGAGACTTGGGGTCAGGCAAAAAGGCAGATACTGAACACAATCTGGGTATATCATCTGGCCTTAATAACACTTGGGGACAGAGATCTGGATGGAAACCTAGTTGTCTGCTTAGACCAGTAAACAACTGTTACTTCTGAACGGAGTAAAAAGCAGACCAAAAAGTGAACAGGCATCTCTGGAAAGATCTGCCTGAGCCTCAGAGAAAGGGAAAGTCAAGGACATCTAATAATACGTTCCCAGGTATTGAGCACCTGTGATAGGTCAAGCATTTGTCATACAGTATCTCTAATCCTCATACTGATCATTATATCTGACAGTTACCTAGCGTTGGTAAAGTGCTCATCTCTGCCCTAAGCTTTTCCCATGTGTATTAACTCCTTCTGTTCTCACAACACCCCTATGAGATGGGTAATATTATTAAACATTCCTATTTTACCAGATCAGAAAAAGTCACAAAGAGGTTAACTTGCCCACTTTCAGAAAGCTAAGTGGTAGAGCCAGGACTTTTCTGATTCCAACTCCTTTCTTTTCTCTGAGCCCTAGTGTTCTGGGCAAGGAAGCATAATCCAACAGTGACTGTGGTTTGGAGCTTTAATCAGTTAACACATCAGCAAACATGCCTTCAGCATTTTTTATGTGTAAGACACTGCTCAGAGCCACAAGGAATCTGAAAGAAGAAAAAGAACATAGTCCTGGCCTCATTATTACAACTTTTCAAAGCATGATGGCCAATCAGGGAGACAAGCTTCACTTGCCTAGAACCCAAGAGAACCCTGGGGGCAAAATATAATAAAGTAGTATAAGGGTACTGTGGATATACACAAAAATGTTGTTGTTATGTACCATCGAGTCGACCTGACTCACAGTGACTCCTCCTTGGGTCTCTGAGGCAATATCACTAGGGAAGTAGATTGCCCCATCTTCCTTCCGAGGGGTGGCTGGTGGGTTTGAACCGTGAGCTTTCTGGTTAGCAGTCAAGTACCTTAGGCACTATACTACTAGAGCTCCCTGCTCTATATTACTACCTTTATATTTCCTTTGATTCCTACAAAAGCCCTGTGAAATGCATAGGACAATCATTATTATATTAATTTATAAGACAAGAAAAGCCAAGATTCAGGGAAGGCTAGTGATGCACTGTAGCCAGGGTTATGCACTTGCAAACAACAGAACTAGAACTTGGACCCAGCTTTCAGACTGTAATCCATTGCTAAGCCAATGGCTACAGATTAGAAATAACCACAAGGAAATGCAAATAGCTATCTAGCTGAGGCAAGATTGTTCTGGGTATCATTAAATGGTTGCCATAATTTTAAAAAGATAAGATAAAATGGGAAAATACCAGAGACATTCACAGCAGGCCAAGGCTTTGTGGACCAAATCAGATGGGGGCAGACAGTAGGAAGCTGCAGGGCTGGAGCAGTCAGCCCTTCATTTATCCCATCATTCAACACTTACCAGCACATACTCAGTGCTGGGCACTGGGGAGACAGAGATGAAAAGGACTTAGTCCCTGCCATCAAAAATTTCACAGTTCATGAGAAAGAAAGAGGTTGACAGTTTGTAATACCAAATGATAAGTATTGAGCTGAGTTATGAATCCTGTGCCTGAGGAAGTTGGAGAGGCTTTAGAGTAGGTAGTGTTTGACTGATGTCTTGGAAGAAGACTAGACATTCGTGAGCAGAAAAGGATGCATCCTATACCGTCAGAAAAAAATTCAGATCAGTGGCCATTTTCTTGAGAAATTTTCACCGCATATACTCTGGTGGGAGAGGGTCCATCTCTGTGGCTCTGTGTGCAGGGAGGCCAAACTGCGCTGATGCTGGGAGTGAGCCATGACAGGGAGGACATGGTCCAGGCGTTGCTCAGCTGCCAGGCAGACATCAACCTGCAAGACCACGATGGATCATCGGCCCTCATGTTGGCTTGTCACCATGGCAGTGTGGACATGGTGCGTCTACTCCTGGCACACCCGGCCTGTGACAGCAGCCTGACTGACAAGGTGAGACTTAGAGGCAATTAACAAGTAGGTATTTAACTTCCAATCCTAAGGAGGGCCTTGCCACCCAGCAGAATTCAAGGAACAGTATGGTGATAGCAACAAAATCAACCTTTATAAATTGTCATGGGATTTAATGAGATGATACATAGCAAATGCTTGAAGCTTTGGAGATGTAAAACCCCAAACCCTAGCCTTTCACACCACAATTCTGGCCTGGGCCCTGAGCCTCCTCTGGTCATAGCAATAGCAGCATGTGGTTTTGAAGCAGGAAATCTATAAAGCCAGGTAAAGGAACCAATTGTAAATTATGTCCGCTCTATGGTGGTGATCCACTCTGATGGTTCAAGAGCAACCTATTTGAAGTTACTTTACCAGACACAAGCCCCTTAAATAAACTTCCTTGTAAGGTCTTGATGATGATGATGATGATGCTGATAATGATGATCATGATGACAATGATGGTAATGATTGTGGTGATGACATCTAATATGTATAAAGTGTTTACTCTGGGCCAGGTACTGTACTAAGCATTTACAGTGGATCATCGCATTTAAATTCTACAACAAGCTCATGAAGTTGATTTTGTTGCTACTGCTACTTCTCAGATGAGGAAATGGAGGCACCAAATGGATAGGTAACATACCCAAGATCACACAGCTAGTGGAAACTAGCTCAAACTCCTAAGCCCCTGCTCTTAAAGGCTCTACCATCCTCAGTGTTGTCATGCTGAAGGATCTATGTCTCTCATTCCCTGCTAAAACCCCAGCACCCTTCTTAGTTCACTCATCAATTCTTAGTCTGTCTTGGGCCAGAAGTGTCACTGAAATGTGTTCAGCAGCAGCATGCAAACCTCCACTGACAGGTGGTCGTGGCTGCCCATGAGGTGCATTGGTTGGAAATCAAACCTGGGTCTCCTGTAAGGAAGGTGAGAATTCTGCCACTGAACTACCAATGTCCCCTACTAATAACTATCAAAAAAAAACCTCACTTCTGAAGACTCATAGTGACCCCTCCTTGGGTTTCCGAGGCAGTATCTCTATGGAAGTAGATTGCCCATCGTCCTTCCAAGGAGTGGCTGGTGGCTTTGAATGGCCAGCCTTCTGGTTAGCAGTCAAATGCCTTGGGCACTAGGCCAATAGAGTACTCAGGGGTGCCAAATCCCTTCCATGCATTACCTCCCTTAACACAATAATCAGTGAGTAGATACAGAGATCACTATTTTTACTGATAAAGAAACCAAGGATGAGAGAGGTTACGTAATTGTCCTGAGGGCACAAGCTGCTGATTAGCAGAGCAACTTCAAACCAGGTCTCACTCTAGTGTTATTAACATTGACACTGTAATTTAATGCCTTAAACATACTTCCACTATACTTTTTTAACATCCATAGTTCAAAGGGAACAAAAGCCTAGGTCAGAGAATAGAGTCCCCACCCTGCCCTGGGACAGCCCCTTTTATAAGCCACTTCTGAATTACCTTATTGTTCATCAGTGCTTCAAGCCTCATAACTCTGCCTCCAGCAGCAGGCATCACCATGTATTGTCTTCAGGTCCCACACAACCTAGCTCTGTCCCAGAGCCATTTCTGAGATAATTAGAGCACTCAGACCCCCTTAAAATTCATATGGGAACAGGGGTGGGCTGCAGGAAATAAGAGCCTCCTCTTTCAAA
Source organism: Orycteropus afer afer (assembly GCF_000298275.1). Classification (NCBI taxonomy): domain Eukaryota; kingdom Metazoa; phylum Chordata; class Mammalia; order Tubulidentata; family Orycteropodidae; genus Orycteropus; species Orycteropus afer. Next base: position 12,424,343 of record NW_006921603.1, on the reverse strand, counting down.
CATTATACCAGAGAAAGAATCTGTTAACAAGCTCCCAGACAGGTCTCCCTGGGGGTGAGGAGGTAGCCTGTAATCTGGAACAGGCCTGGACATCAAAGGTCCAGGACCCTCTTAGGAGGAATCTGGGTTCAGTCATTGTGTGCCTTTGGGTAGGTCATCTAACCACTCTGAGCCTCAATATGCCCATCTGTAAAATAAATTCACTGCCATCGAGTTGATTCCAACTTATAATGACTCCCATTGGGTTTCTGAAGCTGTGAATCTTTACAGAAGTAGATTGCCCTGTCTTCCTTCCAGAGTGGGCTGGTGGGTTTGAACTGCTGACCTTCTGGTTAGCAGCCAAATGCCTTATCCACTATACCACCAGAGCTCCTAATCTGTAAAATGGGCATATCTAAATATGGTCTTGCATTTAATACATTACAAAATGTCTCATTTGATATCTAGAAGGTTTTTGATATCAATTGATAGTAACTGTTATTATTATGAATAAGTGAAACCCACCCCCCCCCCCCCCAAAAAAAGAAAATCCAAACCCACAGCCTGCTGCCACTGCCCCAGGCCAAAATGTCAGTGGTGCTGAGGTTGGGAAACCCATATTTAGGAGCGTACTGAGGTCCAAGTGAGTTCAGAGAGCCAGTCCCTAAACCTCAACCTTCTGCTGGTTCAGAAGGAGCCAGGCTAGGATGGGGACCAGGCTGGCTATAGTTGAGGGCAGGGCTGTAAGCCCAGAAGGGAGGGTCTAGAGTAGTAAAATGGAGGTGGAGGCAGACGACTTAACACAGGAGAAGGTGGAGAACTTTAGGGAGAGCCCAGCAAGCACAAGGGTATCCAGGCAAGCATGGCCAACAGGCCCACAAGGCTAGTGGATCCCAACTCCACCTAGAGCCCCAATTACGTGCTGCCTGATTGGGGCAGTGTTGATTCAGGATTTCCACACCAATTTTCCAGCTGTAGTGCTAGGGAGGGTGACTTGGGTGAGCATAGTGTCTATGCTCGAGGTGAGGATCAGCGAAAAAGGGGAAGACCCCCAACAAGATGGATTGACACAGTGGCTGCATCAATGGACTCAGGGACAGCAAAGATTGTGAGGATGGTGCAGAACCAGGCAGTGTTTAATTCTGTCATACATAGGGTCACTATGAGTCAGAGCCTACTCTATACCACCCAACAGCAACAGAGGGGAGAAGTAGGTTGATGACTGAGGCCCTCCCAAATCCTGTGCCAGGTAGTATAAATTTAAGAGGAAAATCAAGCCCTTATAATAATCACCTTATCATTTCAATCAGGAGCACAAGTGATTCAAACCTGCTCTGCAGCTCTGTGGGAGAAAGACGTGGCACTCTGCTCCCATAAAGATTGTTGTTGTTGTTGTCATGTGCCGTCGAGTCGGCCCCGACTCATAGCGCCTCCTTGGGTTTCCGAGGCAGTATCACTACGGAAGTAGGATTGCCCAACCTTTCTTCCGAGGAGTGGCTGGTGGGTTTGAACCGCCAGCCTTCTGGTTAGCAGTCAAGTGCTTTAGCACTATGCTACCAGAGCTCCGCCCATAAAGATTACAGCCTAGAAAACTCTAGGAGGCAGTTAGTTCTGCTCTGTCACATGGAGTCACTATGAGTCAAAATGACTCAAGGGCACCTAACAACAATGACAACATCATTTCAATATTTATCTTTCCTATGGAAGCTTGAAGGAGCTCTCGTAGCATAGTGCCTAATGCATTTGACTGCTAACCAGAAGGTTGGTGGTTCAAACTCATCAGCCACTCTTCAGAAGAAACCTGGAGCAATCTACTTTCATAAAGATTACTTCATTGGAAGCCCAATGGGGTTTGCTATGAATTGGGATCGACTTGATGGCAGTGGGTTTGGTTTGGTTTTTTGGGTATGGAGGCTTAGATGTTAAGTTGTTGTTGTTGTTATGTGCCGTGGAATTGAATCCAACTCATAGCAACCCCTCCTTGGGTTTCCGAGGCAGTATCACTATGGAAGTAGATTGCCCAACCTTCCTTCCGAGGAGTGGCTGGTGTTGGAGGATGGCTTACTTGGGAATTCCTTTGAAAGACTGAGAATTCATGTTCTGAAATTTGTTCCTCTCATCCTACTAAAATTTAAAGCTCAATATAAATACAGACCCCCCCTCCCCCCCCACCACCACTATCAATAGGAGGCAAAGCATTTTCCTGAGGTTAAGAAGCAATTCAAGGAAATCAGCCACCCAGTCTTTTCGGGGTTGGCAGAGTGAGTACGACAAAAAGGTGGCAGTAGGGACTGAGCACACTTTGAAGGGCTTGTTTTGACAGCTTCTCCAACCAAAAAAAAAAAAAAATGGTTGCTATTGAGTCAGTTCCAACTCATGGCCACCCCATGTGTGTCAGAGCTCCTAGGGTTTTCAGTGGCGGATTCTTCAGATGCAGATCACTGGCCTGCCTTCCAAGGTGCCCCGGGGTCGATTTGAACTTCCAGCTTTTTGCTTAGCAGGCGAATGTGTCAACTGTTTGTACCACACAAGGACTCCAGCTTGTCCAAAGCACCCATTCAAACTGAAATTTTTTTTTAATAGACTTTTTCAGAGCAGTTTTAGATTTTCAGAAAAATTGCGCAGAAAATAGAGTTCCTGCATATATATTTCCCCTTTTCCCCTACATACAGTTTTTCCTGTTACTAATATCTTGCACTGATGTGGAACATTTGTTACAATGGATGAATTATCATAGATTATTATTAACTAAAGTCCATAGTTTACATTAAGGTTCATTCTTGTGTTGAACCATCCTGTAGATTTTGACAAATGCATAATGTCATGTCTACCATCACAGTATCATATGCAGTAGTTTCCCTGCCTTAAAAATTGAAATTGACTTGCTCTCCACCTATTCACCCCTGCCCTCTCCCCAAACTCTGGATATCACTTGCCTTTTTACTGTATCCTACAGTTTTGCTTTTACCAGAAATTCATAGAGCTAGAATCATACAATATGTAGCTTTATGGGACTGGCTTCTTTTATTAGCAATATGCATTTGTAATTCCTCTATAAATTTTTCATAGCTTGATAGCTCACTGCTTTTTATGACTGAGTAATATTCCACTGTTTGGATGTACCATAGATTGTTTACTATGCCTTACTCAGACTGTGCCTTACTCATCTTTGCACGATACATAGTGGGCTCTTGATGAAATCTAAACCAAAAATAACCAAACTCACTGCCGTCAAGTTGATTGCGACTCATAGTGACTCCTCCTTTGGTTTCTGAGGTGGTATCTCTATGGAAGTAGATTAGCCAGTCTTCCTTCCGAAGCATGGCTGGTAGGTTTGAACCGCCAGCCCTCTGGTTAGCAGTCAGTGCCTTAGGCACTATGCCACCAGAGCTCCCTGATGAGATCTAGTCAAATTGAAAAACAACCCCCCCCAACACACACACACACACACACACGCACACACACATTTCTGGCTCACAGAGTCAGGCTCTCCTTAACCAGGCCTGCAGTTATGATGAGCTGCCTGCAAAGCCTGGCTCCCCACACATACTCCCTACACCCTGGACCTACTTGCCACTGGCTTGTTCCCAAGGCTCTGGCAGAGGCATTTGTGGGACACCTACCCACCCCAGGCAATCTCTTTAGCCACACTTCTTCAGCTGGGGAAGGTCCCCACTCTCACTGTCTACAGGTGAGGAGTCCACAGATGCAGGCTGTTGTGTCCAGATGGGCCCTGTTATAAGAAGCTTGAGTCCACGGAGACTGGCCCTGTGTCTCTTTCCCATCATAACAGAACCACTCACTCTTCATGTTTACATAGTGCCTGGGAAAAGACAAAGCCCTGCGGGTGGAATGCAGAGTGAGAAACACAGGCCTGAATCCAGGCTCTTCCTTCATGGGGCTGTTACTAGATTCCCCTACTTAAAACCTTTGCTTTCTTCTACTCTTGCCCAATATAAGAAAATATTCATTAGGATTTTTCAGGTTGCTCAATTTCTTCATTAAATTGAAATGAATACTTTTATGTCACCATCTGTGCTTTTCCTCTTTCAACAATGCTTACTGAGTGCCTTCCAAATGCCTGGCACCAGGCCAGGGGCTGGGATTTAACAATGAGAAGTTCAGATTGAGTTCCTGACCTCTGGAAGACCAATGTTTATCCAATAACCCCACAAATATCAAATTATAAATAGTGATTAAAGAAAAGTAGGGAGAGTCATGAGGACTTTTCAGAGAAAGAACTTTGTATATTTTGTGAAAACCACATGCCATTCTTCAGGTTATTGTGGGATTATCCATAAGCAAGGTAAGCATGGGCTTACTTGTGCTTACTTACTAATCTGTAGTGAACAGTTTCACATTTTTCACATCAAAGATTCTGCTTCTAGGTATGGCTGGCATCTGTCTCTCTCCTAGCCCCATAGCACCTTCCTACAGAATCAAAGCCTCTTCAAATTTACAGTTCCTAACAGGGACGGAGTACCCAGTAAGCAAAATAAGCACGAGTTTAGATGTGGTGAGAACATTTGAAGCTGTTTAGTACAGATTAGTAAGTAAGCACAAGTAAGCCCATGCTTGTATTTATCTTTCCTATGGAGCAGATCCACTCTATCACATGGGGTTGCTATGAATAAGACTCAACAACACTCATTGTTGTTCTTATTATGTGCTGTGGAGTCGGACCTGGCTCATAGCGACCCCTCCTTGGGTTTCCGAGGCGGTATCACTATGCATGTAGATTGCCCAACCTTCCTTCCGAGGAGTGGCTGGTGGGTTTAAACCACCAGCCATCTGGTTAGCAGTCAAGTGCCCTAGGTATGCCGCCAGAGCCCCTCAACAACACTCAGTAACAGTTATTTACATGTCTTTGGAACTCAATGGCAGCTGAGTTCTATCCTGGTGCACAGGGACCAGACTGAGACGGTTTAAACTGGGTCTTAACACTTTCCACCAGCTTATTTGAAAGAATGTTTCACATTTTAGGATGGTAATTCCCAGCAAGTATTGTACCAATAATTCTATACAGTGGAGAGCAATCTGATGGGGTCTTGGGTATCCCCCAAACAAACGCATTGATATTTCTGCAGCAAATGTATAAATATGTAGCATAGATAGACTCAGGTTGGGTTCCCCTCTAAATGAGTTAGCAAAAGTCTGGTTGTCGGAGCCGTTTAGATTTCAGAACTCTAAATATTGATCTGGCTCCTCAAAGCTTGCAGCTGCCCTCGTGGAGGTCAGAGTCCATGGCTACCCTGCTCCTGTCTCATGTCAGTCTGTCCCTCATCTCTGTATAGAGAATGACCAATGTTGACAGCCTCTGAATGTAGCTTTTTAGGCAGCAGTTAGCAGTCTCCTGCATTTCAGGAAAACGTTACTGCACCAACTTTATGATGGAAACAATATATGTTGTTTCCAAGTCTTCAGCATGCCAATGGAAGGAGAAATGGTTGAGTAAATTATGGGAAATTATGTAACCGCTGGAGTTCCTGAACAGTGCAAACAGGTAATTCACTCAGCTGCTAACTGAAAGATTGCAGGTTTGAGTCCACCCAGAGGCACATTGGAAGAAAGACCTGCAATCTACTTCTGAAAAATCAGCTACTGAAAAACCTATGAAGCACAGTCCTACTCTGACAGACACAGAGTCACCATAAGTCAAAATCAACTCAGTGACAACTGGTAACTTGTTTATACAGCCATTAAAAAACTCATGTGCCATGATGACTGTATAAACGAACAAACACAACGCACTGCTGTCAAGTTGAATCTGACACAAAGCAACCCCTCCTTGGGTTTCCGAGGCAGTATCACTACGGAAGTAGATTGCCCAACCTTCCTTCCGAGGAGTGGCTGGTGGGTTTGAACCGCCAGCCTTCTGGTTAGCAGTCAAATCTCACAGCAGGTCATGGTGAGTTAAAAGTAAAAGCAGATTCAAAATTGATATACGCTATCATTCTTCTATTTAAAAAACAATACATTTGCATATGAGAAAAGACTGAAGGCACACATGCCAAAATGCTTCCAGTTTTAGGTCTATATAATGGAATAGTGGAGATCTATATAATGGAATAGTGGAAGATTTATTCTGTTTTCTAGTCTTAAAAAAGTGTTAAAAAATGAAACAACACTTCCTTATTTCCATTGCCACAAATTTCCCAGGAATGCAGACTGTTTCTGTGGAAGGCATTTGAATCTCTTTCTCTCTTAGGGTCTCTGGATCTAGGAATATATTTCTATATCCCATCCATACCTCTGTGGCCCAATTTAACGTTCCTCTTTCACACCTCACCCGCAAACCATGCTGGGGTTTTAGAGATTGAGGTAGGACGCAGATGGGATAAACTTTCTCATTTTCTTTCTCCTCTGTAGGCTGGCCGCACAGCTTTGTCCATCGTCTCAAAATCCCCCGCCCATGTGGAAATTGCAGGGCTGCTGCGGACCCACACGGAACAGGGCAGGTTCCTAGGGCCATAGGGGCTTCAAGAAAAGCTGGCTGCAAAAAACAAAAGGCGCCTTCTCTGGACTCCTCCATCGCCTTGGAGAGGGCAGGGGTCATAGCCAGAGGGCTGCGCCTCAAGCAAAGAAACTATGTCAAATATGCACATACATTCCTGTTGTATAATTCTGCTCATTAGGATGCTTTGTAGTTTTTGCCTAAGGCCAAGCCCCGAAACTCCATGAATTTCAGAGCAGGGTGCAAGGTGCAGAGTGCATCAATGTCATCTCTAACTTCCCAACATCTTCAGACTTGAATTCCTCTTGACTCTACCCTCGGTGGCACCGTGCAGCAAACGGGCAGGCAGGAGCACATTAGAAAAGCAATACTTTTTACATAGAATTTTGAAGCGCACCGTCCTTTTATTTTTTAATCAGTTATATACCAATATATCCCACTGAATATGCATGTCTACAGAGGATAGCATTCATTCTCTATAGGGCCCTGTGAAAATCATTACACAGATGATGAAACTGAACAGTCCCACTTTGGGGTCTTTGTTTAGACAGAGTTGATCAAGAGATCTTATATTCAGAGAAGCACATTGGTGTCAATGCCATCCAAATGGTCTTGACCATTTCTGAGTTACAGAGAGGGCTTAGTTTGCTTCAGGGAAATGGAATTAATTAGGAAATCCAGTCCAGCGAAGCACACCCGGTATATTTAGGCAGAGTCCAGTTATATCAGCTGTTCCAACCTGGTCAAAGAAACAAATGAACCTGAGTGACCTTCCTCCTGGGGATGGGATACTGTCATCTAGAAGCCACCTCATTTCCTCCATATCTTCACGGTAACCCCCAGTCCTCACCTTTTATAGCAGCCATGAGTAAATATCTGCTGTGAGGTTTTTCGGGCTCCTGACTGCTGGACTTTTTAGCAGGCTGCAGCGGGAGTGTGGGAGTGGGACAGGGAAGGGAAGGGCCTGCCGGGGGCTGACATCTTGCTTCATTGGGAAAGTCTCCCTTAAGCTTATGTATTCTCTGGGACCCACACGTGCATGGCTCCTATTCAGTAGCTCCCACAGATTATGTAAGAATTTGTTCTTTCTTAAATTCTCTTCTGTGAAAGTCTCCTTATATAAAAAGGAAAGATGTCAAAGTTTCAGAGCCTCACGTTTCGCTGGAAACTCAAAAGCTTGAGTTCTCATCGTGGCTGGGATGCCAATTTGCTTTGTGCCCTTGGTGAGTCACGAAACCTCCCTGGGCTCCAATTTCATCATCTCTAAAAAACAGAAATCATCACTCAACCTACCTTCTGGGGCTGTTGCACAAGGAATAGCTGATGGAAGTTTTGGAATCCAATTTGTAATCCTGGAAGGCTCTTTACAGAAGTGGTGCGGCAGACTTCTTTACATTTTGTGATTCATGAGAAAGATTCAAAGTCCCAGAGCAAGAACACTGACACGTGATGGTGCTGCTCAGAGGTGCAGAAAATGGAGCAAATAATGAGCTGAACATGCTTTAAATGGGTTTATTTTGATCCCAAAACACATTTAAGAGCTAGAATCTATCTTAATAAATGTTCTAGCCCAGGGCTTCTCAAACATGTATGTGTGATCTTGTTAGAATGCAACAGGGCTGGGTGAGACCTGAGGTTCTGCATGTCCAGCCAGCTCCCAGTGGACGTCGATACTGCTGGGCCAGGACCACACTTTGAGTAGCAAGGCTCTGGCCTATCCTTACTGTTTGTATATTAAAATGCTGTCTCTCAGTCTTCTGTTGAACATTTCCTTGCATTTCACTGCTCTTGGTTCTGAGGAGTTTGCAACACCAGTCTTGCTGGCTGTTGTATCCCTGCAGACAGCAACAGGGGGTCTGTATCCTATTTTGTCAAGTAAAGGTCTAGCTCAGTATCTCATATTTGTTGTTGTTGTTATGTGCCGTCGAGTTGGACCCGACTCATAGCGACCCCTCCTTGGGTTTCTGAGGCAGTAGCACTACGGAAGTAGATTGCCCAACCTTCTTAACGAGGAGTGGCTGGTGGGTTTGAACCACCAGCCTTCTGGTTAGCAGTCAAGTGCCTTAGGCACTATGCTACCAAAGCTCCTATCTCATATTGGGTCACTTTATTAAAAAATAAATAAATGAACAAAACTCTTTGAGTCCAGCTATTGAAGACAGCTTATTTACCAGAGAAGGCAAGCTAATTTTCCTAGCTTTGCCTTTATAAAAAAAAAAATTTGTCCATCCTTTCTAAGATTTTAATACTTTTCTTTGAATCTTGAGATTGGAATGTAACATATGATCTCATCTCTTTTAGCCATTTCATTCCATTGTGCCTGGGTCCAGACTTGGTGAGATAAAGAATCACACATAGAGCTCCCGAACCCCGTTTTCCACCCTGTCATTACTGTCTCTTGGCTCTAGAACTCATTCAGCAGGTATCTTTTGCACACCTGCCAGGTGCCTAACACCACTCCCAGCACTAGCTTTTAGAAAACAGCATTGACCCCTTCTACATAAAGGTATAGGGTTACCATGATCCCAAATCCCATCTTTCCAGGCCCTTAAACCAAGACCCCTCTGATTAACATATTTGTCACAGCTAAGCCTTCAGACAATATAAATCAGCCTTCCTGGTGTCCAGGACTAAGCTCAGGCCTGGAGAGAGACCCCAGATATTTTATCCCCCTCACTGCCTTCATGGTGCTTTTGGAAGATAAGACACATGTACCAGTGGTAAAGAATAAGACCAGGCAATATTGTTGACTCCACAAATATTGATGGCGGGCCCACTGTCTGCAGGCACTGGGTCACATCAGAGACATCATAGTCTCTTGCCTCACCATCTGCTTGGAAAAACTGATAGATGGTGAGAAGTACAACAGGGGCACCAACACCACCCCCACCCCTGAGCAGGTCTTAGGAAGTCAGGGCAGCATTCCTGGAGGAAGTGGCATCTGCACTGAAAATTAAAAGATTAGTGGATGTTGGCCAAAAAAAGGGAAGAAAAGTGAGAGATGAGAGTATACCAGGCAAAGAGAATGGTCCCGCCAAGGCCAGAAGGAGAGCAGGCAAAGGGTTGCTGTATAGAGTTTGAATGAGACAGTGAGATCAAAGGATATATCTGTAACACGTACAACTGCAATGACATGGAGACAAAATCGTAAAGGGCCCTGAAAACCATGGTAAGGTGTTATGGGTTGAATTATGTCACCCAAAAAAATATGCTGAAGTCATAACCCCTTTGCCTGTGAATGTGACCTTGTTGGAACTAGAGTCTTTGAAGTTATTATCAGTTAAGTTAGCATGGTGTCATACTGGAGTAGGGTGAGTTCTAATCCTATATGATTGGAGTATACTTAGAGAAAGAGGAAAGATGGCCATGTGGTGGTGGAGACAGATGTAGCTGTCAGTCAGGGAACAGCAAGGCTTTCCATGAGCCACCACCAGAAGGTAGTAGAGAGCCATGGACCAATTTCTCAGAGCCCACAGAAGGAATCAACATGGCCGAGTCCCTGGTTTGGACATCCAGCCTCCAGAATGTGAGACAATAAATTGCTATTCTTATAAATTATCCATTTTGTGGTATTTTGTTAGATAAATGCAAAATTTGCATGTGATTTCAGGGATTTAGAAATCTGTGGTTAAAATCTTGCTGCTCTGGGCAGTGGGAAGCCATTGAAAAATATTAAAGAGTGGAGCCAGATCTGCACTTTAGAATGATCACAGAAACAACTTGGGGAAAACTGGGGAGGGCCAGACTGGAGACAAGGGGATGAGATAGGAAATTGTCATGAGACAGTGGGTATAAAAAGGGACCAGTTAATGGTGGCAGCAGTGGAGATAAAGAATGAGGCCCCATGAAAAAGGCATCAGACATAGGGATACGCAGGATGCAGTGACAAACTGGATGGTGGAGAGGGGTCAAGTGTGGTTAACAACAGAATGGTTACACTATTATCCCCCAAATCCATTCTTTTTTTTTTTTTAATTTTATTTTGATTTGGGTGAAGATTTACAGAGTAAATTCACTTTTCATACAGCAGTTCACATATATTTTGTCGCATGTCATTGACCAAAATTTACAATGCAACAGCTTCCCTCCCACTTCCTCCCCATAGTTACCTCTTCCCAGTGTCCATCCTTCCATACTCTCCAGCGCCCTGAGCTGTCTCCCTGTGCATAAGCAGCCCTTCCTTCTCCCATGATTGTTCTCTCCAGGCCAAATCCATTCTTCCTTTCCTCCTTAGTAATGGAACTCCCAGTTTTCAGCAAGACACGTGGCTATTTGAGTAGAGACTTCATTTCCTAGCTCCCCTTGCAGTCTAATGGGCCACATCAAAAAGTTCTGGTTGATAGTATGTGAGTGGAAGTGAGGTGGGCAAACTCCAGCTCCTGTATTTAAAGGTAAGGAAATGCATTTCTCCTTTCCCACTGGTTGGGACATGATGGTGATCCTCTTGCACCGTAAAGATGAGGCCTCGGGATAATAGTACTGCAAGTCAGAAGGAGCTTATGTCTCCAACACTATGAAGCTGCCATATCTGTTCTGGACTGATTATTTCCTAATAGGTAAGCAAGAAATTATCTTCTTACTTGCTGAATCACTGTACATTTGGATCTTTGTTTCTGCAGGAGTTAGACACTCAGCACACTCATCATCCATGATAGTCTCTGGTGAATGGATGGATGAGTGGATTTCAGTGGAGGACAGGTTTGGTGGAAAAGTCTGGGAGAGGCCTTTCAATGGCTAGTGAAGGTGTAATAGATATCTTCTCAACAGTGCTGGCCCCTATTCACTGCCCATAGTGAAATCACCAGCCCACAACCGTGGAGAAATTATGACCTATGTACCTATGCCCTAACATTCCTGGACACAAGCTTTGCACCATAAGACCAGTCCCCAAGCAAATTAGTGCCTGTGAAATGGCCTGGTGTGGAAATATGGGCAGAAGGATATATCAGAGGAATTTGAATGAAAAGACATTTAGAGTTTCAGGTAATAGAAGTAGGTTATGGTCACAGGGTGAAGAGAGAGAAGCCATGAGGTGGAATAGGGCATAAAAGGAGAAGAAGAATTTGGGTGTGTAGAGATTAAGATAGGTTGAAAGAGTGAGCAAAGAGAAGCTATGAGGTACACAAAAGATTGAGAACAAAAAGAAAAATAAGCCTAGATAGCAGACACCTATCAGATTATCTGCCAGATATGCCTTTCCTAGGACTTTTCCTTTCCACCCCCACCCAACATCCACACGACTGCAGAGCTGTTGGTCTTACAAGAACGACATGTTCTTACGAGAAACCTTGGTCCCTGGTCACCTAAAGATGGACACTGGGCACTATGTGGGCTGATCAGGTCCTTTCCTAGGAATTTTGGAGCTGAGATTTGGGAGAGAGATTCCATCTCATTCAGAGTGCCTGGGCTTTAATGGAACCTACTGGTGGCCAGGTTCAGCCTTATAGACTGTGGAGCAAAAATTTTATGATTCTTCAGCCAGAGAAAATGAAGCGGAATTTTGGAGCAAAGCAGAGCTGAAAGACTGTCTTAATCACTAGTGCTGCAGTTACACAAATACCACGGGTGGGAGACTTTACAGTTCTGGTGACTGAAAGTCCAAATCAGGGTCTCAGGTCTGTCAGTTCCTTCTGTAAGCCT
>NW_006921603.1:12384914-12386320 GCF_000298275.1 Orycteropus afer afer | reverse complement strand
ACTGTAATTCAAAGGTATCAATTCTTTTTTGGTCTTCCTGATTCATTTTCCAGCTTTCAAATGCATATGAAGTGATCAAAAATACCGTGGCTTGGTCCAGACACACTTTACTCTTCAAAGTGACATCTTAGCTTTTTAACACATTAAAAAGATCACTTGTAGCAGATTTGTCCAATGCAATTCATAATTTAATTTCTTGAGTGCTGCTTCCATGAGTGTTGATTGTGGATCCAAGGAAAATGAAATCCTTGACAACTTCAATCTTTTTTTCCATTTATCATGATGTTGCTTATTGGTCAAGTTGGGAGGATTTTTGTTTACTTTGTGTTGATGTATAATCCATGGTGAAGGCAGTAGTCTTTGATCTTTATCAGTAAATGCATCAAGTACCCCTGGTCCTGAGCCCTCAGATCCAGTGACTCACTCCCTCAAGGTGCTTGGTTGTGGCTAAGAAGTTATCCTAACTTTGTTACCTGTTAGCTCTATAATATATATACACATATTTATACACATACAAATACGCATCTAGGAATATCATCTGGCAAACGTATGTGTGGCTATGGGTATATTCCTGCTTGCCTACCCATACCTTGCCTATCTACCTATGTTTCCATCTGTAGACTATTGTTTGTTATTACTGATATAACACAGTTTTGTGTATGTAATAGTATTTACCTTTGTTGTCTATACCTCTTGTGTACCTCTCTGTGCCCTCCTTTTCCTTAGTGTTATTATGCTTGTCACACACTTTTGTTATATTGCCTTTCCCTTCTCTCAAATCAACACAGCTCTTAACTAGTCAGCAGTTTTCTCTTGCCTTCTTTCTCATCCCTGGTAACCAACAAAAAAAAATTTCCTTCCCTGTGTAAACCTTGGTCTTTTAACAATAACGGACTTATTCAATATTTGTCTTTCTGTGATTGACTTATTTCATTCAGTATAATGTCCTACGAGTTCATCCACATTATGAGGTGATTTACAGATTCTACATTATTCTTTAATGTTGCATAGTATTCCATTTTGTGAAGGTACCGTAGTTTGGTTATCCATTCATCTATTGATGGGCACTTGATTCCATCTCTTTGCTATTATGAATAGTGCTGCGATGAACATGGGTGTGCATACATCTATTTGTGCCCCAACTCTCACTTGTTTGGGATATATACCTAGTAATGGGACTGCTGGATCAGATGGTATTTCTATTTCCAAATTTTTGGGAAGTACCACACCATTTTCCACAATGGTTGTACCATTTTACAGTCCCACCAGCACTGTATGAGAGTTCCAATCTCTCTACACCCTCACCAACATTTGTTGTTTTCTGTCTTGTTGAACTTTGCTATTACTGCTGGTGTGAGATGATATCTCATTGTTGTTTTGATTTGCATCTCTCTAATGGCTAATAG
>NW_006921603.1:12366733-12383889 GCF_000298275.1 Orycteropus afer afer | reverse complement strand
GCATCATTTCCATCATCAAGGCCATATTTTCCCACTAGTTATCCTTCTTCCTTTCGAACATTAATTTTCCAATCACTAGTAATTATGAATTATGAATCTTGGTTGCATGTTTTATTCATTTCAGAGTGTAGTGTTGGTAAAAAATCTTCAATTTCTTTGTCTTTGACATTAGTGATTGGTGCATCAATTTGAATAACAGTCATTTTAGTAGCCTTTCTTATAAATAAAACCAAATCAAATCCACTGCCATCAAGTAGATTCAGACTCACAGCAACCCTATAGGACAGAGTAGAACTGCCCCATAGATTCCAAGGCTGTGAATCTTTAGGGGAGCAGACTGTTTTATCTTTCTCCTATGGAGTGACTGGTGGGTTTGAACCAGTGACATTTTGGTTAGCAGGCAAATGCTTTAACCACTATGCCATCAGAGCTCTGGTCTTCCTTATAGGCATATGGATATTATCCTATCACTAATAGCATTATACTTACTTCAGGATTGATCTTGAAATATTCTTTTTAATGATATTATTTCTCTTCAATTTGTCATTCCTGCATAGTAGACCATACGATTATCTGATTCAAAATGGCAATACCAATCCTTTTCAATTCATATCCTTTCAGCCTAGGATATCAATCTTTATGTGTTCCATTTCATTTTCGACGATGTCTGATTTTCTTAGATTTGTACTTCATATATTCCACATTCTAATTATTAATGATGTTTGTAGGGGTTTCTTCCCATCTTGAGTCATGGCACATGAGCAATTGAAGATCTTAAAGATTTTCTCCACCCCTGTAATTAAGTTTGACTCTACTTTGAGTTAGGAGTAAAGATGTCACTTTGAAGACTAAAGTGTGACTAACCCAAGCCATTGTATTTTCAATCACATCATATGCATGTTGTTAGGTGGCACCTAACAACAGAAACTACTACTTTCAGGAGGCAGCTCTTTTCCAGTAGTATTTTATGTCTTCCAACCTGAGGGGCTCATCAGTATATATAAAAAAAAAAAATTTTCTGCTCTTATTCATAAGGTTTTCATAGGCCAGTTGGTTTAAAAGTAGATTGCTAGTCCTTCTTCCTAGTTTGGCTTAGTCTGGAAGCAACACTGAAACCTGTCCACCATAGGTGACCCTGCTAGTATGTGAAATCCTGGTGACATAGCTTCCAGCAACATGCAAGCCACCACAGTAAGACAGACAGATGAGTGATGACCTTATAAGCTACAGCCAGGAAAAGCCAGCCTGCAATTCAGCAGCACTGACCTGCATTGTTTCTGCTGGAAAACAGTCTCATGGTTCCAGTCAAGCTTGAGATATTTAGCAGCTCAAGAAGATGTGTATGCTGCTGGGCCTGCTTAACCTTCTCAGAATGCATTAACATTCACCCCTGCCAGGTGGGCTTGGTTTCCCTGACAAACAGCAGGTCGATGAGAAGGAATTGACTGTTAGTAGGAATGGCAGGCACATAGACCCAGTCAGAGGAAAGAAATTCAGGAAGTTGAGAGCCCTTGGATGGGGAAGTGTAATGAAGGAAGGGAGAAACTGATGAAAGTCTCTAAAATTTTTTGCTGCCTTGATTTCATTTTTAAACTTGTTTTGGCAGTCTCTTGAGCACATAAAATTTTTTAAATTAAAATTTCTCTAATTGTAATATAAATTCTTGAATTGCAGGGAGTATGACAAGTATCTTTTCTCCCAGCAGAGCCCTATTGCTGTCTAGGGAGAGCCATTGCCTGGCAGACCTGTCCAAATTCGGAATCATATGGAGGCATGAATGGAAAACAATTAATTTCCTGAAAGATCCATAAGCCTTCTGCCCCTGGTGCACCTGAGCTCTGCTCTGAATGCACAGCTTCCTGCTTCTAAGTTCCTATGAGAAGTGAATGGGACTCTGGGACTGGAGGGGGATAAGGGAGGAGCTGGGGTAAAACCCCACCCCTCACCCTGTGTGACCTCACATGATTTGGTAATAGTTATTGTTGTTAATTGCTGTGGAATAGGCCCCCAACTCATGACAAACTCATGCACAACAGAACAAAACATTCCCAGTCCTGTGCCAGCCCCATGATTGGTTGCAGGTTGGACTATTATGATCTTTAGGGTTTGGGCTGTTATCTGTAAATAGATTGCCAGGCCTTTTTTCCTAGTCTGTCTTAGTCTGGAAACTCCTCTGAAACCTGTTCAGCAAAAAAGCACCACAACAACACACAAATGACAGACAAGTGGTGGCTGCATTTGAGGTGTATTGGCCAGGAATTGAACCTGGGTCTCCCACATGCAAGGTGAGAATTCTGCCACCAAGCCACCACTGTTGCCTTTGAGACATGTGCTTCTCATATCATGTTGTTGGTGTGTTAAGAATTTCTTGACAATTTGAGAGCTGTGCTCACACTTTTTCAAACAATGGATTTTGGGGGAATGAGTCCATAGGGGCTGAGGAAAAAATTCATTTTGTGTTCTGTTTTGGTGAGAATCAAAAACTTCCTGTAAGCATATTCTGGGTCATTTCCATGATCACCTCATAAGGGCTCTTCCCTACAGTGTCAGAGCTGCTTCTGCCTTGAGGATTCCTGTTGATGTGAAGAGAGAAAAGTAGGAGAATTCAGTTTCTGGAAGACAAACAAAATTCAAAAGAGCCTGTTATCTAGTGTTCAGAACCAAAATCCTACTGTAACTATTAAATTCCAGCAAAACAACAATGTCCATGAGGTTATATTAATGTTTTTAATTTCATTGGTGTTGCTGCTTAGTTTGTGGTTCAGATGTAAGTGTGTGTCAGTTTTATAGTTGTAGAAGAGCTTTAGGTTCCGGCAGTTAAAATATGCACAAAGCTGGTAGAAATAACTTTATAACAAAAGTTTTTATTATCCCTTTTTTTTTTTTCTTTTCTTTTAAAGAAGGCAGGCAGATCCTTGAGGCCTTCAAGAAGGCTGCTGGTGCTGTGGCCCATGGTCCCCTATTGCCCCAGCCACCTCTGGCCCACTGCTTGGCTCCCCTGCATTATCTGTAACCTGCGCCACCTCCTGGCCCTGTGTGCGCACTTTTACTGGCCACAACTGAATAGCCTGGGAGCATAGTGCCTAAGGCACTTGACTGCCAACCAGAAGGCTGGCGGTTCAAACCCACCAGCCAGTCCTCGGAAGGAAGATAGGGCAATCTACTTCCGTAGTGATACTGCCTCGGAAACCCAAGGAGGAGTCGCTATGAGTCGGGTCTGACTCAACGGCACATAACAACAACAACAACAACAACAACAACAACAACAACAACTGAAAAGCCTAGTTCATGCCATGGTGTATCCTGGTGGCCACCACGCAGACTCAGCCTTCTTCTTATGTGGCCAGTCCAGACATGACTGAGCTGATAGACTGTGATCATTACCATCAGAAGCAACTGAAAATTTCACATCAAAAGAAATTTGGTTGGCACCCCCACAGTTCTACAAAATAAGAAGACTAGAGAACTTTGCCTCTCTCCTTGATTTGCATAAATTATTTAGACCAAGTGTTAGAAGGAAAGATGGCTGCTGTCGAGATGGATTACTCAGTAAGCAAGATAAGCATGAGTTTACTTGTGCTTACTTACTAACCTGTAGTGAATAGTTTCACATGTTTTTCACCACCTCATATAAATAAGCACCTCATATAAATAAGCCTGTTCTTACCTAGCTTACTGAATACTCCGTCCCTGTCAGGGATTGTATAGTTCAAAAGAGGCTTTGATTCTGTAGGAAGATGCTGTGGACTTGGGAGAAAGATGCCAACCATCCCTAAAAGCAGAATCTTTGATGTGGTGAAAAAATGTGGAGTTGTTCACTAGAGATGAGTAAGTAAGTGCAAGTAAACCCATACTTAACCTTGCTAACTGGGTAATCTGATACTACTGCTGACGGGAAACCAGGTTTACCAGGAGATGAACTATACTTGGAAGATTCAAACATTTTAGGAAGTCATTCATCCACTAAAAAAAGACTGGAGAAATCATAAAGGAAGGTGTCTTAGTGCTGCTATAACAGAAATACAACTAGGTGGCTTCAAAGAAGATAATTTAATATTTTTTCATAGTTCAGGAGGTGAGAAGTCGAAATTCAGGGCACCAGCTCTAGGGAAGGTCCTCTGTGTGCTCTGAGGAAAGATCCTAATTTTTCCAGCATTCCTGGGTTCCTTGGTGATCTTCATGTGACACCGCCTGTCTTCCTGGGTTTGTGCTTGCTTCCCTGTCTGTGCTGCTCTTTATCATTCAAAAGTGTTTGGATTACACCCACAGGTATAAGGGTTAGGATTCCAAGGCATATTTTGAGGGCACACAATTAAATCCATAACAGAAGGTAAGGAATTTCATTCACAGAGTTCTGACGCACAATTGCTACTTCTATAATATCCATGTGAATGTTCAAAGTGCAAATACATTTATCTTAAAACATATGGAGTTCCTTTTGGTGCAGTTTGCAAATGGTTAATGCACTCAGCTGCTAACCATAAAGTGAAACGGTAGAGTCTACCTTGAGGCACCTCAGAAAAAAGACCTGACAATCTAACCCATTGCCAAGTAGATTCTGACTCACAGCGACCCTATAGGACAGAGTAGAACTGCCTCATAGGGTTTCCAAGGCTATAATCTCTCCAAAAGCAGACTGCTGCTTCTTTCTCGCAAGGAGCAGCGCGTGGGTTCAAACCACTGCCCTTTTGGTTAGCAGCTGAACATTTAACCACTGCACCACCAAGGTTCCTTTCTAGCAATCTACTTCCAAAAATTCAGCCACTGAAAGTCCTACAGAGCACATTTCTACTCTGAGGGTCACCATGAGTCAAAATTCCATGGCTACTATTCGTGCTGGTGGCTGTGCTGTGCAGGAGCCATGTGTACAGTGCTACTTATTTAGAAACTGATTATTTGAAGTGCCCTGGTGAATAAAAAGAGAAAGTTTATGCCTGCAAAAGCTATGTACAGCTTTTCTTATTTCAAGTGTGCCTTCTAGTACGTTTGCTTATTTTACTCTTTAAATCTAACAGTATTTCACAAGTATAAAGTGTCAATGGTGTTATTACTAGAAAAATTCACAAAGATTCTTACTAATGGAGCATTTTATTACCCAAAAAGTTTGAATAAGACATCCACTGCCATTGTTTTCTAACTGCCCTGTGTATTTGCGCTTTCTCTGATGTGCTTGTTCATTGTTGAATTCTTTAGATTTTCTTCTGGAATTAATTTAAGAGTGTCAAGGTCAAGTGGTGAACAGTTGACTGAGACTGTGAGGATAAAGACTTTTTACTTTGTTAAGCCTGACTCTATATTGTACTCTATATTTTTGGTTAAGATGCCATTTCTTTAAAACCTGACTTCAACCTTGTGTTATAATTAATGTGTTCTCTCTCTAAGATACAGCTATCAGTTCCTGCTACACCCTGTGATCTAAGACACGGCCATCTGCGTCTATAATAAAGACTCCTGGGCTGGACATTAGGACCAGCCACCTGGACTTTGACAAAGATGGATGGAGCTTCTTAAGGATTACCTGACTGCCAGGAACACACAAGAAACATTCCTTTCTTAATTACCCATTGCCCTAAATTTTGGAAAATTGTTAACTGATCCTGTATTCCTTTAGTATAAGAATGCCTGATTGTAAGCATTGAGCAGAGTGGACATTTTTGGGGTGATTGAGACCTTTCCATCTCTTGTTGGTGCACCTTCTACTTAAAACTCTCTTCTTCTTGAACTCTGGTGTGGACTGTTGGCTGCGCTGCTCCAGGCCCAGACCTCAGCATTTGGGGGGGGAGGGGGTGATAAAGCAAGTGTTAAATGATAATGTAGTTATTTTCTTGCTATGTCTTAGCTTTGATGATTAAAAAAGCAATTCAACTTAATATAAGGGAAAAAGTATGAAAGGATGGAAGAGGAGAAGAAAGTCAGCACCTTATTCGAACCTGAGAAACTCTGAGATAAGAAATCCATTTACCAGGTCACGGTCCCAGGTATTTGCTCCCTTTGAAGAACTGAGGCTGGTATATTCTGTCACTTTGATATTGTGGAACCCAATATGATAGCTTAGAACTGGTTAATTCTGGTTCTACACTCTACTGAGAATTTGCATTTCCACCCAAGGGACATTTAATCAGAATCTACGGTTTAACAAGTTCTCCAGATGATTCTCATGTTGTTGTTATTGCTGCTGTTGTTGTTATGAGCTGTCGAGTCGGACCTGACTCATAGTGACCCCCCTTGGGTTTTCGAGGCAGTATCACTACAGAAATAGATTGCCCAACCTTCCTCCTGAGCAGTGGCTGATGGGTTTGAACCACCAGCCTTCTGGTTAGCAGTCAAGTGCCTTAGGCACTATGCTACCAGAGCTTCTTGCGTAGAGCTTGTTAAAATGTAGGTTCTGATTAAGTATATCGGAGGTGGGATTAGGAGCCCTGGTGGCACAGTAGGTAATGGGCTCAGCTGCTAAATTCCAATTTCCTAGCTATTCCAAGGGAGGCAGATGTGGTAATCAGCTTCTGTAAAGATTTATGGCCTTGGAAACCCTATGACGCAGTTCTGCTCTGTCCTAGAGCATTGCTATGGGTCAGAATTGACTCAATGGCTGTGAGGGCTTGGTTTTTTGAGGGGAGGTGGTAGAAAAGCAATTCTCATCAGGAAGTTGAACCAGAATGATCTAGTTCAAAGCCCTGCAAAATATCCCTTTATTCTTTTCTCTACTTTGGAATGTTCTGCTGCTATTCATAGGGTTTTCACTGGCAAATTTTTTCTAGAAGTAGATTGCTAGGTCTTCTTCCTAGTTTGTTCTAATCTGGAAGCTCTGATGAAACCTGTCGGCCATGGGTGATCCTGCTGGTATTTGAAATACTGGTGGCATAGCTACCAGCATCACAGAAACATGCAAGCTACCACAGCATGACAAACTGACAGACAGGTGGTAGATGAAAAGAATCGGTCGATGTTAAATCATTTCAGGAGGCAGCATTTGATCAAGAACTGATAGTATTGAAGGAAGAAGTCTAAGCTGTGTTGAAAACATTGGGGAAAAACAAGTCCCCAAGAATTGATACCCATTGATACGTTTCAACAAACAGATGCAGTGCTGGAGGTGCTCACTCATCTATGCCAAGAAATTTGAAAGACCTGGACAACTAATTGGAAGAGATACATATACATGCCCATTCCAGAGAAAGGAGAATGCAAAAATTATCGAACCATATCATTAATATTACATGCAAGTGCAATTATGCTGAAGATAATTCAAAAGAGTTGCAGCAGTACAGGGAGCTGCCAGAAATGCAAGCTGGATTCAGAAGAGGATGGGGATCAAGGGATATTATTGCTGCTATCAGATGAATCTTGGTTGAAAACACAGAATACCATAAAGATGTTTACTTCTGTTTTATTGACCTTGCAAAGTCATTCAATTCTGTGGATCATAACAAATCATGGGTAACATTGGAAAGAATAGGAATTCCAGAACACTTAATTGTGCTTATGCGGAACCTGCACATAGACCGAGAGGCACTGGTTCGAACAGAACAAAGGGATACTGAGTGATTTAAAATCAGAAAAGTTTTGTATCAGGGTTGTATCTTTTCACCATGCTTATTCAATCTGTATGCTGAGCAAATAAACCAAGAAGCTGTAAGATACAAAGGCATTAGGATTGGAAGAAGTCTTGTAAAGAACCTGCAATATGCAGATGAGACCACCTTGCTTGCTGAAAGTGAAGAGGATGAGAGACACTTAATGATGATCAAAGACTACAGCCTTCAGTATAGATTATACCTCAACATTAAGAAAACAAAAATCCTCACAACTAGACCAATAAGCCACATCATGATAACTGGAGAAAAGACTGAAGTTGTCAAGGATTTCATTTTACTTGGATCCACAATCTAGGCCCATGGAAGCAGCAGTGAAGAAATAAAATGATGTGTTATTGTATTTGGCAAGTCTGCTGCAAAAGACTTCTTTAACGTGTTAAAAAAAAGCCAAGATACCATTTTGAAGACAAGGTGCGCCTGACTCAGGTCATAGTATTTTTGATAGCCTCATATGTATATGAAAGCTGGACAATGAGTAAGGAAGACCAAAGAAGAAGTTATGCTTTTGAACTATGGTGTTGGTGAAGAATATAGAATACATCATGGGCTTCCAGAAGAACAAACAAATCTATCTTGGAAGAAGTACAAACAGAATGCTCCTTAAAATTAGGATGGCGAGACTTTGTCTCCTGTACTTTGAACATGTTATAAGGAGGGACCAGTCCCTGGAGAAGGACATCATGCTTGGTAAAGTAGTTGTCATTGTTATTGTTACGTGCTGTTGAGTCAGACCCGACTCATAGCGACCCCTCCTTGGGTTTCCAAGGCAGTATCACTACGGAAGTAGATTGTCCAACCTACTGTTAAAGTAGAGGGTCAGCAAAAAAGAAGAAGATGCTCAATGAGATGAAATGACACAGTAGCTGCAACAATGGACTCAACCACAGCAATGATTGTGAGGATGGCACATGACCAGGCAGTGTTTTGTTCTGTTGTCCATGGGGTTGCTAGAAGTTAAAACTGACTCAATAGCACCTACCTACCACCACCACCACCTTTGGATGGCAGGTGCAGTAAATCTATGTGGTTCCTTAAAAGGATCTAGAAACTATCAGCTTCAGCTAAGAAGTTTTTCCTTTGCCTGGGGTCACTATGAGTCGTACCTGACTCGATGGCAGTGCATTTGGTTTGGTTTTGTTTTTCTGTGGTGGTTAAATCTGTGTGTCAACTTGGCTGGGCCTGGTTGAGTGGCTGGGCAGCTGAATGTAGTATTTCCCATGATGAGACCGGTAATCAACTCCTTAGTGGAATCTACTATGAGCAACTGAATAGCTGTTTTAGAGATGTGATCTGCTTCCTGTATATAGGGAGAAGCCTTGGGGAACAGTGTCTAGCTTATGGCACACTTAGACGCTGCATGTAGCCCTGTTGTTGTTCAGCAGCCTGCCACACTGTCGATCCTGGGGCTTTGAATCGACTTGAATCAATGGCCTGCCATATTGTTTGGTAACATCGGGACTATGCCTTTTTACTTGTCCACTTTGGATTTTTCAGCCTCAGCAGCCAGCAGCTGTCTGAGTGAAGAAATGCCTCTAGCTCCAGTGGGCCGGGAGCAGGAGGCAGAGCTGGACCCAAGGTTGAGGGGCTTTCACCCAGCCCCTAGAGTCTGGCACTTTGAACTTGGACTTAAAGTCTCCAAATTGTAAGTATAAACTTCTGTTTGTTCAAGCCATCCCATTTGTGGTATGTTCTTGTCAGAGTGGCACTATATAACCAGAACACCTTCAAACTGAAGACCCTAAAAGAAAGGACTACAGGGAGAATCCACCCAGATGGAGAAGTCTCTCCAAGTCATTGTGGGGACTTCTTTCTTTCTTTCTTTTTAATTTTATTGTGCTTTAGGTGCAAATTTACAGAGCAAAATTTGTTTTGCACTCAACAGGTCATGTGCATTTGATTTCACACCCTGATTACCATCCCCAAGCATAACAAACTCTCCTCCTCTCCCAACCCTCCTTGTGACTACCCCCTCCTTGTGCCCTTCTTAACTATGCATTCCTGTCTGTCCAGCTTTCCATCTATGTGAATGCTGTCCCTCTGGTGCCCCATGGCCGATTGCTCTAAGGGGTGTATCCCTAGAGCAAGTGGATGCATTGCCTTGGGATAGGTGTTCTGCATGTAGGTCTTTCTACTGTTGAGCTGAGAGCCAATCCGTAGGAATGAGTCCAATCGTAGGCCCGAAGGGTAACTCAGGTCTATAATCTTCGGGGTTCCACTGGACTTTATCCAATCAGTAATTCTGGTCATTTTTGTGTTTTTGGATTTTGTTCCACATATTTCCTCCCACTCTATCCAGGATCTCCAGGTTTGATCCCTTTCTGAGCGATTGGCATTGGTAGCCAGGCACGATCTAGTTCTTCTGGTCTTGGAGTCCATCATATCCTTGGACTAATTGTTTCCAGATGCCTTAATTTTCTTCACTCTTCTTTGTTTCAGGTGAGAGGAGACCAATGGTTGCATCTTAGATGACTGCTCAAAACCTTTTAAGACCCCAGTCACTACTCACCAAAGTAGGTTGTGGAACAAGATTTTTGTGTACTATGTTGTGCCAATTGAGCTTGATGTCCCTTGAGCTTGGTGTCCTGAGGTGATAGGCTTGGTGATTCTCTCTCTCTCATGGTTGTCTCTGAGAGGTTACTCCAACTCTGTCTTCTGTTGCTTCTGTAATGTGTGCTCACATGTAATGTGTGTGGCTTGTTTTATAGCACAAGTGCATATGTAAGATTATCTTCAGCTAAATCTATCTTTGGTCTACGGTATATTCCTGCTCGCTGACCCCCACCTGATCTTCTCACTTGTCTATGCGTTTATCTGTAGGGTGGTGTTTGGTGTTAGTGGTAATGCACACATACACTATTCTTAGTCTCTGTTGTCTATATCTTATGTGCACATTTCAGTGTCCTTCCTTTCTCAGTGTCGTCATGCTGCTCACAGACTTTCTATACCATCCCTCCCCTCACCCAAATCAACACGTGACCCCCAACTAATCTGAGATTTTCCCTCCCCTTCTCTCCCAACCCCAGTAACTTACAAAGTGAGTTTCCTTCCCTAAGTAAACCTTTCCTTGACTTTTTACAATAATGGGCTCATATAATATTTGTCCTTCTGTGACTGACTTATTTTACTCAGCATAATGTCCTCCAAATTCATTCACATTGTGAGATTTATGTATTCATTATTCTTTAATGTAGCATGGTATTCTGTTGTGCGAATATGCCATAGTTTGGTTATTCATTCATCTGTTGATGCACATTTAGGTTGTTTCCATCTCTTTACTATAGTGAATTGTGCTGCAATGAACATGGGTGTGCATATGTCTGTTTGTGTTCTTCTCTTACCTCTTTAGGGTATATTCCTAGTAATGGAATTGCTGGATTAAATGGTGTTTCTAACTTTATTTTTTAAGGAAATGCCATATCATTTTTATGTGGGGACTTCTTGAGTGACAACTTTTTGGGCAGGAAATAGACTTACTGAGGAGATTGCAACAGAAAGTAGGGAACTGGCAGATAGACTGAGTCCATGAGATTGGCCCATTGAAGGCATCTGCCCACATGAAACACTTGAGACAATTGTTTCCCAAAATAGAACACAAAAGAGTCACCCAGTACGACTGATGTTGTCCCCAGCAAGGCAGAAGCACATCTTAATATAAGAGTCTTTGATGTGATCATTCTTATAAATGCTCTGAAAACTATCTCTGCCCAGTCTCATTTTATAACCCTAGAGAGCTCTGGTGGCATAGTGTCTAAGGCACTTGACTGCTAACCAGAAGGTTGGCAGTTCAAACCCACCAGCCACTCCTTGGAAGGAAGATGGGACAATCTACTTCTGCAGTGATACTGCCTCAGAAATCCAAGGAAGGGTCACCATGAATCAGAGACAACTCAACGGCACATAACAACACAGCAACAGAGAAATCATAAGAGGAGACTGAGAGAGTTTCATTTTGTTTTTACATTTGTTTTAGACTCTGCATTCTTCTGAGGTGGGGGACATCATGTTTTCCAAGGCCCAGGAGGAATAAGGTCTCAAGGAGATGCCACACTCAGAGCCTAGGAGTGAACAACCAGAAATTTATGGTCCTCTTGAGGCTAGACTCTTGGAGAAACAGAAACTGAGCCCACACCTTTGCATCTTTCAAATTCTTCTTCTTCCTTTTTTTTTTTTTTTTTTTGTGTGTGTGTGTGTGTGTGAAATAACTTATGGCTTGGTTACTGGCACCCTGTTATGGATTTAATTGTGTCCCACCAAAATATGTGTTGGAATCCTAACCCCTACTCCTGTGAAGGGAGCTCTGGTAGCATAGTGGCTAAAGTACTTGACTGCTAACCGGAAGGCTGGTGGTTCAAACCCACCAGCCACTCCTCGGGAGGAAGGTTGGGCAATCCTACTTCCATAGTGATACTGCCTTGGAAACCCAAGGAGGGGTCGCTATGTATGCTCGAAGGCACATAACAACAACAACAACTCCTGTGTAAGTAATCCCATTTGGGAATAGGGGTTTCTTTGTTATGTCTGTGAGGCCATATACATGTAGAATATGTTTTAACCCAATTTACTTTTGAGATGTAAAAAGAGCAGATTAGGCCAGAGAAGCAAGCCCAACTGGAGCATAAAATACATGCCTTAGAGATTGCCAAAGATCAAGGAATGCTTGGGTCCACAGAAAATCAAAGAGATCTTCCTTGAGAGATGACAGAGAAAGAGCCTTCCCCTAAGTATTGATGTCCTGAATTTAGACTTCTAGGCTCCCAAAGTCTGAGAAAAGTAATTGCTGTTCTTTAAAATTATGCACTTATGGCATTTGTTACAGTAGCAGTGAGAAACCAAGACACTCTCTAACTTTGAGCAATGATAGAATCACAGACTCCTGAAACCGTATCCTGCTTTCCTCAGATTGAGCTATGGGGGTTAATCTGAGGAAAGACATTTCCTCCTTAGAAATTGAACATCTCTTCTGAAAAGTTATCTACTTTTGCTTGAGTTCTTAAATGTCCTTGTCCCCGCACTTGTGCGTTACCAGTGTTTTAGTATAAGAGCTCCTTAAATCCAAATGTTGTTGTTATGTGCCGTCGAGTAGGCCCCGACTCATAGCGACCCCTCCTTGGGTTTCCGAGGCAGTATCACTATGGAAGTAGGAGTGCCCAACCTTCCTTCTGAGGAGTGGCTGGTGGGTTTGGACCGCCAGCCTTCTGGTTAGCAGTCAAGTACCTTAGGCACTATGCTACCAGAGCTCCTAAATCCATATATAGCCCCATCCATATAGCAATAGATTTTTGATGAAGAGGAAGAAGAGTCTTGAGCAAACTTAACCTTGACTATCTAGGCTTCTGGGGATAGTGATGGGGCTAGGGAGAGTAGCTGACAAGAAAAAATGCTGGCTTTTTTTTTTTTTTTTTGCAGCAATTTACAACCAGCTCATTGCAGGCCTACTTCAGGTAGCTGTTGCTAGCTAGCACTCTGTCCTTCCATACGTGACCTTCTTCTCTCCAGAGCAGTTGTTCCTTCCATCGTTGAGGGGATGAACTCAAAATCCTATTAATATTTAAGGCTTACAGCACTATATATATGTTTGTGAGCACTATATATACCCTCCGTTATGCTGGCAAATATGGACCAAAACTTCTTTATTCATGTCAGCCCTAAACTCTCTTACTACTACTCATCTGTCAGTTTGTCACAATGTGGTAGCTTGTGTGTTGCTGTGATGCTCAAAGCTACGCCACTGATATTTCAAATACCAGTAGGGTTGCCCATGGGGGACAGGTTTTAGTGGAGCTTCCAGACTAAGACAGACTAGGAAGAAGGATGTGGCCAGGTCTACTTCTGAGAGGAGAAAAAAAAAAAAAAAAAAGACACTGCAAACCTTGTGAATAACATGGGAACATTGTCCAATAATAGTGCAAAAGATGAGCCCCTCAGGTTGGAAGACACTCAAAAAAGGGACCAGTCCCTGGAGAAGGATGTCATGCTTCATAAAATAGAGGTTCAACATAAAAAAGGGGAAAACCTTCGACAAGATTTATTGACACAGTGACTGCAACAAAAGGCTCAAGTGTACCAAAGATTGTGAAGGTGACACAAGACTGGGCAGTGTTTCTTTCTGTTGTATGTAGGGTAGCTGTTAATCCGAACCTACTCCACAGCACCTAACAACAGAAACAATGGCTAAGTGCTCAACTGCTAACCTAAATGTCAGTAGTTCAAACCCACCAAGCAGTTCTGAGGGAGAAAGAACCTAGAGTTCTGCTTCTATAAAGATTTCAACCTAGAAAACCCTATGGGACAGTTCTACTCTGAGTATGAATCAGCTGGACAGTACTCAGTAACATCGTATACAGCCTATAAAGACAAAGACTCCATGTGCGTGAGGATTTAGTCCTCTAGGTATTTATATTTATTTAAAAACTTGGGGCAGTATATTAAAACACAAATAACAAAAATTTACAAAAGATATATAGACCATTTGAAAATTCACATCATTTTGCCACCAACTTTTCTAAACGGGCAAATTAAGTAGTCTGTATGATTTTTTTTATTTCTTCATCTATAAAATGGGGGATAATAACACAGAAAATTTTAGTGATGATTATAGGAGAGTAAATGTGTATGAAAAGTACCTGGTATCTAACCTTCACTAGAGGCTCAATTGTCTTCACCTCCTACCTTCAACACCCAACCTGGTACCCTGGCCCTCACTAGGCTCTACCATGGGCTCATCTGACTTAAATAAAGAAACAACCTAAACATCCAACAACTGCCAATTGGTTGCACAATTAACATGACAATAATTAATATGACAATTAATATTTAATATGACAATAATAAACATGACAATTAATATGATGACATTTAAAGTCATGCTTTTTATTCAACAGGCTCAGTAAACATTATTTATGTATAAGAAAAGGAAAGTTTTACCTTTATCAAATCTCCAACAACAAAGAAAATTGTATACTTTTTTTTAAAAGAAGGGCAAAGTAGTTCAACGGAATATAATAGAGTACTTAGAAACATAAAAATACACTAGAACT
The DNA here is from genome assembly GCF_000298275.1 of Orycteropus afer afer. NCBI lineage: Eukaryota > Metazoa > Chordata > Mammalia > Tubulidentata > Orycteropodidae > Orycteropus > Orycteropus afer. Next base: position 12,369,257 of record NW_006921603.1, on the reverse strand, counting down.
TTAATAAAAGTAACACTGAAGATCAGAAGAAAAATCCTAGTTTGCTTAGTAAATAGAGTTAGAAAAACTAGCTTACTATTTGGCAATAAATAAAACTGAATCCCTACCTCACACCATTTATAAAAAGGAATTCAGGGTGGATCAGAGAATGAGAATGTGAAAAATGAAAATGTACAGTCATCTGCAGTGATGATGAGGATTAGAGCACTGGAAATGCTCATACAATGCTGTTGTTGTTAGGTGCCATCAAGTTGATTCCTACTCATAGAGGCCTGTGTACAACAGAACAAAACACTGCCTGGTCTGGCACCATCCTCACAATCCTCACTATGCTTGAGCTCATCGTTGCAGCCACTGTGCAGCCATCTCTTTGAGGATCTTCCCCTTTTTTTGTTGACTCTCCACTTTAGCAAGCATGATATCCTTCTCCAGGGACTGGTCCCTTCTGATAGCGTAATCAAAATGCATGAGATGAAGTCTGGCCATTCTTGCTTCCACTCAGGCTGCACTTCTTCTAGGACAGATTTGTTCATTCTTCTGGCAGTCCATAGTATTTTCAGTATTCTTCACCAACACTATAACTCAAAGACATCAACTTTTTGGTCTTCCTTATTCATTGTCTAGCTTTCGCATGTATACAAGGCAATTGAAAATCCTATGGCTTGGATTAGGCACAACTTAGTCTTCAAAGTGACATCTTTCCTTTTAAGCACTTTAAAGAGGTCTTTTGCAGAAGATTTGCCCAGTGCAATATGGCATCCGATTTCTTGACTGCTACTTCCATGGGTGTTAATTGTAGATCCAAGTAAAATGAAATCTTTGATGACTTCAGTCTTTTCTCCATTTATCATGATGCTGCTTATTGGTCCATTTGTGAGGATTTTTGTTTTCTTTATGTTGAAGTGAAATCCATACTGCAGACTGTAGTCTTTAATCTACAACAGTAAGTACTTCAAGTCATCTTCACTTTCAGCAAGCAAGGTTGTGTCATCTGCATATTGCAGGCTGTTAGTGAGTCTTCTTCCAATTCTGATACTGTGTTCTTCTTCATATAGTTCAGCTTCTTGGATTATTCATTCAGCATACAGATTGAATAAATATGGTGAAAGGATACAACCCTGACTCATGCCCTTTCTGATTTTAAACTACGCAATATAGTATTCTCTTGTTTTGTTCAAATGACTGCCTCTTGGTCTATGAGCAGGTTCCTTATGAGTACAATATTGGTGGAATACAAAATGGTACAGCTCCTTTTTATTTTTATTTGTTTTTTATACCTTCATGGCAAAAGCCATTTATTGAACTTTATAGAAGAAATGTTACAGTGACACTATTCTAAAATGAAATTATTTGACTTTAGTTTGGATTTCCTAAGGAAACATATATTAGCAATATACTTTCAATAAAGTGTTGTCGTTAGTAAACCAAAAAACCAAACTCATTGCTGTTGAGTTGGATCCAACTCTAGCAACCCCTCCTTGGGTTTCCGTGGTGGTATCACTATGGGTTTAGATTGCCCAACCTTCCTTCCGAGGAGTGGCTGGTGGGTTTGAACCACCAGCCTTCTGGTTAGCAGTCAAATCCCTTAGGCACTATGCAACCAGAGCTCCCACTGTCATTAGTAGCTAACTATATTAGAATCTATTTTAGTTTCTTTGAGTTCTCTCTGATGATCACTTTTGTAAAATTTACTGGTAAAGCTACTTTGGAAAACAGTTTGGTATTTTCTAATAAAATTAAACATATGATTACCATACAATCCAGCAATTCCACTCTAGGTATACACTGAAGTCTCTTAATTTTCCTAGGGAGCTCTGGTGGTGTAGTGCCTAAGGCATTTGACTGCTAACCAGAAGGTTGGCAGTTCAAACCCACCAGCCACTCCTCGGAAGGAAGATTGGGCAATCTATCTCTGTAGAGATATTGCCTTAGAAACCCAAGGAGGGGTTACTATGAGTCAAAATGACTCTACAGCAGTAAAAAAAAAAAAAGAGCCATAACAAAATACCACAAAGCAGGTTATCTTGAAACAAATGAAAATTATTGTTTCACAGTTCTGGAGGCTAGAAGTCCAAGTCAGGTATTGGCTATGTTGATTCCTTCCAAGGTCTCTGAGAAAGAAACTGTTTAATGCCTCTCTCTTGGTTTCTGGTGACTCCTGACAACCCCTGTCATCCCTTTATTTATAGATGCATCGTCACATGACCATCTTTCCTCTGTGTGTCTCTCTATATCTGTTCTCTCTAATAATTTCAGATTGGATTAGGACGTACTACTATGCTTTAGGATGACCCCACATTAACTAATATCATCTTGAAAAACTAATTCCAAACAAAGTTGCTCTCCCAGGTCATGGAGGTTAGGACTTCAACATATATTTTTGGGGGACACAATTCAATCCATAACACCAAGTAAAATGCAAACTTGTTGTTGTTGTTGTTGTTGTTAAGTGCCGTCGAGTCGTTTCCGACTCATAGCGACCCCATGCACAGCAGAACGAAACACTGCCCGATCCCGCACCAGC
>NW_006921603.1:12317668-12363708 GCF_000298275.1 Orycteropus afer afer | reverse complement strand
GAGACCCGATCCCTCTTGGGAGGGTAACAAGGGAAAGTGTTCAGTGCAGATCAGTGAGTAAGCACAAGCCCGCCTTGTTTCAGTACCTATGCTTAAACACACAAAAACCTATACACAAATGTGTATGGAAGTCTTATTTGAAATCATCAAAAATTATCCCATAGCTTGGAAATGGATAAACAAACAGCTACATTCATACAATAGAATAATATTCCTCACTAAAAAAGAGTAAACTATGGATATAAGAAATTACATGGATGAATCTCATACGCATTATACTTAGTGAAAGAAGCCAGACTCAGAAGGCTTACATATTTTATGATCCCATTTATATGACACCATGACAAAGGTAGAAACACAGGAACAGAAAGCAGGCCTGTGGATATGAGGGGCTGGAGGCAGGGGAAGCAGTTAGCTCAGAGGGATATGGGGGAATCTGGAGGGCTGATGGAACGAACTATCTCTATCTTGATAGTGGGAGTGGTTACACCTCAGTATGCGTTTGTCAAAACTTGCAGAAGTGTACATAAAATGAATGAGTTTTACTGTATGCAAACTATATCTTAACCAAAAAGAATAATAATAATAGAAAAAAAATATAAAGCCAGGGAAAAAAAAATTTGCTTGACTATAGAATACGAAAGGAATTCTTTTTTCTTTCTTTCCTTCTTTAATTGTGATTTGGGTGAAAGTTTACAGAGCAAATTCACTTTCCATACAGCAGTTCACACACACTTTGCTTATGACATTGACCACAATTTACCACAATGCAACAGCTCCCCTCCTACTTCCTCCCGATAGTTACCTCTTCCCTGTGTCCATCCCTCCTGCCCCCTGAGCTGTCTTCCTGTGCATAAGCAGCCCTTCTTTCTCCCATGATTGTTCTCTCCGAGGAGTGTATCTACCTCAGGTAAATGTTCAACTTAAAATTAACAAAACAAAACAAAACAAAACACAAACCATAAAGCCAAACAATTACAGCTTTTATTACACCAAATATTAAGAATTTTTGTTCAATAAAAGATACAATAGACAAAGATAACAAATGGATAATGAACTGGGAGAAGATATTTGCACTATCTAAATGAGAAATTTTGTTCTTGTGAGTTGCTGTCAAGGCAATTCTAACTCATGGTGACCCAATGCTTGGTTCTCCAGACTGTGACCTTCTGGAAACAGGTTGTGAGACCCGTCTCCCAAGGTGTCTCTGGGGAAGGTTCTAACCACCAGCCTTTAGGCTAGTAGTTGAGTGCTTAAATTTTGTGCCACCCAGGAACTACCCAGATATACAAAGAACACATATAAAACCCCAGTAAGAAGAAAAGAGAGCTTTTCAAAATGGATAAAAAGGGAAAGGCTATGTACTCAGCAATTCGAAGGGTGAATTCTAAATGGTGAAAAATATATGGAGATATGCTCAACTTCACCAGTAACCAAAGTAATTCATATTAAAACAGTGGAATAGTATTTTACACTCATTATGTTGATAAACATTAGTAAGTTGGTGAGGCTATAGGGAAATAGGAACCCTTAGGCCTCCAAGTGGAAGAGACTGAATATACAAATGGACAATAACCAGGCCATACATAACAATAAAACTCTGACCACAGCCTCTATAGCAATCAGCCTAGGAGGCCGAACACAACCTCTGCAGCAATTGTCACAGACTACTCAGATTTGACCAACCAACTGCCAGCTTCCTTATTTTTGTTCCTACCTCCAACTCAGGACCAACCAGAGAAAGCCAAATATGCTCCCCAAATCAATTACACAAGATGTCTGCTTCTAATCAGTCCCTTCCTAGCTTTGTCATGCCAACGACCCACAATGCAAGCGCACCAGAGGCCTTCTCTTCTTATTATAAAGCTTCCCCAATTCCCTGACAGCCTTTGAGTCTCTGCCAAATGCAAGTGATGTAGACAGACTCCTTGCTATATAGCAAGCTCTGAATAAATAGCCTCAATTTCTTCTCATTTGGTGGTCTTCCTTTATTTCCACAATAATACAGCCACTCTGGAGAACAAGCTGGCAATAATCAGTACAGTAATTATGTATATGTTTACCTTAAAAAAAAAAACTCACTGCTATCGATCGAGTAAATTGAGACTCATAGCAACCCCCTTGAGGTTTCCGAGGCAGTAAATCTTTACAGAGGTAGATTGCCCAGTCTTTCTTCCACATGTTTATCTTAGGAGTTAACAGTGCCTCTCTTGAATGTATACCTCAGAAGGACTTTCACCAGGTCCCTACGGGGATAGGTAGAGGACATTTATAAGTAGCATGTTGGTAGCCATGGGACATTGGAGGCACCTGAGGTATCCACCAGGAGCTCTGGTGGCGTAGTGCCTAAGGCATTTGACTACTAACCAGAAGGCTGGAAGTTCAAACCCACCAGCCACTCCTCAGAAGGAAGATTGGGCAATCTACTTCCATAGTGATACCACCTTGGAAATCCAAGGAGGGGTCACTATGAGTCAGGTTCAACTCGAAGGCATGAATTTAGTTTGGTTTGGTTTGAGGTATCCACCACCAGACAAACTGGTAAGCCACATACGGAGGATGCACACTGGAAAATCCTCTGCAGCAGTTAGAAGCAACAAATTATATGTACATAAAATCTTCTACCGATCTTTAAAAGCAGTGTTGAGTAAAAACAGTGTTGAGTCTAAAGTTTAATTCTATTTATAGGAATTAGGAATACAGTCAGCCTCAAAATGGCATGTTTTGGAAGAAACACACATATCCAAGGACATATATGACACATATTAGAGTGGATGAATCCTGAGGGAGAGAAGTGAGGACATAGGACAAAAGAGAGAAACAAGAGACGGGACTTGCACAGACTGGATGAAAGTAGCAGGGACTGAAGAATATTATAGATTCTTATGGTCTGTACTGGAAATTCTCTTCCCCTCCCATCAGCCTTGCAGGGGGCGGGGAGAGGCAGGCACAGAGAGAGGGAAAAAACAGCTTCATTACTATACCTACGTAAACCTCATAAGAAAAGAAAGGATTCTTGACTTTGTATGCATCCATGTTGGAGGATACTGAGCAGTGCAGGCTTGTTTCTCTCCTGACCTAGTCAGTATAAGTAAATCAGAGTCAGCTCATTTCCACTACTTGGCCTCTATTATGACTTGACTGTATCTACCCAAAATGTATGTTGGAATCCTAACCTCTATACCTATAGATGAAATGTAATGTACCAACCCTTGATAATGTAATCATATGTAATGGAATCATCTTCCATAATGCAATCTAATGCAGTATGATCAGTCAGTTGAGGTCATACCTGTGTAGGGTGGATTCTATAACTAATCACTTCTGATTAACATAAAGAGCAGCATAGACAAAGAGATACATGTGCACATACTGGGAAAGACAGACACCATGTGACGATAGTCCACAGGCCAGGAAACCAAGGAGCACCAAGGGCTATTGACAGGAAGGAGTCAGGGCAGCTGAGACCTTGATTTGTACTTTTAACATCCCTAACTGTGAGAAAATAAATTTCTGTTCTTTAAAGCCACCCAGTTGTGGTATTTCTGTTACAGCACCACTGGGGAAGTAAGACGGCCTCCTGTACTCTCCCCATCAACATCTCCACAAAATGGTGCCTGAGCCTGGGAGACAGCAGTGATTGGAAGCTGAGTTGGGTTTGTGCCTACCTAAATTCTCCCTTTGGCTGCCTAGGGCAGTGAGACCATATCTGGTGAAAGGTGTGAAGTTGAGCCTTGTCAGCAACTTTATTGTCCTCACAGCAAAGAGTCCCCAGTCCATACCTCCTCTCCTCAGTCTAAATCCTTCCAGAAGGTAGTAAGCCACTTCATCATATCATAGCCCATGCCACTTCTGATTTTCTGCTTCTAGTCATTAGAGGCAATTTGCCTAGTGGTTTCCTGGTAAATGTTTAACTGACTTTCAAAAAAAACCCTCAAGTTTGTAATTTCCATGGTGTAAATATTCCCAACCATGGCCGGTTTCAAGTTACCAGTGTTGTCACTGAGCCTGGAGTTAGGGAGAGATGCACACAGAGCGTCTCCCCAGCTGTGTAAGCAGCTCCACCACACCACGGCCTAGGGCTGACTAGTTTCACTTTACCTCAGAAGTGTCTACTGGACTCCAAGCCCTTTGCCACACCCATATCAAAAAGCACAGGCTGCCCCTGAAAGACCAAAGCGGTCCTCACTTTTTAGTAGGGTAGGCTCATGACCTGAGTAGCTGCATAGCCAAGAAATGGCGTAAATAATTAAATTGATCCAACAATTTCTATTTTAAGGGCAATATTCCAAGTGGAGAAAATCAATCTCAAAACTTTTTTACATTCTCAAAATGAATTAGAGATTTGGAGAACAATTTGTGCTTGTCAGGGGTTAGGGATAGGGCATGAAAAAGGTGAAACTATAAAGGGATAGGATGGCATATGGTAGATGCTTACTGGTGATGAAAATTGTGTGTCTTGATTGTGGTGGTTACACAATGTATGCATAAGATAAAATTTCATAGAACAGTTATTATTATTTTAACAAACAGATGCAACACAGGTAGTGCTCAGTTGTCTAGGCCAAGAAATTTGAAAGACAGTTACCTGGACAACCATCCGGAAAAGATCTATATTTGAACCCATTCCAAAGAAAAGTGATCCCAAAGAATGTGGAAATTAGCAAACAATATCATTAATATCACATGTAAGTAAACTTATGCTGAAGATAATTAAAAAAACAGTTGCAGAAGTATACCAACAGGGAATTGCCAGAAATATAAGCCAGATTCAGAAAAAGATGGGGAACAAGGGGTATCAGATGAATCTTGGCTGAGAGCAAGAATACCAGAAAGATGTTTACCTGTGTTTTAGGGTCTATGCCAAGATGTTCAATTGTGTGGACCATAATAAATCATGGATAACATTATAAACAGTGGGAATTCCAGAACACTTAATTGTGTCATGTTAGCTACCTGAATATCTTCTTTGGTGAAGTATATGTTCATGTCTTCTGCCTACTTTTTAATTGGTTGCTTGTCTTTTTTTGTGTGTTGCAATGTAGCAGTTTTATATAAAATTATGAGATTAATTCCTTGTCTGATACATAATTGTCATATTTTCCCTCAGTCTGTAGGGTCTGTTTTTACTTTTTTGACACAGTCTTTTGATGCACATGAATGTTTAATTTTTAGGACGTCTCTGTTATCTAGTTTGTTTTTTGCTGTTTAAGCATTTTCAATTATGTTTGATAGTGTATTTATGCCATATATTAGGACCAATAAGTTTGCCTCCATTTTTTCTTCGATGATCTTTATGGTTTGGGGTTTTACATTTAAATCTTTGATCCATCTTGAGTTTGTTTTTGTGTATGGTATGAGATATGAATCCTGTTTCATTTTTCTGCAAATAGATGTACAGTTTTGCCAGCACCATTTGTTAAAGAGACTATCACTTCACCATTTAATGGATTGGGCCCTTTGTCAAAGGGTGGATGGATTTACTTCTGAGTTCTCCATTCTGCTCCATTGGTCTATGTGTCTGTCATTGTACCAGTACCAGGCTGTTGTGACTACTGTGTCTCGATAATAGGTTTTGAGATTGCAGAGTGTAAGGCTGAAATAGGACTGAACATGGGTCCCTGCCCAGTGCACAATCAGGCCAAAACAGTTTACATACCGAGTGATTAAGAGGAGAGAAAATTATTTGTTGCAAGGTGGCAATGCAAGGAGGCAGGGGTATTTGTCCCCAGATCTGGCTCCCCAAACTGAATTACAGTTTTGTAGGTTTCAGAAGAGAGGGTTATAAAATTTCAGGAATTTGGGCATGAGATGGTTGACAATTGGCTGAAATTTCCTTTGCCTTGGTTTAAAGGGATAGTAGCGTTTTGAGCCAGTGCACTTGTGTACAGGATGAGTCACACCAGCCTGAGGATCAGCTGTCATCAGCTGATCAGGGCTTAGGCAGAGGAGAGAGTATTAGTTCCCAACAACTTTGTTCCTCTCTGCCCCACTGCGCAAGACACATTAATGCGTTTATCACCTGTGCCTAAGGAAATAGCAGGAAAGAATGGTTGTTTTTTTTTTTTTTTTTTCATTCAGTTCTTAAGGAACTGAGCTTATTGTATTTACTCATTTGTCTCCAACCCGGGTCCTATGTGTATACTAACCAGGGTCTGGGGTGGAGAAATAGTTGAGGGTAATTAAGTTTACTTATCTATTCCCATCAGGGGTCCTATCTGTTCTAATTATCTGTTTTAACCAGGGTGGGGGAAATAGTTTTGACTTTACTTGGTTTCAAGGCCACCTACTTTGTTTTTCCTGTTTAGTAGTGTTTTGCTTATCTGGGTTTTCTTTCCTTTCCATATAAAGTTGATAATTAGCAAAAGATCTTTTTAAAGTGTTAAAAAGCAAAGATGTCACTTTGAAGAGTAGGGTATGCCTAACTCAAGCCATGGTATTTTCAATTGCCTCGCATCTATGTGCAAAGTGAGCAATGAACGAGGAAGACTGGAGAATTGATGCCTTTGAATTATGGTGTTGGCAAGGAATATTGAATGTACCATGGACTGCCAGAAGAACAAACAAATGTGTCTTGGAAGAAGTACAACCAGAATGCTCCTTAGAAATGGGGATGGTGAGACTTTATCTCAAGTACTTTGGACATGTTAGTAGGAAGACCAGTCCCTGAAGAAGAACATCATGCTTGGTAAAGTAGAGGGTCAGTGAAAAAGGGGAACACTTTCAATGAGATGGATTGACACAGTGGCTGCAACAATGGGCTCAAACATAGCAACAATTGTTAGGATGGTACAGGACCAGGCAGCAATAGCATTGTTATTATACAACAACAAAGCATTGTTATTATAATTGACATATTTGGTCTTATTCCCGGGGCTTGAGGGTTTTTCGTTGAATTCATTCAATGCTTTCTGTTGTTTTCCTTGTAATGATTTAAAAGCTATTCTTGTATAGAGGAATCCTGATAAAAAGAGGGCAAACACAGAACAGAATTTCAAATAGTTATGGACGTCAGACTCTCTGGAGCCACGGACGCCTCTGAAACTATTGCCCTGAGATAATCTTTAAACTTTAAACCAAAAATATCCCCTGAGATAATCTTAAAACCAAACAATAGTTCAGTGTCACTAGTAAAAAAAATGTCTGCCTAGAGCATTATACTCTTTTAAGAACTATATATATGGGATCAAATTGACAACAGCAACTCAAAAGATTAGACGGAACCTTAGGGGGAGTGAGTTTATGTTAATGACTGAGGAACAACTCAGAAAAAGAGGGCAAGAAAGGCTGTATAACTCTAAGAATGTAATCAATGTGGCTCAATTGTACATTTAGAAACTGTTGAATTGATACATATTTTGCTGTGCATATTCTCAACAACAACAAAATATTGTAATGCAGAGCTGCCTAGACACCAGGACACGGAGTTGTTTCAGAGAAGCAGTTTATTAGCACTCCTGGGCAAGGTTCTCGTGCCCTAGCATCAAGGCCAGAGAAGTCACACCCCCGGGCAGGGGGCATAGATTTTTATAGACACAGAGAGGACCTATTTGGGGACACCAAGGAAATGACAGGGTCCTCTAAGGAAATGGCAGGTCCAATTAGCTGTTAGCATGGGTCTGCATTTAATTAGTATGGGTCTGCACTTAATTAGCATGAGGGGGCTTCACAGGAGGAAGTTTGTCATTGCATGGGACTTTCCAGCCTGGGCGGGTTCTGTCACTTCGGTTGTCTTATCAGGCTGTCTCATCAGGGCCTGACAGCTGGAGGAAACTGCCAACTGACATATTGGGGCTTGGGTTTGCTTCGGCCTAACAAATACTTTCTTTTTTTCTTATTGTGATTTGGGTAAAAGTTTACAGAGCAATTCCTTTTCCATACAGCAGTTCATGTACATTTTGTTTCATGACTGATTGCAATCCCCATAATGTAACAGCTCTCTTCCCACTTCCTCCCTGTGGTTATCTTTTCCCTGTGTCCTTCCTTCCTGTGCATTCCTGCCCTCTGGGCTATCTCCCTGTGAAAATACTGCCCTTCTGACCTCCCATTCTTGATTGTTCTAAGGAGTGTACCTCCCTAGTGTAAATATTCACCTGATATGCCTGTTTATTGTGTTCTTGATATCCACAGGTGTGAGTTCAATTCCAGGCCTGAAGGGTGACTAGGCACCATAGTCTCAGGGGATTCACCAGTCTCTATCAGATCAGTAAGCCTGCTCTTTTTTTATGCAAAGTAACTTAGTGACCCCCTCCTTGGGTTTCTGGGGCAGTATCACTAGGGAAGTAGATTGCCCAACCTTCCTTCCAATTCTTTAGTGCTTTCCCTTAAATATTTAAACAACCAAGGAATGAAGAGAAAAAAAAAAAAAAAAAAAGTTAGTTTCCTCACACTCATAAAATACATGCAAAAATCTTAATGAAAATATTTTCAAAGCAAGCTCAACAGTCTTTATTCAGCCAAACTCCAAAAACCCACTGCTGTTGAACAATTCTGACTGATAGTGACCCAACAGACAGAGTAGAACTGCCCCACAGGGTTTCCAAGGCTGTAAGTCTCCCCTTCCCCCACCATTTTTTATTGTGATCTGGGTGAAGATTTATAGAGCAGATTCACTTTCCTTCACATACACTTTGTCTGACATTGACCACAGTTTACCGCATTGCTTCATATATTTGTTGGGCACTTGAATATCCTCCTTGGTGAAGTGTCTATTCACGTCTTCTGCCCATTTTTTAATTGGATTGTTCGTCTTTTTGTTATTGAGGTGTTGGAGTTTTCTATAAATTCTAGACATAAGTCCCTTGTCAGATATGTCATTACCAAATATTTTTTCCCAATCTGTAGGTTCTCTTTTGACTCTTTTGGAGAAGTCTTTGGAAGCAGATAAAAATTTAATTTTTGGAAGGTCCCAATCATCTGGTTTCTCTTCTGCTGTTTGTGCATTTTGAGTTATGTTTGATAGTCTATGTATGCCATATATTAGGGCCCTTAAATTTGCCCCTAGATTTTCCTTGAGGAACTCTATAGATTTAGGTTTTTAAGTCTTTGATCCATCTGGAGTTCGTTTTTGTGTGTGGTGTGAGGTACAGATCTTGTTTCATTTTTCTGCAAATGCATCTCCAGTTTTGCCAGCACCATTTATTAAACAAACATTCTCTTCCCCATTTAACGGATTTTGGGCCTTTGTCAAAGATCAGCTGACTATATAGGTCAATTGGACTATATAGAACCAATTTCTGGGTTCTCAATTCTATTCCATTGGTCTATGTATCTGTCATTAAACCAATACTAGGCAGTTTTGACTACCATGGCTGTATAGTAGGTTTTGAGATCTGGCAGTGTGAGACCTCCTACTTTGTTTTTCTTCTTCAATAGTGCTTTGCTTATCTGAGGTCCAAGGCTGTAAATCTCTATGGAAGCATCTTTCTCTGCAGAACAGTGGGTGATTTCAAACCACTGACCTTTCAGTTAGCATCTCAGTGCTTTAACCACTGTGCCACCAGAGCTTCTTCTATATAAAAATATACACGAAAATCAAATTGAGTTAATTCAAGAAAGCAAGGAGAGTTTTTAAAGCAAATAATTCATAACTCTAAGTCATTACATTAACCAATTAAAAAAGATAAATAAGATAATAGTTACAAAATAATTATTTAATAAATGTAACATTTACTTGTGATGAAATAACTCTCAGACTATGAATGATAGGAGGGGAAGGGAACAAATACATACTAAAAAACTTGAGTAAGCCAGAGAAACAGTCAAGAGAGTAATGGAAAAATTATTATTAATAAAAGATAAGTAATCAATATTAGTAATACACATACAAAATGGGATATTCACCCCCTGAAAGTTTAGTAAAAACAAAACAAACACCAAACTCACTGCCATCGAGTTGGTTCCATAGCGACCCCTCCTTGGGTTTCCGAGGTGGTATCACTATGGAAGTAGATTGCCCAACCTTCCTTCCGAGGAGTGGCAGGTGGGTTTGAACTGCCAGCCTTCTGGTTAGCAGTTAGATGCCTTAGGCACTATGCCACCAGAATGATTAAAAATCAATAGTAAACATAAAAATTCACCCTGTAAGACAGACACCCTTCTGACCTAGAACTGAGGCTATTTCTGGAAAAAGGGTTAGGGTTTTCTATAGGACTTCAGTACTTGACTGACATGGATGGGGGAGCTAAGTGAGACTCTTCTTGCTTAGAAGACTTAAGAGACCTAACTAAGTGCAATGCATGCCTCTTACTTGGATCCCAATTTGAAGAAATCAGTTTAAAGTGTATTGTAAAAACAGCATTTTTAAGATAATCAGGTAAATTTGAATATGGGATGAATATTAAATGATATAAGAACACGAACCAAATCCACTGCCATTGAGTCGATTCCAAGTCATGCAGACCCCCATAGGTTTCTAAGGCTATAAATCTTTACAGAAGCTGACTGCCTTGTCTTTCTCCTGCAGACGCAGCTGGTGTGTTTGAGCCACTGACCTTTTGGTTAGCAGTCCAATGCCTTAATAACAGCACCATTAAAAAAAAAAAAAAAAAACGATTGGTGAGGAGGAGTCTTTAACCATATCTCTACCACAGAAAAAAACAAAAAAAAAAAAGTCACTGCAATTGAGTCAATTCTGACTCACAGCAACCCCTATTAGGTTTCTAAGGTGGTAAATCTTTACAGAAGTAGATTGCCCCATCTTCCTTCCATGAAGTAGCTGGTGGGCTTGAATTGTCCACCTTCTGGTTAGCAGTCAAATGCCTTAGGCACTGTGCCACCAGGACTCCTTAAATTTTATTAGCTGTGATAATATATTGTGGTTATTTAAGAAAACATTCTTATCAGAGATACCTACTGAAATTTTTAAAGGTGAAAGGATATGATGTCTGGGATTAACTTTAAAATATTTCAACAGAAATAAAAAGAAAAGGGGAGGAGGTAGGTGATGTAAATGGGAAAAATATACTTGAATCTGGGTGATGGATATGAGAGTTCATTCTTGTGTGACATTGGAAGCAGTTACGCAAAACCACTGTGCTCTCCTGATTAAAACATGTAGACTGTTCCACATAGTTTATAAAAGGCACTGTTAAGGCCAACTGCCAAAGCAAGCTGAAAATAAGGGCAAAGTTGTACAAATGCAGACAAAAACACAATTCAAGGTCAAGAGTACAAAATGAAGCAAAGAGAATTTCTATATTAGCTCATTCCACAAACATAAGCATCTTGATGCCCTAACAATTCAGCTAAATTAAAGAAGACAAAGGAAAGACAAAAGCTGAGGTAAAAGTAGAAGTTTAAAAGAAAATGTAAAGAATAAAATCAAGAGACAAGTTAAGAGCTTTCCTTAAAGAGAAAAAATTAAGTACAAGTGTGCAAAATTAAGCATGAGAAAAATTCCTGACTTTAAAAAATTGCTAACAACTATATGGTAACAAAAAAGAAAAGTTAAATGAAATAAATAGATCCCAGCAACATTTTTAAGTAATCAAATATTGGTCCAAAAAGTAATTTTCAAATAACCTCATCAGATCAGCATTATGAAAAAAGTAAAAAAAAAAAAGTGTTATATTTTAAGACACCTCTTCCAGATGGCTCTGTTTAACCTTACAAAACAGACAATTCTCATTAAATACCTCTGAAGTACATAAAAAGTGAAAAACAGTAGGTAGTTCACAGAAGAGGAAATACAAATAAATTCTAAAACGACAAAAAAAGGTTAACATTTCAGAGTTTATATAAATTGATAATCTAAGATAAACAGAAAATATCCTACAGAAGACCAAAAAGAAAAAAACAAAAACCACTGCCATTGAGTGGATTCAGACTCTCTGAGACAGTAAATCTTTACAGAAGTAGATTGCCCTGTCTTCCTTCCATGGAGTGGCTGGTGGGTTTGAACTGCCAACCTTCTGTGCTTAGCAACCAAATGCCTTATTCACTATAAGGTATTATAGTGAATAAGGCATTTATTCACCAGAGCTAGCCTATAGCAGAGGGGGTGCAATTCAATACTAAACATATGAAAAGTTGCTGCCCAATTCCAGGAGGTGTGGATATAAGGCCACTTTTATCCTTCTGGGGTGAGAATAGTTATAACCTTTCAGGAAATTGGGGGGGGGGGGGGACTATTAAAATCAGAAACAATACATATAACTTTCCCTTGGGAATCTATAGTAATAAAACCTGTGCTTGAGAATACACAAACAAATGTTAAGTGCCTTTTCACAAAATCGAGAAAACCAACCTAGAAAACACAATGCCATTAAGTGAAAAAAGGGTTGAACCAATTAAGGTCTATGCAGACTACAGAGTTATAAGCAGTTATTAGAGAGTATTTAGCATATGCATTGGGAGCTCTGGTAGCATAGTGCCTAAGGCACTTGACTGCTAACCAGAAGGCTGGCGCTTCAAACCCACCAGCCACTCCTCAGAAGGAAGGTTGGGCAATCTACTTCCATAGTGATACTGCCTCAGCAACCCAAGGAGGGGTCGCTATGAGTCGGGTCAGACTCGATGGCATATAACAACAACAACTACAATGCATTGGTTAGGGATGTGGTCTCCATTAGTCAGAAGTGATTCAAAGGTGACTGACAACAACAGCATGTCCTTGATATATTTATTAAAGTAAAAAACAAGTCACAGAAAATGTGTGCAATTCTATTTTTATAAACGTACACACAAAAATCACGGAAATAAGAATGGATGGTAAACAATCAGAAATATGCTAAATTTTGTTAGTCAAGGGGATGCAAATAAAAACAGATTCCATCATTTCGAAAAAATTAATTACAGCTGGTGCTGGAGCAAAACTTCACCCTCTTCACGTTTCGAGTGACACTGGGAATTGTTAGAACCTTTTGGGTAATTAATCTGGTAGATAATTCATCCAGCAAATTCCCCTTTAGAGAATGCATCTTGCAAGAATCATTCTACCAGCACATGACAGAAAGACTGGAAATTACTTGAATGTCTGTCACTGAGGTTACAATAAAATACAAATATGAAATGTTACACAGCAAAGAAAAAAATAATGAAACCTGCACATAGAGCGAGAGGTTATAAGTAACCTATCAATAAAAGAAATAAATGAATGGGAAAGAAAAAAATGTGTAAAGTATAACTGCATTTAAAAAAAAGGGGGTGGGTGCACTGAGTGTGGAAGGAGACATACTCATTAGAAGCTGAAGTTAATGTTTTCCTGCACTCAGAAAAAATCCAGACACTTACAACTAGTAGAAAGATGTACATCAAACTCTTGGACACAATATCAGAGATAGGATGTAGAGAATGAAGTAGGGGGAGAATATTTTTCTTTTGTACACAGAGGGGGAAATAAACAACTTACTTCTCAGGTTACCTGTTATTTTAAATTTGTGTGATCAGAGATAAAAGAATGAAAAATGCCTGTGAGTTATTAACAGTCCTAATGAGATGGGGAGGGTTCCTTGGGAAGGGAAGGATTCAAAGGGCAATAAAGGAGGTGAGGGAAGGGAGGGGAAGAGCAGTGGTTTTTTTTCTTTGTGTTTAAATTAGAGTTCATTTTATAAGACATTTTGGCAGTGAACTTGTGTTTTTTATTAGTTTAAAAAGAATTCAATTTTTCTAACAATGATTTTTTTTTTTTTTTTTTTACTACTTCCGTATCTATTTCCCAGTCAAGTAAAGAAATATGTTGAAGCAAATTCAGTTTCAGCCTACACATCTGGGAAATGGAGGACAGAATGAAGGCCCAGGTCACTTGGCTCTCAAAGTTCTCACTTATCCTACTAATTGCAAAAGATACTACTGTGTGCCATTGAGTCAGTTCTCCCATTTGACACAGTAGAACAGAGGAGAACCGCCCCATAGGGTTTTTTAGGCTGTAACATTTATGGAAGTAGATCTCCAGGTCTCATTTCTCCTGCAGATGCTAGGTGGGTTTCAGCCACCAACTTTCTGTTTAGCAGTTGAAAGCTTAACCAGTGTACCACCAGGGGTCCTTTTAATCTCTGGTGGTGCAGTGCCTAAGCATTTGACTGCTAGGTTGGCAGTTCAAACCCACCAGCCACTCCACGGAAGGAAGATGAGGCAATCTACTTCCATAAAGATCTACTGCCTTGGAAACCCAATGGGGTCTGCTATGAGTTGGAATCGACTCAACGGCAGTGGGATTTTTTTTTATTTTATACAAGCTATATTTTCCTCTCTCTCTCTCTCTCTCTCTCTCTCTTTAAAGCTATTACAGTAAAACTGTGAAAGCTGAAACTTGACAGCATTGCCTTGTTTTTTTGAGTCTGCACCACCTTTTACAGGGTACATTTTACCACTTTTCCATCACCCCTTTCAGTGGTAAATATTTGTGTTTTCCTTCTCTGACAGGTTTCCGGCTTACATAGGTTCTGGCTTACATGGAATTTACTGTACTTACGAAGTACCTCCCCATTTTCTTGACTTCATTTTCTCCCTGTTGCTGTTGGATGCCAGCAAGTTGATTCTGACTCACAGTGACCCTACATACAACAGTACAAAACATTACCTGGTCTTGCACCATTCTCAAAAATTATTGCTGTATTTGTCAATCCATCTTTTTGAGGGTTTTCCTCTTTTTCACTGACTTTACCAAGCATATCCATGGTAAAGTATGATATCCTTCTCTGGGGACTGGTCCCTCCTGACAACATGAACAAAGTACGTGAGAGCAAGTCATGCCATCCTCACTTCTATGAGCATTCCAGCTGTACTTCTTCCAAGACAGATTTGTTTGTTCTTCTGGCAGCCCATGGTATATTCAATACTCTTTGCCAACACCATAAACCAAGGGTTCATATTCATTGTCTAGCTCTGACATGTGTATAGGGCAACTGAAAGAACCATGCCTTAGGTCAAGCACACCTTAGTCTTCAAAGTGACATCTTTACTCTTTAACACCTTAAAGAGATCTTTTGCAAATTTGAAAATTTGTAAATATATACATGTAAAATATATATTGTAAATCCTATCCATTATATATATGAATAAGGAGCTCTGGTGGCACAGTGGTTAAGCACTCACCTGCTCACAGAAAGGTCAATCGTTTGAACCCACCAGCCACCCCATGGGAAAAAGATGTGGCAGTCTGCTTCCATAAAGATTACAGGTTTGGAAATTGTATGGGGCAGTTTCACTCTGTCCTATACAGTTGCTACAAGTCAGAATCAAGTTGATGTCAATGGGGTTTGTTTATACCTGTGGATCTTATCCCATTTAGGAACAGAGTTTTCTCATCCAGGCAAAAAAGTCTCTGCATCCATCCATCCATCCATCCAACCAACGCTTCCCGCCATTTTTTCTCTTAAGTCAATCACTTTTGAGATATAAAAGAACAGACTAGGCACACCACAAGAACAGACAGATATGGGGAGAATGACTCTAGCTGAAGATGACAGAAGCAGTCCAGTCTACAGCCCAGGACTCCAAGGAGAGGCAGACAGACAAGGATCTTACCCCGAGTGGTTAAAGAGAGTCTTCCCTTACAGCTGCCACTCTGAATTCCAACTTCTAGCTTTCTAAACTGTGAGAAAATAAATTTCTTTTTTGTTAAAGCCATCCACTTGTGATTTCTGTTATAGAAGCACCAAGAAACCAAGACAGGACTCCTACCACCTGCCAACATACCCTAAGCCTGAAATGGAGAGGTATTCCTGGGCTTGGAGTGTAGTGGCAGTAAGAAGGCATTCCCCACCCTCCCCCACTGCAGAACACTGAAGAAAACTAGCTTGGAGCCCTGGCTGAGCGTAGTTAGTGACAGCTCTTTACACTTATTCTGTTTAGAATGCCCTTCCTCACCACAATTGTACCCTCTCTGGAGGTTTATCAGCTCATGCATAAAATATTTATTGTGCACCTACTATGTACCAAGCATTTTTGTTTGAAGAAACTGCTTGATTCTCTAGCCTGAATTAGGAACCCCTCTTCCATTCTCCCAAGCATTCTGGGACTATCCCCCTTGAGATATCATTTTGTACTATTTCCTCTCTTTCTTCAAATGTAATAAAGCCCATTCATAAGAGAGCTGCCTGAAGAATCAGCCTGTTGGGTTGAAACCACCACTTTACCAGTGGTGTGATCTTGGGGAAGTTCCATAACCTCTCTGTGCTTCACTTTATCTCATCTATCTGTCTATAATACAGGCAAAAAGCACACCCATTTTATAGGGCTATTGGAAGACTTTGAGATGATTCCACTAAAGTGCTCTTCACAGTGCTAGGATTCAGTAATACGAGCACATTGCAACATGTTTGTTAAATACGGAAAAGTATAGAGAAGCAAAGATTAATACTCTGATGCACAGTATTTTAGATACTTTTATACATATATGTACTCCTATCAAATATGAATCTCTTACAGCAGTGAACTTCCCTTCTTTGGACATTTTAGAACTGAACTAAATCTAAAAACTAATTTGGAAACAATTTTACATTATTCGAGACTTCCAGCAATGAACACAAAAATCTTATCAGGCAAGTTACTTAACCTTCTTGAGCTTCTGTTTCCCCATATATAGAACGAGAAATGCTGTGGTACCTACCTCGCCAACTGTTGATTGAATGAAGTACAGCATGTAAATGTTAGACTAGTGCCTAGAGTATAGCAAGCCTTCCATAAATATTTGTTATTGTTATTATTATTAACATCATCCTTTGTTTAAACTCTGGCAGGTTTTTGTTTTGTTTCTTTCCCCTCTCAAATAAGTCTTACACCTTTGTGTGTGTGTGTGTGTGTGTGTGTGTGAGTTAACATCATTCCTGGATAATATTTCTTTTCATTACTATTGTGAATGACAATTTCCCCCAAGTCTACCTTTCAATCAGCTAATGCTGATAAAAAGGGAAAACAGTAGCCCTTCACCTAGAATCTTTCAGGAAAGACAGATCTTGTAGAGAGATGGATTTTCAAGTCAGTTGAAGAGATAAGGGTAAGTATGGCAGAGGAGGCCCAGTGAGCCAGTCTTGCAAGAGAGGCCGTGGGGAAGAATTCTTGGAAGTTGCACTAGGGAGCCGAGTCTCAAAGGATGAGTGGGCATTGGGCTGGGGGAGAAGAGGAAGCTTCTAGACAAAAAGGAGCAGAGAGATGAAGCATTAGGTATGTGGGGGAGCCTCAAGCCATCCAGTATAAGGCTGGAATGAGAGGCAGTCAAGGGCTTTGCATGCATCTTGTGGGTGCTGTGTCCACAGCTACTTAACACTTGTGTAGTGGAGACTCTGCCACCAGCCCTTAGTGATGCCAGGACTCAAACTAGGAGCAAAGGAAGAGAGAACTGCTAGGGAAGATCATCAAGCTCTTGCCCTCATCTCCACCTGTCCTGGTGCTGGAGACCCTCCGCCTCCCTTCGGCAGGGCCAGAGCCAGCTGCTGTGTTGTTGTTCCTGAATTCCACAGAGATCTAGAGGCCCTGAATTCGCAGGCAAGATAAAACAAAGCATGGGGATGTATTAATGCCTTTTTGGGGTGTATTAGTGTTCCGGCGCATAAGCCCTGTTCTAATCTGCTAGTCCATTTCTTGAGAAGAGTAGCTTTTGCATGATGCTTCATATCCTTTAAGATTCTTTCCAGTTTCTGTTTTTCCGTCCCAAATTCTAGGGGGCCCTCTTCTGGGCCTATGTAGTGAGATCAAGCAAGTTCTCTTGAATAGGTTTCCATCTTTCTCTCAACAACAAATCAGGGGATGGAAAACCTGCGCCATCTTCTGGCCTTGAGCATGAGTAGCTTTCTTCAGACACTTGTTTAAAGCAAATGACTTATTTCAGTGCTCCATAAAACATGTCTTTAAATACCATAACTGTCTACTGCCAGGCCTGTTGTGCCATACATCTCTTTTTTATTGTGGTAAATACATACATGCATATATATATATAATGAAACTTTGGCAAGTTTAACAATTATTTTTTTCAGGTACAATTTAGTAACATTGACTATGTTCATCATGTTGTACAACTATTACTACTACATTTTTCCAATTATTCCCACACCGTTAACAGAAACTCAGAGCCCCCTAAGCAGTGGTGTCCTCTCTTCCCCCTTCTTCCTACCCTTGGTAACCACTAATGAAAGTCATTCTTACTCACAACAACCCCTCCTTGGGTTTCTGAGGTGGTTTCTCTATGGAACTAGATTGCCCAGTCTTTCTTCCAAGGAGTGGCTGGTGGGTTTGAACCACCAGCCTTCTAGTTAGCAGTCAAATGCCTTAGGCATTACACCTCCAGAGGTCACCTAATGAACTTTGGTCTCTGTGTGTTTGCCTATTTCATATAAGTGGGCTGATATAATATTTGCCCTTTTCTGACTGACATTTCGCTCATCATGTTGTCAAGGTACATCCATGTTGCAGCATGTATCAGGACTTCATTTCTCTTTATGGCTGAAGAATATTTCATTGTATGTGTGTACCACATTTTGCTTGTCTCTTCATCTGGAGGAGCTCTGGTTGCGTAGTGCCTAAGGCATTTGACTGCTAATGGGAACGTTGGTGGTTCAAACCCATGGGCCATTCTGCAGAAGGAAGACTGGGCAATCTACTTCCATAAAAATTTACCACCTCAGAAACCCAAAGGGAGTCAGTCACAAGGAGTTGGAATCGACTGGATGATAGTGAGTTTTTCATCTGGAGATGAAAGCTTCTTGGCTATTGTGACTACTGCTGCAATGAACATTAGTGTGCAGGCGTCTGTTGGCATTCCTGCCTTAACTTCTGGATATAAACCTGGGATTGGGACAGCTGGGTCATAGAAACATACTGTTCTTGAACCGAACCAAACCAAACTCACTGCCATCAAGTCTGATCCGACCTATAGTGACCCCTCCTTGAGTTTTTGAGGCGGTATCACTACAGAAGTAGATTGTCCAATCTTCCCTCTGAGGAGTGGCTGGCAGGTTTGAACTGCTAGCCTTCTCTTAGCAGTCAAATGCCTTAGGCACTACGCTACCAGAGCTCCTTTCATAATGAATTAGGTTCCCATTTTACAATTTTTATACAAATTATTCCATGCCCTTTGTGTTAGATTGGGTTCTCTAGAGAAACACAAAAAAAACCCAGCAAGGTATATATATATATATTTATAGAGAGAGAGAGAGATTTATCTTAGGCAAATAGCTCACAAGTGTATAGAAGCCGACAAGTCCAAGCTGCAAAGTCCGTCTCTGTAGGAGGTGGGGCTTGCAGCCGCCTTTGTTTCCCGCAAGCACAGCGGAGCGGAGAGATTCAAGCTGGCATGCAGTATATTGGTTGTTGTTTCCAATAAAAGATGAATCCGAGATCTCCAGGGGAGTGGTGAGCCGCTCACTCAAGGAAGTCTGTAGTTCGGAATGCCGTTCTTCCAGATTGTCCTTGGAATATCATTGCAAGCAGGCCCCTAGGGAAACTCCCCTTGGGCAGACTGGCCACTCAGAACTCAGTCATCTAATCCCATCATGGGAACAACCACCCAGAACTGGGGTCCAGCCAAGTTGACACACAGCTCCAACCATCACACCCTTGGTTACAGTTTTTACATGTCTGCATTCTCCTTATTTCCATTCTGTTTGTTCTGTTTTCATTGATCTAACTTCCCTTCCCCTGCTGGTCTTCTCGCCTTTGCTTTGGGATACATGTTGACTGTTTTGTCTCATGTAGTCAATTGTTTAAGGGACATGTTACTCTCGGGTGATAGTTTATTTTATAATTTAATCTCTGGTTTGGCTGAAAAGTGATCTCCTGGAGTGCTTTCAGTTCTAAGTTAAAGCATATCTTAGAGTGATAGTCTTGGGGGCTCCTCCAGTCTCTATCAGTCCAGTAAGTCTGTTCTTTTTTTTTTTTTTTTAATGAATTTTGAGATTGTTCTATGTTTTCCTCCCATTCTAACCAGTACTTTCTATTGTGTCCCTGGTCAGAACTGTTGGTAGTGGCACCAGCACCGTCTAGTTCTGCTGGTCCCCAGTTAGAAGGGGCCATGGTTCCTGTGGCTATTAGTCCTGTGGACCAGTTTCCTCCTTGAGTCTTGGTTTCCTTCATTCTCTTTTACTTCAGACAAGTAGAGACCAATAGTTGTATCTTAAATAGCTGTTTGCAAACTTTTAAGACCCTAGGAGCTACTCAACAAACTAGGGTATAGAACACTAACTTTAGGAACTACGTTATGTCAATTAACTAAATTATCCCATGATACTATGGTCCTAATCCCCTCAATCCAGTAAACCAATCCTACGTGTTGTTTGGATATGTCTATGAAGTTTCTGTAAATGTGCCCCTATGTGCTTTATTACATCTGTGGATATGTGTGCAGCACACACAAGCATGTATTTATGCCCATAGATACACTTACACCTACACATGATACACTCACATATGCCTTCCTATGGACATACATGGATACACTTCTACCTGTGTAACCACATACATATTTTTTGGTTGTTATTACCATTGTCACAAAATTGGATATATTATAGTATTACTAGACTGTCAGTGTTACAGCATTGTTCCTTTTTTCTGTTTACTTCTTAGTATCTTCATTTACTTTGGTGAAGTTGTGTGGAATTCACCTTTATTTGATATCATCTTTACCAAAAGTAAAAGTGTCTACTCTCTAGGAAATAATTCCTCATCCCTGGTAACCATCAATATGTATATGTATATGTATATGTACATGTATATGTATATTCTATATGTGTATCTATTCCTAACTTTTTATAATAGTGGGACAATATAATATTTGTGCTTTTATGATTGGCTTACTTCATTCAGCATAATATCTTCCATGTTATGTTTTGTAGGCTCCCCATTATTCTCTGTAGTTGCTTAATATTTCATCGTATATCTGCACCACAGTTTATTTATCCATTCATCACTTAGGTTGTTTCCATCTTTTTGCTATTGTGACAATGCTGCAATGAACTCTGAAGTACATATGTCTATTCATGTCACTGCTCTGAGGATATTTTCTTGCTACAGATCAGAAATATTCATGAGATTCTGGATAACAGTCCCAGCTCAATGTTTCCTATTTTAATATATTAGCCAGACCTTCCAAAGCATCAAACTTTAGATGATAAGATAGATATAGACACGGGATAGATGAGTCAATTCCTTTACAAACCTGACAGTCATTTTGTAGAATAATAAAGAGCCTTCTTCCAAACTCACAGCAATCCCCACTGGGTTTCCAAGGTTCACGAAATTTTGCAACTCCAAGAAACATTTCCTTCCCAGGTATACTTTCTTACTTCTGCTTTTTGTTTCCCTTTCTCCTTATTTCCATCAGCTAAAATAATTTTTTAAAAATCTTATATTTTAATAATTTATTATTCATTATTGGGCTAATTCTAATAAAGAAGTTGGGTTCTTGGTCACTTGGCCAGCACCAACTCCTCCTATAGCTCTGCAGGCAGTGTCCCTGACGTCTCACTCCATGCTTATGTTCCCATAACACCCTGTGCTTCCCTCTGTTGAAGTATCATCTTCCTCTGTCGAAGTATCACCTTCCTCTATCACAGACACTGTTTCTTTATCTGTCTCTGCATTACACTGAGCAAGTTGAGGACATGAAATATGTCTTATTCTGTTCTGTGTCTCATGAACCTAGCATACACTATTGCTGCTAGCTATTCACGGAGTTGGCCCCTAACTTATGGTGACCCCATGCACAATGGAACAAAATGCTTCTTGGTCCTGCATCAATCATCCCTATGATTGATTGTGGCTTGGACCATTGTGATCCATGAGTTTTCATTGGCTTATCTTTGGAATAGATCACCAGGACTTTCTTCCTAGTCTCTCTTAGTCTAGAAACCTGTTGAGCAAAATAGCAGCACACAACTTCACCCACAGAGGGTGGTGGTTGCTTTGAGGTGTGTTGGCTGAGAATGAAACCTATGTTCACCTAACATATAAACCAAACAATCAAACCCACTGCCATTGAGTCGATTCTGACTCACAGCAATCCCCACTGGGTTTCCAAGGCTGTAAATCTTTACAGAAGTAGATTGCCTTATCTTCCTCCCATGGAGCAGCTGGTGGGTTTGATAGTCCGCCTTTAATACATGCCATATGAATAGATGAAACAGTCTATTATTGTATCTCATATATACATATATAAGGTTTTTTTTTTTTTTTTTTTAATAATGATTGCTAAATCTAGCATTTCCTACAGGGCCTATTTCAATAGCAACTTTAAATAAAATACACAATAAAAAGATACATTTGAGCAACAAGACACTCCCAGGTGCAGGTCCTACAAAGGGGGAGGATGAAGAGGTGAGGGGAGGCATATCAGGACTGATATCCAGGCTTGAGCCCCAAAGCTCCTCGAAGCTGTACCTTCCTGATTCGTATCAGTGGTCAGGCAAACTGATTCAATCTGGCTGACACAAAAGCAAGAACTGGAAGGCAACTGCACCTGGCAGGAGTCAGGGACAAACCACCAATAGGTAATCTGAACACCTTGCCATATTGTCTGCTAATAACCTGGTTGGGTGGCAGTGCCAACATACTGGGGCTCTTCCTGCACTGAACGTCGTGAAGCGTTCACTCCAAACTGGGCCTCCGCTGTCACGCTTCACATCCCGCTCTAGTTCCCACTGAGGATGTAGATAAATGAACATTTCCTGCTCACCCAGCCACGGATTTCAGGAACTTCGGCAGACTCTCGTAGGCCCCCGCGTGGCCGTCTGAGGTAACGCAAGCTGCCGCTGACTGCGGTGCCACCGCACAAAGCCCGCGGAAGAGAGTAGGGCAGGTGGCTGCAGCCTGGAGCCTGGATTTCATTTCTGGTCTGTGCAGAGGAAAGAGAACTCGCCAACGAAACAATTGCCTTGTCTTCAGCGTGCGGCAAACCAAGTGCCTGGCAAACACTCCTGGCTAGAATTCCCACATTTGATTGGAACAACAGTGATGGAGGAAGTTTGAAAAAGGGAGTCATTGTATTTCTAGTGTGTACACAAAACTCTTGAGACTGTGGGAGAGAAGTCACAGGGTGTTTCAGACTAGCCCTGATCCTCTACTGAGGGATTGCGTTTATTCTTAAGTCACAATTGACACAGCTTTGTCCCGTCAAGCTATTTATAATGCCTTTGTGAAGCCAGTGCCGTGGATGCAGGGGGCTAAATTGACAACTGCAATCGGGATGCATAGGGAGTGTCCTCTAGCTTCCTAAGGAGAATACAAGGAACATAAATCAAACCCAACCCAGTGCTGTTGAGTCCATTCCCACTCACAGCAACACTGTGGGACAGAGAACTTCCACATAGGGTTTCCAAAGCTATAAATCTTTAAGGAAGCAGACTGCCACATCTTTCTCCCACAAAGTAGCTGGGGGGGGGGGGTTCAAATCACAGACCTTTCAGTTAGCAGTGGAGCACTTTAACTACTGCACCACCAGCTCTTACACAAGACCTCTCCCCCCGCCCCTTCTGCAGCAGTCAGAAACAAGTGCTGGGAGTCCATGGGGCTGCAAATGGCTAACATGCTAGGTTACTAACTGCAAGTCTGGCATTCTGATCCCACCCACTGGCACCTTGGGAGGAAGGCCTGGGGCTCCACTGCTGAAAAACCAGTCACTGAGAACCCTATTGAGCACAGTTCTCCCACAGCACACACGGGGTCACCATGAGTCTGAGTCAACTGAGCTGGGTGAATTCTGGAAACCAAACACTTGGGTTTAATTCATGGGACAGAACTGGGCTACCTGGCCTTGGTGTCTGCATTCTGTTTGGCAGCCAGGAAATGAGTCTGTAGTATAGAAGATGTGGAGGTGGTTGGGCAGATAGGGAGGGAATCCTGCCTCTGCCATCTGTCTAATCTTGGGCAGATTCCCTTTCTGTCAGAAATGGGGATACTACCTATCCTGAAGTGCTATTTTGAAGATTCACTGAATCCTCCCCCCACAATATTTTAATATGCAAAATTTCAAACATATAAGTTGAAAAACTTTACAGTAAATGCTTCCCACCTAGATTCTACCTATTACTGTACTTCTTTTATCATGCAACCAACTACCCATGTATTCATCTGTCAATCCATGGCTCTGGCTTTTAAAAATACATTTCAAAGTAAACGGTAGAGTTTTTTTTTTTTTTTTTTTTTTTAAACAACTGCATCTGGTGCAGTGCCTGGCACAACTTTCATTTCAATTCCACTCATATTTCTGACACTATGTGCCAGGCACTATGTTAGGTGCTGGTGGTATAATAGTCAGAGACACTGCTCCATCCTAAAGGTGTTCAGAATCAGATGGGTTTAGCAGATACCACCTCTCCCACCAGCTAGTTGACATGATAGGGGATGTTCAGGATAACCCCTGAGGCAGAGGAAAATGACCTAACCTGTTCTGTGGAGTCAGGGAAGGCTCCCCCCTGGACATTTAAAGAGAGACTTTATTATAAGAACTATTGATACTTTGAGGAGCTCTAGTGGTGCCATGCCTAAGGCATTTGACTATTAACTAGAAGGTTGGCGGTTCAAACCCATGAGCTGTTCTGTGGAAGGAAGATGGAGCAATCTACTTCCGTAAAGATTTATTGCCTTGGAAATACAGTGGGGGTTGCTATGAGTCAGAATCCGCTCAATGGCAGTGGTTTGGTTTTTTGGTTTATAGATACTTTAAGGTCTCTATTGTTGGTGTTGTGTGGCACTAACTTGATTCACTCACACTGACCCTGTATGACAGAGAACTGCCTCCACAGGGTTCCCTAGGCTGTAAGCTTTATGGGAGCAGATCACCAGGCCTTTCTCCCACAGACTGGCTGGTGGATTGGAATCACTACGTTTTCGGTTAGCAGCCAAGCACTTAACCATTGCTCCTTAAAGTCCCTTGGTGGCACAAACAGTTTGCAGCTGACTGCTAACCTAAAGGTTGGCAGCTTGACCCCACCCAGCAGCACATCAGAAGAAAGGCTTGGTGATCTGCTCGGGTAAAGATGACTACCAAGAAAACCCTATGGAGTCCCACTCAGTGACATATGGGTTTGGCAGACTCAGAAGAATCAACTTGACTGGAATTGGTTTGTTTTTTTGGTTTATGGATACTTTGACATCACTGTTGTTGTTGTTGTCATTTGCCATTGAATCAGACCCAACTCATAGAGACCCGTCCCTGGGTTTCTGAGGCAGTATCACTACGGAAGTAGATTGCCCAACCTTCCTTCCATTGACATCCCTGGGTGGTGCAAATGGTCAATACTCCTGGCTGCTAAACAAAGGCCGGTAGTTAGAACTCACTAGCAGCTCTGTGAAAGAAAAGTGTGGCCTCCGTAAAGATTACAGCCTTGAAACTCTATGGGGGCAGTTCTACTCTATGCTTTAGGGTTGCTATGAGTCAGAATCTGGGTTAATGATCTGGAGGCCAACCCCTTAAGGGAAGCACCTTAGGTAGCCTTATTGTAGTGGTTAAGTTTGTGTGTCAACTTGGCCGGGCCTGGCTGAGTGGTGGGGCAGCTGGATGTAGTATTCCCCATGATGAGATTGGTAATCAGCTCTATAGTGGAATCTACTGTGAGCAGCTGAGTAGCTGCCTTAGGAATGTGGTCTGCTTCCTGTATATAAGAAGCCATAAGTACACTTGAACCCTACGTGTAGCTGGGTCATTGTGCCGCAGTCTGCCATGCTCTGCCCATCTTGGGACTTTTAATGCCCTTGAATTAATGCCCTGCCAAGTGGTTTGGTACCATTGGGACTGTGCCTTATCACTTGCCAACCTTGGGGTTGTCAGCCTCAGTAGCCAGCGGCTGAGTGAAGAAAAGCCTATAGCTCCAGTGGGCCAGGAGCAGAAGGCAGAGCTGAAGCCCAAGGCTGAGGGGCTTTCATCCAGCCCCTAGAGCCTGGCACTTGGAACTCAGACTTAAAGCCTCCAAATTGTAAGAATGAACTCCTGTTTGTAAAGGCCATCCTGTTTGTGATATATTCCTGTCAGAGTGGCACTAGGTAACCAGAACACTTAAGTATCTGGAACTCTCTGAATTCTCAACTGTCTCTGGCAAGAGTGTGTTATCTGATCTGTATGTCAAGACTTCAGAATATTGTTGTAATTGCTGGAGAGTAAAACTTTCCTAGCCAAGTGCTTGTGGAAGGACAAAAACCAATTGCTCTCAACTCTGGCTTCAACTGTAATCCTCCGGTGTGATAGTTGAGTGTCAGCTGGCTGAACAATTCTAAGTGGTTTAAACAGTTGTGATATAGTCATCCCCATGATGAGATCTGATGTAACGTAATCACCTCCATGATGAGATATGAGTGGTTGAAAGGGAGTTGCCTCAGGGGTGTGACCTGCTTCCAATATATATATGGATGTCCCGGGAAAATTCTCAGGCTTTCTGTTGGACCTGGATCCTGCATCTAGCTTATCATCATCTGGTTTTTGGAGTTGAATCAGTGGCCTGTTGTGTTGCCTACCAATCTTGGGACTGTGGTCTTTGCAGCCTATGAGCCAACAATCTGCCATTTTACCTGCCAATTTTGAATTCACCATCTGCCAAAGTCGGCAGCCTGCTCTACTGACAGCCGATCTTGGGTTCATCAGCCCCCTGTAGCTGCGTGAGTCAGAATAGCTTCCAGCTTGATGTCTGACACACACTGGGGACTTGCCAGCCTCTACAACTGTGTGAGCCATTTCCCTGTGATAAATTTCTCTCTTTCTCTAAGTTTCACTGGTGTTGCTTCTCTAGAGAACCTAGCCTAAGACACCTGGGGACCTTGAAATAATACCCGTTCTCACATCTTACCTTCCCTTTTTCTGCAGGTTCCTATGTAATTGATTTGGGGCGTAGCCTGGACATTGAGCATTTAAAATATCCCCAGGTGACTATGATTGTGGGGGACATCAAGCTCAATTGGCACAACATGGTACACAAAAAGTATTGTTCTACATCTTATGTCAATGAGTAGTGACTAGCATCTTAAAAGCTTGCGAGTGGCCATCATTATCGGTCTCTCCTCACCTGGAGCAAAGAAGAGTGAAGAAAATCAAAGATGCATGGAAACTATCCAAAGAAGTAATGGATCATGAGGACCTCAGCCTATTCTGAGACCAGAAAACTTGATGGTGCCAACTACCAATGCCAACCACTCAGAAAGAGATCAAAATCAGAGACCCTGGATGGAGTTCGAAAGAAAAAATGTGGAACAACAACAACAACAAAAAACATAAAAAGACCAGGTTTACTGGTTGGATAGAGACTGGTGGAACCCCTGAGACTATGGATCCAAGTCATCCTTTGAGCCTGGAATTGAACTCACTGCCATGGCTTAATTCAGCCAAACAACAGGTCTACAAGCTGAAGAACTACACGAGGGAGATGGACTCTTTAGAACAATGAACCATGAGAGATCAGAAGGGCAGCATTTGCACAGGGACAAAGGGAGGGAGGCAGGAATAAACAGGCAAGAAGGACACAAGGAAAGACTTGACCACAGGGAGGAAGTGGGAGGAGAGCTGTCATACAGCAGGGAATGTAACAGCGTCATAAAACAAAATATGCACGAACTGTTCAATGTAAAATGAATCTGCTTTGTAAAATTTCACCCAAATCACAATAAAAAGTTAAAAAAATATATATATAAATAAATAAAATAAAATATCCCCAGGTGATTTTAAAGTACAGCCAAAGTTAACATGCACTGGCCTGTAGTGGGCAGCTTGCCAAGCTCTCTGGACAGGTGGTGGTTATGTGTTGTACTTGCCTGCTGATATATGTTTATACAGGTGGCAGATTCAGTCTGAGACTTGCTCTCAAGTATAACCTAACTTGGTGTAGCAAGGCTGTGAGGGAGAAGGCTTGTATTCCTGCTTGCCTCTAAGTTTGGAGGCCACTGGTCTTTATCAAAAAGAACTTGGCAATGAATGATTACAGATGGGTGGAATAAGGTAGAGGGTCTTCTAAACTAGTGGTTTTCAAACTTCGGTGTGCATTACAATCACCTGGAGAGCTTGTAAAAACACAGGTTTCTGGGCCCTACTCCAGATTCCAATTCAGTTAGTGCAGATAGGGTGGATCATATGCCTACAAGGAAGACTAGTTTATATGAGTGTTATTCAAAGTTATGCAAGAACAACCAGTGCCAAAGATAAAGAATTTGAAGATTTCCACCAACTTCTGCAGACTGAAATAGATCAAACATGTAATCAAGATGCATTGATAAATACTGGTGACTGGAATCAGCCATCTTTGTCAGAGACAAAGAAGGAGCAGCAGTTGGAAAATAAGGTCTTGGTGATAGAAAGCACGTTTGAAATCACATGAGAGAATTTTGCAAGACCAATGACTTACTCATTGCAAATATCTTTTTCAACATAAATGGTGACTTTATGTGTGGATCTCACCAGACGGAATACACAGGAATCAAATCTACTACATCTGTGAAAAGAGACGATGGAGAAGCTAAATATCATTATTAAGAACAAGGCTGGCGGCCATCTGTGGAAAAGACCATCAATTGCTCATATGCAAATTCAAGTTGAAGCTAGAGGAAATGAAAACAAGTACTTGAGAGCTAAAGTGTGACATTGAGCATATCCCACCTGAGTTTAGAGACTATCTCAAGAATAGATTTATTGAACACTAATGACCAGAGACCAGATGAGCTGTGGAATGACATTTTAAGTAAAGCATAAATGAAGGAAACAAGAGGTCATTCAAAAAATAGGAAAGGACCAAAATGGATGTCAGAAGAGACTCTGAAACTTGCAGTAGAACATAGAGCAGCTAAAGCAAATAGAAGAAATGATGAAGTAAAAGAACTGACCAGAAGATTTCAAAGGGTGGCTCAAGAAGGCAAAGTAAATTATTATAATGAAAGATGCAAAGACTTTGAGTTAGAAAAGTAAAAGGCAGAACAAGCTCTGCATTTCTCAAACCAAAGAAAAAAATTCAAGCTTCAACTTGCAATACTGAAGGATTCTATGAGTAAAATGTTGAATGATGCAGGAAGCATCAAAAGATGCTTCAACCATTTCAGCAGGTAGTATATAATCAAGAACCAATGGTACTTAAGGAAGAAGTCCAAGCTGCACTGAAGGTATTGGTGAAAAGCAAGGCTCCAGGAGCTGACAGGATACCAACTGAAATGTTTCAACAAACGGATGG
This sequence comes from Orycteropus afer afer, assembly GCF_000298275.1. Classification (NCBI taxonomy): domain Eukaryota; kingdom Metazoa; phylum Chordata; class Mammalia; order Tubulidentata; family Orycteropodidae; genus Orycteropus; species Orycteropus afer. Next base: position 12,334,639 of record NW_006921603.1, on the reverse strand, counting down.
AATGCTAAAAGCACTCACTTGTCTATGTCAAGAAATTTGGAAGACAGCTACCTGGCCAACTGACTGGAAGATACCTATCTATGTGCTCATTCCAAAGAAAGGTGATCCAATGGGATGTGGGAATTATTGAACAATATCATTAACATCACATGCAGGTAAAATTTCGCTGATGATAATCCCAAAATGGTTGCAGTAGTGTAGCAACAGGGAACTGTTCAGAAGAGGACATGGATTCAGAAGAGGACATGGAACAAGGGATATCATTGCTGATGTCAGATCAATGTTGGCTGAAAGCAAAGAAGACCAGAAAGATGTTTACCTCTGTTTTATTGACTATGCAAAGGCATTCAACTGTGTGGACCATAACAAATTATGGATAACGTTGCAAAGAACAGGAATTACACAACATCTGAGCATTATGCTCATGCGGTTCCTATACTTAGATCAAGAGGCAGTCTTTTGAACAGATTAAGGGGATACTGCACAGTTTAAAATCAGCGACATCATGCTAAAGGAGAAAAGATTAAAGTTGTCAAGAATTTTATTTTACTTGGATCCACGATCAACACCCACGGAAGCAGCAGTCAGAAATCAAAAGACATATTGCATTGGGCAAATCTGCTGCAAAAGACCTCTTTAAAGTGTTAAGATGTTACTTTGAGGACTAAGGTGTGCCTGACTCAAGCCATTATATTTTCAATTGCTTCATATGCATGCAAAAGCTGGACAGTGAATGAGGAAAACTGATGACAAACTGATGCATTTGAATTATTGTTTTGGTGAAGAATACCGAATATACCATGGAATTTCAGAAGAAAGAGTAAGTCTGTCTTAGAAGATGTACAGCCAGAATGCTATTGGGAAGTGAAGCTGGTGAGACTTCGACTCTGTACTTTGGTCTTGTTATCAGGAGGACCAGTCCCTGGAGAAGGCTATCAAGTGAAAAAGAGGAAGACCCTCAATGAGATGAATTGACACGGTGGCTGCAACAGTGGGTTCAAGCGTTGCAAAGACTGTGAGGATGGCACAGGATGAGGTTATGTTTCTTTTGCTCATACATAGGGTTGCTAGGAGTCAGACCGGTACATAACAAAAACACACTTAGGTTCCCAGGAAAGTAAATCATTGTTGAGGAGTTGAATGGCCAGTGCCCTTTAATCTATCTATTCTTTCTGTTCTCCCAGGAGAGGAGTTAGGGATATGCCCAAACCACTGGACAGAAGGTGTCACTGACACCACATCTGTTATCAACTATGGCTACCTTGAGAAGAATGCTTAAACTTCATATGTATCCAAGGAGTCTTGCCTTGATTATTTCTGGAATGTGGAGACATATTGGGAATTGATGAACAAGGTCTTGTTTTTTTGTCAGCATCCAATAAACATGTCTATTTTCTTTTGTCTTTTGTTTTTGTTTTTTGTAAATATCTTATGTTAGGGAGAACTGAAATAAGCTTTGAAAAATTCTGGCTAATTTAGAAGTCTTGTGTGGGTGCTCTATGGTAGTTTGCTACATTGATTAATTCCCACTAAGGTTTATCGAAGACTCTTTTGCCTACAGAAGCTGGATGACTGGGTAAACCACCTACTTTCTCTTGACACGATTCTCCTGCCTGTGAAATGGGCAGGATAGACTCCACTTCTAAGTTTGTCACCATTTCTAAAAATCTGGCTCTTAGGAAGGAAATTCTTACTCCTTTGTAAGTATGCCCAGCATGGGTCTCAGGGATCCAAGGCTTAAGTGGTTCACTTGTTCCTCACAAAGCCTGAAAATGAAAGCATTGCTCAGAATAGGTGGAGCCTAAATCTTTTGAAAAGGGCACCCACACACAAATTACTCTTCCAAATTTCAGTTTAAGTTGGTATTGTGCAGACAGTGCGATGTTTCTTTTTCCATCTTTGCTTAAGTAGAAAGAATCTGAAGATTTTAAGTCAAGCTGTCAAAAACTTAATGTTTATAAGAGGCTGATAGACAATTGGAACTATAAGCTACACTTCAAACATTTGTGTTAAAAAAAATCACTAGTCTGAGGAGTTTTTTATAGTTGGGGACAGTAATCAGGGCCATGAAATCAGATGTGCATGAAATGTTCGATGTAAAACAAGTTTGCTAAGTAAATTTGCACCCAAAGCACAATAAACAAGTTTTAAAAGAATCTCACTATTCTGATTGACATTAATAGAAAAAGATATCTTGGAACCAATATTCAGATACTTATTGTCTCAGGCTGGGCTCTCTAGGTATGTGAAACCACTGAAGTGTATACATAGAGAAGTATTTATTTCAAGGTAATGGCTCACACAGTTGTGGATGCTGGCAAGTCCCAAATCTATGGGTCAGGTGTCAAGCTAGAGGCTTCTTCTGACTCACATAGTTTCAAGGGCTGATGTACCCAAATTGCCAGGTCAGAAACAGGCTGCTGGCTCATGTCCCAAGAACCTGAATTCAGAATCAGATGCAGAATCAAGAGAGGGTGAGCTTTCCCAGAACATCCATATATTGGACACAGGCCACAGCTCCAAGGGAACTTCCCTTTCAACTGACTGGCTGCTCAAATCAGATCACAAAATGGAGGATGATTACATAGTACCTGTCAAACCACGAAGAATCATGACCCAGCAAAGTTGACACATAACCTTAACCATGATACTTAGAAAACCAATGGTGTAAGGAACAGCAATGTTGCTTCATCTCTAAAGAAAAGATAGTGGTAGATCTGATCCTGATAATCTGTGTTCCTGGAAGAGGCATCTTCCCTAGGTCACCTGAGCAGATTTGGCTGTGGGTAGGGGTGGAGGATCTCAAGGACTGTGTCAGATGGGCTGCCAATTGCAGGAGGTGGGAGAAACCAAGGTGCTTACTGGTACAGTGCTTCCTTACATGCTTATAGAAACCTGTGTTAATTCATATCATTGATGGTCTCCCTCTTTTTGCTGACCTTCTCCTTTATCAAGCATGATGTCCTAAAAAATTTCCAAACCACTGCCATTGAGTCAACTCCAACTCATAGCTACCCTGTAAGACAGAGAAGAACTGCTCCATAAGGTTTACAAGGCTGTAATCTTTACTGATGCAAATTGCCACATCTTTCTCCCACAGAGCACCTAGTGGGTTTGAACCATAAACCTTTTGGTTAGCTGCTGAGTGCTAAACCACTTTGCCAACAGGGCTCCTTGTTGATCCCTTCTTAGGTGACTACCTTTACTTAGATTCTTAGGAAACATCTACCCATAAACACTCGGCAGTTTACTTTTCCAGGTTTACTTCTCTCTCAAGTTAACTCATATTATTGATATCATTACTATAGGAAATACTGGTCCTGATGATGAGGCCAAAATAACATTCATGGTAGTAAGAGAACTACTTCTTTCACAAGTTCCCATCCTCAGGTCTTCTCAGCTTGCCAATAAGTTCTGATGTTTTGGGGTGTCTGGGTGGGGGAAAGGAGTGGGGGAGGCAATAATTTATTAGTTATGCCAGCAGAGACAAAACCAGTTATGAGAAGTACTATTTCTGTCAATTTCCTGCTGCAAGGAGTATAAAGCATCACAATTCCTTTATAAATAGACTTGACCTAAAAGTACAATGTAGAATGAAACACAACCACCATGCATTATTTCAAAATGTGTATTTAATGGCCATTCCACCAAAATCAAGCAGAATCACATTTCTAAAGTTTTTTTTTAATATATTTAAATTTGCATTTGCAAGTTTTATTTGGGCTTCATTTCTTCTTTACTGCCTGAGGTGTTCTTGCAGATGCAATTAACACAGAAGAGTTCAGCTATTGGTAGCTTCTCATACATTAAAAGGCCAGATCCTAACAACACTGCATATCTTGGGATCCATTAGAATTGGATACATGAGAAATTTCAAAAGCCATTGATGGCAATGGGTTTGGTTTTTTTTGTTTATGTGTAATTTCAGAAAACTTAATACCATCATGAAAGACATTTTCAACACAAAATTCAGGCACTCTATACTTTGGAATAGCCACAAAATATTCCAACAAGAGTTAATGCACTTTGTGATTACATCTACTCAAAGATAATTCTCAATTAAAATCTATACTTATTAAATAACATTTTAAAATTAGAACCCATTAAATTTTGATAATTACTGTGAACTATTTGCAGCATCATGTTTTAAATAATGCTGAACTACTTCTATTATTGACCCTGGTACTCATCCTTCATGGTACTTTTTAGAGTTCGCTAAAACTTTTGTTGATAAACATTTCCTCCTTTCTCCTGCTATAACCTGAATAAAAATGCCTATAATCAACTTTGAAAGGTTTTTATCTCTGCCATTGTATTTCCTTTCTTTGCCTGCAAAACTTTGGCAAATGGGAAGCTCCTTGGAGACCAGGAAACATTAGCCAACCATTTCCATCACTGATGCCAAGTCCAAGTTTGTTTACTCAGTCACTTAGTGGCAAAAGAGGTTGCTCTACCAAGGTTCCTGCAGTCTGTACTGCTAGACTTGCTGGTATTGAGCTAGGGGGAAGGATAATCAAATTTGTCACTTGACTCTGTACAAGACTACCCAGGTCTTGTCTGATTTGAGGCAAAAATTGCTATCTGTGCAGTGTGGTTCTGGGGTTCTGGCCTCCTCACCTGAAGACTGAGGGGTAGGACTATTTTGATACCTGCTTGTTGTTGTTGTTATGTGCCGTCGAGTCGGACCCGACTCATAGAGACCCCTCCTTGGGTTTCCGAGGCAGTATCACTACAGAAGTAGATTGCCCAACCTTCCTTCCGAGGAGTGGCTGGTGGGTTTGAACCACCAGTCTTCTGGTTAGTAGTCAAGTGCCTTAGGCATTATGCTACCAGAGCTCCTACCTGCACCATTAACTCAAGATGAACTTCCTAGATCTGAACATAGTTTGTTGTTGTTATTTGCCATCGAGTCAGACCTGACTCATAGTGACCCCTCCTTGGGTTTCCGAGGCAGTATCATTACAGAAGTAGAGTGCCTAACCTTCCTTCTGAGGAGTGGCTGCATTGTTAGAATTTAGAACATGGATGTCAAATGTTCCTGTTGCCAATGATGTGTGTTTGCTCAGTGGTATGCATTTATGTAGCTCAGAAAACAATTAGAAAGCTTTTCAGAATTTTAAAAAGATTATATATGTTTTCATTTTATAATCTGAAAATTGACTCATCAAAATCACCAATGTCTAACTTACAAAGATCTATCTGGAGACATGAATTTGTGACTTATTTGGTTCTAAGTCATACAGAAGAGAACACAATAATTTCCCATAGGAGAATTTGGTATTCCATCATGGGGATCACTGGTAAGTTAATTACACTGCTAATGTTTTCTGGCATACTGGAAGGAATAATTAGCATAAGTAAATCATGAGTGAGATGACAAGTCACTTAGCATTTGTTTCTGTTCACTGGGTGAGATTTGAAGTGGCTGTTAAGTCACTGTGGGGGAAGGAGAGAGAAGGGCATACAGAATGTATGGTTGTTAACCTCAGTTTTGGCAAAGAGAATCAGAACCAGTTACTATTGGTTGATAAACTTCCATGTTAAATGCAAAACGGGAAAGACTCATTCATTTTAGAAATTAACCTTACCAGGAGGTGATGAAAGCAGAAAAACATCAGGAAGACGACTGTTAATTTGGGAAGTTCCCATGAAACTCCAACCATCTCTCTGAGCACAGAGGATGAGATGGTAAGAATGAAGGTGAGTTTGAGTGGAGGTTGCTTTTCATTCCCACCCAGAACTTCATCTTCCCTTGGATATTCTAAAAGAACAACATCTATTTTATGATCAGGAGCAGAGGCTCACGACAACACAGTTAGGGTCACAGTCCCTCTCTGGCGTTTTAGAATGGCCACCGCTTGTTCATGAGTAACACCTTCCAGAGTTTCATCATTAACAGCTAAAATCTGATCTCCTCGCTTCAATCGGCCGTCATCTGCAGCTGCTCCCTACAAACAACAAACATGCCAGTTTAACCCAGGGCAAGCAATTTACATTCAGACACTAGTAAAATCTCTAATTTGAGTCTGGTGTGCATATTAAAAGAATAACTTTAAAAAACACCAATTAATGTTGTTTCCAAGTAATGTATTTAAATTAAGGAAAATGTAGGACATGTTGAGTAGTAATAGTTGAATAGTAGTTACCATAATTATGAATCATACTAGGAGAAAGGCACTGATACTTGCATTTGTTTCAACACAAGTAGAACCTTACTTCAATATTCAATGGAATGGAATGTTATTCCATGTGGAAACAAACATAATACACAAAAGAGGTAGACATAACAGTTGAACCTGGTCGGTCCTGTTGCTATTACCATCATTAAGGGTTCCCACTGTACTATTAAGCTATCAGCACTATAGTGTTCTGTCAAAAAATAAGTGTAGCTTTTAGATGGATGAATTATACGGTATGTGACTCATAGCTCAAGCTGCTTTACATATTTACATAAATGAAGTATAGCATCTCTGAAACTTTGCAATATTATATATTCAAAATCTTCAACTTTATCTTTGGTCAATTAAATAAGTTTCTAAATGACTCCTTTTAGCACTTATTCAGTCATGCATGGCTCCTCAAAATGGCACAAAGCAAGTGAAACTCAGGCTTTTTGTATTCAAGAGCTGAGTAAAACTGCCATGATATCACTAGAAATATCTTGGACTGACAAGGATCTAGAAAATGGACCTAGAAATAATTTACAGGAGGCTTTCTCAATTTGTTGGGGACAACTGTTAAAATATCTTGGGAAGTTGGTGTCAGAAGAATCTTCTAAGACCTTGAGCCACTGGAGCAATTAAGACCCACAGGTACCTCCTCCTTGATTGAGCTAAGAGGCCCTTATGCCCCTGAAATTGTGCCCACTTGCAGCATGGAGGGCCTGAAGTGGCTGGTGAATTATCTAGAATTTCAAAACTGTAAAACGGGTAGACTTCCTGCATGGAGGCTGAATAAATATTCAAAACCAGTTCTATAAGGGGAGGCAAAGGCCAAAATTAAAACATTTGCAACTGTGTAACCTTTGCTCAATTTTTTTTTTAAGAAAGTAAGGTGTCACCGCACAAATAACGCTAATGGATAAAATCAGAATTACTGGGCTAACCTGATCTTACTACATTTTACATGCTAAGATTTTAGGGCTTCAGTAAGTCTCAGATGTCCTTGTTTAGTTTTTAAGGAAGCAAGTTTGCCTTTTCAGTAAAGTGAAAGTGGGCTGAGTTTCATGTTTCTAAGACTGGTACTCTATTCCAGGTATTCCTGTGCTTGATAACTACTTACTAACAGTATGTACTCTCCTACTTTATCAGTGTAGCAACTGAAATGAAGGAAAGAGAAAATAAATAGCTTGAAGTTTGGAATGGTAGCTCTTTCCATTTGCTGTTTGTCCCAATTTGATCACTTAGCCTGTGTAGACTGTAAAATGGGCACATTACAAACCTTGTGGCCTGTCCTAAGGATTAAATATATGACACAGTAGTTACTCAATAAAGGCAGTAGCATAATAAAAGGAAACTCGAGTGAGAATCAAACTCATGTTTTCAGATTCCTCTAAATTTTCAGAGTTGTTAAAAGTCTTTAGGACAATCTCTTGTTGGCTTACGGGAAAATTCAGCTGCTAAAAAGACTAAGGCCTAAGTGTTTGAAGTTTCCAAGCAAACAAACACCTGAAAGGATTTGGAAGGTGCCAATAGCCTGTTAATCAGGTTGACTAAGGCTTGCAGCATCTGCCCACCTCAAGTGCCTGTGATGCTTCACGGTTCCCTTTGAGAAGAAGGGACCTCGATGGGCCGCATTAAATACTTTCTTAGTTGAACAACAAAATCATTAAAAGAAGCTTAGGCCACCAACAAGGTCATATAAAAGCCCACCACCTATGAACATGAGGCTCTAAAAACCTGAAGGAAAACATTTTTGAAGAATGTTTAAAGAGAGAGAAAAAATATCAAGCTATAGTTTCATAGATCTCCAAAATTCCAATGGGGAAAGTTTTAGCTCGGTGTCAGAATTAGTTTTAGAAAGATTTCAGCCTACAGAAACTCTTTGCTAGCATCTGGTTTATTGATTTACTATAGAAATATTTTGGTTTGGCTATATTGACTTACTATAATAAATATAAAAAAAGATAAAGTCATCAGAAAAACTACATCTTATTAGAATAAACTCTAAGAGACTAGCTGAATAATAATAATAATTTTTACTAGAAAATTATTTTATTGAGACTGATTGAATTAAGTGGGCCATTAGCTAGAGTGTGGGACATGTTTTTTTCAGTTCAGATTTTTTTTTTTCTTTTATAGGTGTGCCTCACTTTACAGAAAGGGACCTTTCCTTAAAAACAAAAACAAATTAAAAAAAAAGCAAAACAAAACGAAAAAAATTCAACATTTCTTCTAACTAAACTCACTGCCATTGAGTTGCATCTGACTGATAGCGACCCCCACTGGGTTTCCGAGGCTGTAAATCTTTACAGAAGTAGATCACCCTATCTTCCTTTCACAATGCAGCTGGTGGGTTTGAACCACTGACCTTCTGCTTAGCAGCCAAATGCCTTATCCACTATGCCACCAGAGCTCCTTCAATATTTCTTAGGTGCCTCCTAAATAAGCACTTTCGTGGGACCTTTGTAAAGGGCGTTCTGGGTGAACTCAGTCCATTCATCATTCCCATCACTCTTTTCATACTATGATTTGATGGTGGTTCTTTTCCAAATTCACCAGCAGTGAATGGCCATTTTGTTCCCTCAAAACTGCATGTTCTGGGGCTCTGACAAATGGGCCTGGCTCCCATCCTATCTGTCTCTATGTATGTGGAGACAGTGACAGTTTGGGGCAGGCTGCTGAACTCTGCGCTCCAGGTCAAGACTTTTCAAGCCAACCAGTCCTCTCTCTGGCCTGCAGCTGATCTGCTCACATGCAGGGTTATGAAGTGAGCTGGTGATTACAAACATTTTTAAGGGTCTTTATGGAGGCAAAGGCAGGATGGCAGGATGGGGGGGCTAACTCTTCAGCCTTCCCACTATCCTTATGTATCTGGCCAGCTCTTTCAAAAGCAAAGAATATTTATCACAACTAGGGCACCAGCCACTCCTCGAAAGGAAGATGGAGCAATCTACTTCTGTAGTGATACTGCCTCGGAAACCCAAGGAGGGGTCAACTATGAGTTGGGTCCGACTCAATGGCATATAACAACAACACAACAACAGGGTACCACTGGTACCCAGGATGTTTCTGAACTGCTATCTCTCTTCCCTTTGGCCTATGACCAGTTCAACAGGTGAGTGTTTGGGAATGACATGCTTTCTTAATAGCAACTTAGCAAAATGAAAACTGGTGAGGAAATGCTAACTAACACATTCTAAAAGCAAATGCAAAATGACTTGGAGATTATACCAAATCATGGTTGGGACCAGTCAACAGGTGATAAAATCTGTACAGGTAAAAGCAAACTTGTGTTTAATATATAGTATAATTTTCTAGAAAGAGACAGAATCTATCTTATTTTTTTCTTTTGAAGACCTTTATTTCCTTAGGGAAAAAAAAGAAGCAGGCGATAATGGGATCAATTAATAAACAAATGTTTGAGATAAAACCAATGAAGAAAAAAGTTGTAATAATACTAAATACTTTTTAGAGATCTTCAAATTTATAATAAAATTAAATTCCAATTTTTGAAACCACAATGAAGTTCAAAATAATTTATGTAAGAGCTCTCTAGGGGCAACAGCAGGAATGGACCCCATGACCTGTATACTAATTAACTAGGATACACTGGAAGTAGTATTGCCAATTCCTGAAAAATATTTTATTATCAAGTCTTCATGTAACCTATTGAACTGATCCTCAAGTACTTAGCAGACTTTGGAAAAGAGAAACCATCTTATACTCAAGTGTTTTGAGATTTTCAGTGATGGGCAGGCATTAGTGCTTACATTGATCTGAGGCTGCACAAAGCTTTATGCCTTAGCTCTCCATTGCCTGTTATCTTTTCTTAAAGGAAAAAGCCAAATCCTGTTCTAGCCCAGAAAAATACTTCCAAGGCCAACTTCCAAAGAACACAGTACTGCTCCTTATGCTGTGCTGCTCAAAGAAGACCCTCTTTAAAATATGTTGTCTCTACTTCTGTAATAGGGTCCAAAGAAAAGTACACTGTTTATGACTCCAAAGAAGAACTCTTCTTTCACTCACCAGGTGTTAGAGTTACCTATATTATTCAAATGAAATAAGCACACATGCACATAGCCAGGTTTAGTCCAAAGTAAAATAAAACACGTATCAAATCTCACCTAGCTATGATAAAAAAAAAAAAAAAAAGTACAGTAAAAAGGAAAATAATACCTTTGCAAATATAGTCTTGACATAAATTGGCAGGTCTCCATGGGGACTTCCATAACCCCCTACAATACTAAACCCCAATCCTTCAGAGCCTTTCTCCAAAGTAATAATCTTAGGTGGTGGTGTTCTGAAAACACAATGCATGTTGTTTAATTTAAGAATAGATATTGAGAGGGAATTTCATTTTAATGGAAGAACACAGATTTGAGAGAGACTTTCATACTGCAAAACCATGAAGGTCAATTTATTAACTCAAACTCGAGAGCAAACAAGTAAGTTATTTTATAAATTCCAATGCCAATCCTGCTGACTAATGAGCAACATCCTTGATGTTTTAGGGGCTTCTTTTTCATAAAACCTACTGCTTTTGGATTAACAATAAGTCATGATGCTGAAATTGTCAAAGCACCCTTCTATGTGCTTAGTTTTTAAACCTTAAACTATGTAAAGCTGAATGAAACTCTTCTTTATATTCTTGTAGAATATGCATGAACAGAGTAGGGTATCATGTTAGCTTAGTCTTCAGGTGGACTTCTGTCCAGAATAGGTTCCAAAAACCAAACTCAATGCCCTTGAGTTGATTCCAACTCATAGTGACCTCCACTGGGTTTCCAAGGCTGTATATCTTTACAGAAGCAGACTGCCTCATCTTTTCTCCGCTGAGCACCTGGTGGGTTCAAACCACCAAATTTGGTTAGCAGTCATATGCCTCAATGACTATACCACTAGAGCTCCTTCAGAACAGGTTACAGCAGCCCAATAGCTGAGTAAAGTACTGCTCCTTTTCTGCCTGAATACACTTGCCACAGATCCCCCTCACCTTCTACAAAAGGTGGGAACTCACTCTTCCAAACCCACCTCCAATGTGATGCTTTCCTAATGTCCTGAGGAGAGTTAACCTCACCTTTCCCTTTGCACTCTGTGCAAACTCCCATTATGACAGGTAAAGCTTGCAGTGATTGTTTAGCTACCTTTCTCCCCCAAGCAGACTAGGAACTCCTTGACTCTTATTCATCCAAGTATTCCCAGCGCTATGCACTGTTCTTGTCACAAATTCAGGATCATGACTGTGGTAAGTGAGAAGTGAAATCCGTTAAGAGTAGAAAGAAGCCAAAGTGAAGCAAAATGGATGAAGACAATCTCTCTCAAATATATAATTTAGTTTTTCAAAGCTTCGTCCAGTGTGGAAGTCTTCTCTCTCAGAAACGACATGCTAAAAATTAAATTACCTATGTGGGCTCAAGTAATTAATCTAAGCTTAGTTAATGCTAATTTCTTATTCCCAGTTGCTGTTGTCCAAATGGTAAAAACCTACAGGAACTCTGGTATCCCAGACCCTGTCCTCTCATTTGTAGCAGGAGGTTCATAGTTGTTTATTGGCATCACTTGTTTTGGGGCAACATGCATGTCTGAGAGGCAGTCATCTAATACAAATCTGTCCTTCATTTACTGACAGAAATTTCCAAAATTGGGATATAAGCAAGCTTTAGATAGGCTGTTCTGCCTTGACTAGAATATTCCTCCCTTTCCCCCTCTCTGTTTTACTTGGCTTATTTTAGGGTTTTCAGCTGGTATATACACACTGTAACCAGTCTTTTTTTTTTTTTTTAATTGTGCTTTGGGTGCAAATTTACATAGCAGATTTGTTTTACATTCAACAGTTCATAAAGATGTGGAACGCTTCATGAATTTGCATGTCATCCTTGCACAGGGGCCATGCTAATCTCTGTATCATTCCAATGTTAGTATATGTGCTGCAGAAGCCTGCACTGAAACCAGTTTTTTTTTTTTTTTTTTTTATGTACTTACTGGTTGCTTATTTCAAGCATCCGTATTAATTGCTGAATGTCTATGTCATATAAATTATTAATTGCTTTGAATATTACCCCTGCTCATTCCAATTATTTCAAAAGTCAGCTTAAGCATTAGCTTCTCCAAACTCACCCTCTAAGTTATGCCTCTCCTCCATGTTTTATAGAACTTTAGCTTACTTATCTCTCCCATGGAACTTAGCTCTCGTATGTTTATCTATTCTTTTATAAGCATGGATTTATGTGTCTGTTTTCCAACCTTTCTGGCAATTCCTTGAAGTCTAGGGCAATGCTATTGTCTATGCTTTGGATCCTCAGGTTCTAATACTTGTACAATGCCTGGCCTTAGGAACGTGCTCAATAAATGTACGCTGAAATAATGATGAATTATCCACTGCAGCTGAATGGTAATGATGTCGTGGATAAGGGCACTACTTTTCACCATTTTGAGGCCATATAAATACTCTCTGTAATGGCCTACTGGCCAGACAAGAATTTGATTCAAGTTTCTTCTTTCAAACATAATCCCCATTTCCAAAGATATTGAAATGAAAATGTAGATACCCAAAACCATTGTTTCAGAGTTAGCCCTAATAGGCTGCCTCATCATTAGAGATCTTCATGTGGTTATTCACAATTAGAGACCTGTTTTCAGAGGAGAGGGGGGAAGTGAGGCTCCATCAACTAGCAACATCAGGTGGAGCTTGCCTCCATGTATCTCATAACATCACAATATTTTCAGTCAATGAGCTTTAATTTTCTTTCATATAGAATACTAGTTAAAAAATATCTCGAAATGTTAACAGTGCTGGGAATAGAAGTGACTTCCTTTATGCTAGTGGTTCCTGACCCAATAAGGGAGCTGTGGAATTATAGCAAAGAACGCCAGGTTACGTGGGCATATTTGTATTTCCATAGGAACATCAAAGGTGTTAAAAGTACAATCTCTTCCTAGAAGTGTCCTCATTTTTTTTTTTCAATAGAAAGGGCAAATGTAACTTGAAGATGTTACACTTTTATGTATTTGTGATATTTTAATGGTATGCATTTGATGCATTTGATAAAAAAGTAAAGCAACCTTAACATTCTTATATCAAGGAAAATAAACTCAAAAGATATCATCGAAGGTGACAAACTGCCAAGAGAAAACTTGTGAATGGCTGTGATTATGAGCTTCAAATAAGCCATTCAGCTCAGTTCAACAACATTTATTGAGCACCTACTAATAACTAGGCACTTGGTGCAAATTCCCATTATGCCACTGGTGGTGGTTGTTGTTATATGCCATGGAGTTGGCCCCAACTCATAGCGACCCCTCCTTGGGTTTCCGAGGCCGTATCACTACGGAAGTAGATTGCCCAACCTTCCTTCTGAGGAGTGGCTGGTGGGTTTGAACCGCCAGCCTTCTGGTTAGCAGTCAAGTGCCTGAGGCACTATGCTACAAGAGCTCCTATGCCACTGGTGGTAGAGGAGGAATAAATCTAGTCAACGATTCTCAAACTTTGGTTCCTCTGCCTATCTGTAGCAGAATCCCCTAGGGAACCTGTTAAAATCAGATTTCTGGAATCCACTGTAGACCACCTAAGCAGAATCTCTGAGAATGGACCCGGGCAATTAGCACTGTAAAAAGTATCCTTTAGATTATTCTTATGTACATTGTCATTTGAGAGGCATTGCTTTAATGAGTTACTTTAAATTACAAAGAATGGTTTAATGAAGAACGTTAGCAAGTATAACAAGAAGATTAAATATAATCTTTTCAGCTCAGAATATTGAGGAAACACAGTTCCTTGCATAATAAAGCAGGGTGCACCTGGGCTATAAATTTGTGGTTTCTTAGGAAAGGAAGCAAAAGCATGTATGTGTCAAAGTGACCACAGAGTGTGTGTGTGCAGGCCCTGAACAAGGGTCTTTAAAGAACTTGTACAGTGGAATAGAGCCCTGAGAGAAATAAAAAACCCTGGTGCCCTCTTGGAGGTGCTCTAGGAATTAAAAAAGGCAATGTACTCTCCTCCTCCTCCTCTTGCTTAGAGAGTATAGTCTAGAATCTGGAAAAAGGTCCCACTGAGCTCTGCCCACATACATAAGAGGTCCTCTGCACCTAGAATACTCACTCTGTGTCTTCTGGATGGTGCTCAGCAGAGGGTGAACCAAGATGGTAGCCAGTAGACATGTTTTCGAGTTGAGTTGCTATGGCACTTATATTGGTATCTGCTACAACCTGGGGGAAAAGTTAGAACAAAATCATCCATCATAAGGCAGGGGAGAATTAGAGAAACCAATGGTCAGTTCTCAGTCCTCACCTCATTCATTCTATCAACAGCATTTGACACATGGAATATTCTTCCTTTAACTATTTTTTCAATTTGGTTTCTACACCCTACTAACTTCCTTTCCACCTTTCTGGCCACTCCTTCCTATCTCCAAAACTTCTGGCTATCAGAGTGCTGCAGGATGCAGTCCTTGAACTTCTCAACTTTCCCATCTACACAAATTCCTTTGTCTCATCTCATGAATTACATATCTTTGTGCTGAAAACTCCCAAATCTGTATCTCTAGTACTACCTCTTCCCTAACGCCAGATCCATATATTCCATTGCTAACTTGATATCCCTACTTGAATGTCTAGGAGTTTTTCAAATTTTACCTGTCCAAAACTGAGCCCCACACTCTCTAACATTTTGTTGCTATAGCTTTCTCACCTCAGGTAATTGCAACTTGCTTCTTTCATTTTCAGCAAAAACCTTGATGTCATCCTCGACTCCTCTCTTTCTCTCACAACTTACATCCAATCCCCATAAAATTCTATCGATCTATCTACAACATATCTTGCCTAGCGTTTTGCAATAGCTTCTTCACTGGCCTCCACGCTTCAGTTCCACCCCAGCCCCTGCAATCTATAGCACTATACCAGCTAGAATGGAAGGAGCCCTGGTGGCACAGTGGGTAAGTGGTCGGCTGCTAATAAAAGCTTGGTGGTTTGAACCCACCAGCCACTCTGTGGGAGAAATGTACATGGTTCTGTAAAGATTTACAGCCTTGGGAACCATATGGGACAGTTATCTTGTCTTATAGGATTGCTAAGAGTTGGAATCAACTCGATAGCAATGGGTTGTTGATTGAGCTACATAAAATGGTTTTGTTAAGTACATAGCAGAAGAAACCCATCTTCCTCAGAACCCAAACTGAATTCTTGAACTACAAGGCCCTATGTGATCTCTCTGCCCTCATCTCCTAATATTCTCCTCTGTGTTCACTTTGCTCTAGGCATGCTTTCCTCTTTGCTGTTTCTGTAACATGCCAGACATGTTCCCACCTCCGCACATTGCAATTGCTGTTCCTTCTGCCTAGGATATTCTTCATTCAGCATCTCCATGGTTAGACTTCCCTCAGGTCTTTACTCTAAAGTCACCCTTCTAGGACACTACAACTAAAATTCCCATACCAATTCACTAGCCCAACATTTCCTACCCCACTTCTCTGCTTTGTGTTTTCCTGCTTACCACTCTTGCTTGCTAATGAACTGTATACTTTTTCACCTAATAAATCTTACTGTGTATTGTTTCATAGTAGAATATGAGGGAGGACATCTATGTGTCTTGTTCATGACCATATCTCCATCATATAGGACAGTGCCTGACACACAGCCATGTTCATCAGATATTTGTTGAATTAATGAGTATCTGTGGCTCCCTGAGGTTTGCCTTCTAGATGGTCCTAAACAAATACAGATACTTTGAATTCTACACAGATACTTTGAATTCTACACAGCAGAAATCTGTATTCTGCAAAGCACTCAGAAGAAACATGGTATAGTTCTTAGAGCTCATACTAAGAATGAGAATGGACTTCTAGAGTTTAGTTTCCACCACTTAAATGATGCTGTCTGTGCCTGAGTTTCAGCTTCCTTTTTGTTAAATGGAAACCATAAAAGCCTGCCTTGGCTGCTTTCCCCAGAGTTGTTGCAACTTGGTTCTTCATGTGTCATGCATGTGTCAGAGTAACCACAGTGTGTATGCAGGCCCTGAACATATTGTGTCTTCCATATTAGTTGGTTGCCAGAGCTGCTTTTTCGGAAGTTCCAGGGCTCCCCCTGCTTCTGTTCAAGGTCCTGTTTCTAGGCTATATTTGTTATACAAGTAGAATGAAGATATTTTGCCTCACAACAGTGCAAAGGGGCTTGATTTAGTTGCAATTTCGGACTAAGCCAACAGAGGGCACAGCTGCCTAAAATGCTAAACTGCATCTGTGAACTAGAGAAAGAGGAAGGTGACAGGCCTGCCCTAGCTGGGTCGGAACACACTGTGGGTGAATCATCCTGTTCTGGGGAAATCATTGCTATGTTAAAGCAAGTTATAGGGTCTTCTGGAAAGATCATCATATGAAGAATGACTGAATGAATTGGCGGATATTTAGGATGAAAGATGTAAGGATGCAATGACAGATTCTTCCTGGACACCAATGGCCCTCAATTATCACCAACTCTTTCTACTATCTTCCACTGCAAGTGTCTCTTAAGTGTTGTCTTGGTACATGATCGCTGTAATCTCACCCATTCTTTTATTATTATTATTTATTGTGATTTGGGTGAAGATTTACAGAGTGAATTCACTTTCCATACAGCAGTTCATATATACTTTGTCTCATGTCATTGACCACAGTTCACAATGCAACAGCTCCCCTCCCACTTCCTCCCCATAGTTACCTCTTCCCAGTGACCATCCCTCCATACTCTCCTGCACCCTGAGCTGTCTCCCTGTGCATACGCAGCCCTTCCTTCTCCCATGATTGTTCTCTCCAGGGTGTGTGTCTACTTGAGGTAAATG
>NW_006921603.1:12277083-12314826 GCF_000298275.1 Orycteropus afer afer | reverse complement strand
TACCACCACTTGGGAATGTCCAAGCCGTTTGTGCTGTCAGAGGCGTTCAGGTCCCTGCCAGACTGCAGCTCTGTATGTCTCCTCTTTTGGTATTTTCATACAAATTCTTCTGCTAGTTGGGGTTTAGTCTACTTCTGTA
This sequence comes from Orycteropus afer afer, assembly GCF_000298275.1. Lineage (NCBI taxonomy): Eukaryota > Metazoa > Chordata > Mammalia > Tubulidentata > Orycteropodidae > Orycteropus > Orycteropus afer. Next base: position 12,314,687 of record NW_006921603.1, on the reverse strand, counting down.
TCCTTCCCTTCAAGGCTCAGGGGTCCAAGATTATCTTCTGTGTCTGTGTCAATTGGTTTCCCTTGTCTTTGTTGAAGAGGGTCTATGCAGTCCTTCTGCCTAGTCCGCCATCTTGCCGGAACTCTCCAATCTCACCCATTCTTAACGCACATCTTTATCACCCAGTCCATCCCAATTTCTGTCCCCATCATTCCACCCAAACCCCCTTGACCCACACTCTTCTGGCCGGTTGGCTGCTCAGCCCACTTTTCTATCCTCTTTGCTATTCCTCCACTCACTGCTCATGGCCCAGTCCTGTGCCCTCTCCCAACCTGCACTCAGGCTTCAGGCGACGGCACATACAGTCCTGTGGCTTTAAATTACAATAGAATGCTGACAATTCCCAGCTTAGTCTGCTATACCAAATTGCCAGTTTGACATTTGCATTTTAATGTCTCAAAGGCTTATCAAAATTAACACAACCAAATTCAACCTCTTAGTCCAACCACCTATTCCCCTCAATTCCCTTTTCCTTATCTTAGTAAATAGTACCTCCAGCTGTTCAATTAGAAATCTATTCAGTATAATATTGACAGTATTGCTGGCTGGTGACTGTCTACTTAAAAAGGACGTCAGGATGTTAGCCATACACCTGTTGTCAACCTGGCTGTTTTATCAGCCTGACACCTGTTGTCAACCTGGCACTTCCTTCTCTCACCAGCCATATGTAATCCATTACCAAATCCTCCGGATTCTACCTCCAAAATACTTCTCAAATCTGTTTATTTTTCATCAGTGTCATGACCAACTCAGTTCATCTTCACCAACTGCCTTTCAATTGGAATCTCCCTTCATCCTTTTCTAATCTCTACACATATGAGATGGATAGTGGCATTCCTTGTTTAACCCTTTCAGTGATCTCCTTTTGAATCAAATTCAGACTCCCTAATATATACAAAAGGAGCTCTGGTGGCATATTGGGTAAGGCACTTGGATGCTAACCAGAAGGTGAGCAGTTCAAACCCACCAGCTGTTCTGCAGGAGGGAGATGAGACTGTGGGAGGAAGATGAGACAATCTACTTCTGTAAATGTTTACAACCTTAGAAACCTAGTAGGGGTTGCTATGAATTGGAATCGACTTGATGGTAGTACGTTATTATACACAAAGGTCCTCCCACTAGCCTCCACCCTTGTTGTTGTTATGTGCCGTCGAGTTGGACCCGACTCATAGCGACCCCTCCTTAGGTTTCTGAGGCAGTATCACCACGTAAGTAGATTGCCTAACCTTCCTTCTGAGGAGTGGCTGGTGGGTTTGAACCACCAGGCTTCTAGTTAGCAGTCAAGTGCCTTAGATACTATGCTACCAGAGCTCCTACCCTCCACCCTCACCCTGTTTATCTCCTTCCACTCCCTTGCATACTTCCGTAGTGATACTGCCTCGGAAACCCAAGGAGTGGTCGCTACGAGTCAGGTCCTACTCGACGGCACATAACAACAACAACAACTCCCTTGCTACATTCCCACACTTCTCTGGAATTTTCCCACCCTCCAGCTGGCCTAGCCTCAGCTTAAATGTGATTTCCCTTAGATAAGCCCTCTCTAAGGACCCCATTAATTTCTCCTGTTTTCCTCTCCACAACACTCTCAAAGTATTTCTCACAAATTGTGATGGTACATATTTATCATGTGTAACTGTTAACTGTGTTTCCTGCCTGATCACAGGATCCATGGACGTAAGGATGGCATCTTTTCAGTTCAATGTTATTGTGCCTGGCACATAATGATTGCTAAATAAGTATCTGTAAAATGAATAAATGATTCTAAAGTCCTTTGTAAAGAACAGGGATGATGGGTCTCAATTATCCTTAATTCCACAGAGTACACTGAAACTGATGAAGGCTACAAGATAATTTTTTTTTTTTTTTAAAGAAAATAAAAATGTAACAAAGCAGTTAGAAATGAAATTAGACATCTTTTTAGGACACAAATACCTTGTTAAGGCAAGCATTCACAGGGAGCTCAACATTTTTCAATTTGGAATAGGATGAAGGGGATTCCTTTGCTTGCTGGAAAGCTGGACATGTTCTGTCAGCTGTCCACGAAACAGATTCTCCATTACGGAGCTGAGGAAGTCAGTCAGTAAAATACCGTTTTTCTAAGACACTTCAAAATGCCAAGATTTGATGGCAGCTTACTCCTTTCTTCCTTTACTAGCTCATTTTTTCAATATATACCACCATCACCACCACCACCACCAAATATAAACTGAGCTCTTACTTTATGCTATGCTTTCTCCAAGTTTTTAAAGAGGTAGGTACTATTATTATTGCTATATTATAGATAAGGAAAAACAAACAGAAGTTGAGATAAGTTTTAAGGAGTGAGGCCAGGATTCAAATCCATGCAATTGTAGCCAGAATGGTGTCCTCTGAACTTTAATCAGTGCCAGGCAAATTGCCTGGTATGAGTGGAACAAAGACCTGGTCCCAACATGGGGATAGGGAGCTGCAGAGAGAGAGCGAGAGCCAAATGAGTAGTGACAAACAGAGCAAGAGATCATGACTGAGAATGCCTGGCAACAGGAAAAGGAATGTCACCATCCGGGATGCTTTGAGGAGAGGGTGTGGGGCATGGGAAACATATACCCCACTGATACTCTAAGAAGAAAGCTTTCTAACTTTTAGAAAGAGAGTAAGTTTCAAAAGTCCATAAAGTCAGCCATATAAATTGTGAAACCAAAGTCATAGTTCTATTTGAGTAAAAATCCATTTTTTCCCTATCCGGCTGGAAAATATAAAAACACTTTGAGAGGTCAGTGGTTCAAACCCACTAGCAGTGTGAGGAGGAAACAACTTGGCAATATGCTCCTATAAAAATTACAATCTAGTACCCCCTTACTCAGCAGGATCCAGGTAACGGGTGGGAGGCAGCCACAAGCCAGCCCCCAGAGCCAAGAAAGGGTGCGAGCACTGCCAGGGACCACCAAGCAGCAGGATCCAGGTAGGAAGGGCACAGAGGTTTCCAACAGTTCAGGGAGACAAACTTGTCTGTTCGTTTGTCATCCTGTGGGGCTTGCATGTTATTGTGAGGCTTAAGGCTGTGCTACCAGTGTTTTAAACGCCAGTAGGGTTATACATGGTGCACAGCTTACTGACTGAGACAGACTAGAAAGAAGGAAGAGGCCATACATTTCTCAAAAAATTGGCCAGGGAAAACCTTATGAATTGCAGAGACACACTGTCTGATACATTACTGGGCAACTTTATGAATAGTTTGGAAACATTGTCAGACACAGTGTAGGAAGATGAGCCCCTTGGCTCAGAAGGCACTCAAAATAGGACTGTGAAACAGATGTCTCATCAGAGTAGAATAAATCTTAATGTTAGGGATCAAGTAAGTCTTTCAGGACCTTCAGGTGCTGACATGGCATGACTCAAATTGAGGAGAAATAGCTGTAAACATCCATTAATAATCAGAACATGGAATGCATGAAATATGAATCTAGGAAAATTGGAAGTTGTCAAAAATGAAATGGAACACATAAAGATTGATATCCTAGGCATTAGTGAGCTGAAATGGACAGGTTTTGACCATTTTGAATCAGATAACCATATGATTTACTATGCTGGGAATGACAATTTGAAGAGGAATGGCATGGCATTCATCATCACAAAGGATGTCTCAAGATCTGTCCTGAAGTACAATGCTGTCAGTGATAGGATAATATTCATATACCTACAAGGAAGACCTGTTAATAATACTATTATACCAACCACCAAAGCCAAAGATGAAGAAATTGAAGATTTTTATCAACTTCTGCAGTCTGAAATTGACTGAATGTGCAATCAAGAAGCATTAATTATCACTGGTGATTGGGATGCAAAAGTTGGAAACCAAGAAGAATCACCAATAGTTGGAAAATTTGGCCTTGGTGACAGAAATAACACTGGAGACTGCATGATAGAATTTTGCAATACCAATAAGCTATTCATTGCAAATACCTTTTTCAATAACACAAACAGTGGCTATACACATGGACTTTGCCAGATGGAGTATGCAGGAATCAGATGAACTACATCTGTGGCAAGAGGCGATGGAGAAGCTCAATATCTTCAGCCAAAACAAGGCCAGGAGCTGATTGTGGAACTGACCATCAACTGCTCATATGCAAGTTCAACCTGAAGTTGAAAACAATTGAAACAAGTCCATGAAAGCTAAAATATGACCTTGACTATATCCCTCCTGAATTTAGAGACCATCTAAAGAATAGATCTGATTGATTTACACCAATGACCAAACCAGAGGAATTGTGGGATGACATCAAGAACATCATCCACAAAGAAAGCAAGAGGTCATTAAAAAGACGAGAAAGGAAGACCAAAATGGATGTCAGAAGAGACTCTGAAACTTGTCTTTGAGCAAAGAGTAGCTAAAGCAAATGGAAGAAATGACAAGATAAAAGAGCTGAACAGAAGATTTCAAAGAGCAACTTGAGAAAACAAAGCCAATCACTATAATGAAATGTGAAAAGACCTGGAGTTAGAAAACCAGCAGGGAAGAACACACTCAGCATTTCTCAAGCTGAAAGAACTAAAGAAAAACTTAAGCCTCGAGTTGCAATAATGAAAGATTCTATGGGCAATATATTGAATGATGCAGGAAACATCAAAAGAATATAGAAAGAATACACAGTGTCACTATATCAAAAAGAACTGATCGATCTTCATCCATTTCATGAGGTGGTCTATGATCAAGAGCCAATGATATAGAAGGAAGAAGTTGAAGCTGCACTGAAGGAACTGGTGAAAAACAAGGCTTCAGGAATTGACGGAATTCCTATTGAGATGTTTCAACAAGCAGATGCCGCGTCTGAGGCGTTCACTTGGCTATGCCAAGAGATTTGTTAGACAGCTCCCTGGCCAACTGACTGGAAGAGATCCATATTTGTACCTATTCCAAAGAAAGATGATCCCACAGAATGTAGAAATTATCAAACGATATCATTAATATCGCAAGCAAGTAAGATCTTACTGAAGATAATTCCAAAAATGGGTACAGCAGTATATGATAGAGAACTCTCAGAAATGCAAGCTGGATTCAGAAGAGGATGTGGAATGAGGGATATCTTTGCTGATGTCAGATGGGTCTTGGCTGAAAGCAAAGAATACCAAAAAGATGTTTACTTGTGTTTTACTGACTATGCGAAAGCATGTGATTGTGTGGATCATAACAAGTTATGGGTAACACTGAGAAGAATGGGAGTTCCAGAACACTTAACTGTATTCATGAGGAACCTGTACATAGATGAGGAGGCTGTCGTTTGAACAGAACAAGGGGATACTGCATGGTTTAACATCAGGAAGGGAGTGCGTCAAGGTTATATCCTTTCACCAAACTTATTCCATCTGTATGCTGAGCAAATAATCTGAGAAGCTGGACTATATGAAGAACACAGTACCAGGATTGGAGGAAGACTCATTTAACCTGAGATATGCAGATATCACAACTTTGTTTGCTGAAAGTGAGGATAACTTGAAGCACGCACTGATGAAGGTTGAAGACTACAGTCTGCAGTATGGATTACACCTCAATATGAAGAAAATAAAAATCCTCACACCTGGACCAATGAGCAGCATCATGATAAATGGAGAAAAGATTGAAGTTGTCAAGGACTTCGTATCACTTGGTTGTACAATCAACACCAATGGAAGCAGCAGTCAAGACATCAAACAACGTATTGCATTGGACAAATCATCTGCAAAGGACCTCTTTCGAGTGCTGAAGAGCAAAGATGTCTCCTTGAAGACTAAGGTGAGCCTAACCCAGGCCACGGTATTTTCAATTGCCTCACATGCATGTGGGAGCTGGACAATGACTAAGGGAGACTGAAGAAGAGTTGATGCTTTTTAGTTGCAGTGTTGGCAAAGAATACTGAAAGTATATTGCCTCATATGCACGTGAGAGCTGGACAATGAATAAGGAAGACCGAAGGTGAGTTTTAAGTTGTGGTGTTGGTGAAAGAATACTGAAAGACTGCCAAAGGAACAAACAAATCTGTCCTGAAGAAGTGCAGCCGGAATGCTCCTTGGAAGCAAGAATGGCCAGATATCGTCTCACCTACTTTGGTCATGTTGTCAGAAGGGACCATTCTCTGGAGAAAGATGTCATGCTTGATAAAGTGGAGGGTCAACGAAAAAGGGGAAGGCCCTCCCTCAACAAGGTGGACTGACGCAGCGGCTGCAATGATGGGCTGAGGTATAGCAAGGATCATGAGGCTGACACAGGACTGGGCCGTGTTTCGTTTTGTTGTGCATGGGGTTGCTATGAGTCAGAGCCGACTCAACGGCACCTAACAACATATATTAGAATCACCTGGAGAGTTTGAAAATATCCTGATGCCCACATCACATCTCAGATCAATTTCTGGTGGACTCAGAAATTAGTGTTGGAGTTAGTAGTCTTATTGCACAAAAAAGTTTAAGAACTACTTACAAACCATTTTCCTTTAATGATATTCATACGTGCCTTGACACGCTTGCTCTACACCATCTACCATTTTCTTTTTCAGAGGTAACACCGTCCCTACTTCATCTTCCCTCTCCTTTGCCCTCAACTACTTCTTGTTCTTTACCCGCTTGCCATATCTTTTCAATTCCTAACATGGGGTAACCAACCCCCCCTTCTCCCGTACAGAAACTTTTCTGGACCAAATTGGTAATGTTTTGATTTTTTTCTTTACAAGTTCATACCCTTCAAACTAATCAGCATGGCTCAGCAACCAACTCAATGTGACCGACACTTAAAAGGTATCTTTCCAGGCCACGTCCTGGGCTAGAGGCACAGACAACACTGCAGGTTTAAATACACTTGTGGCCTAAGGGAACACCAAGGCCAGGTACTCTTACTCTAGGCTAGAGTTCCTATAGAAAGGCATTAATAAGACTTATACAGAGAAGAAGAAGATGGGCTGAGAAGGGTATTCCAGACACAGAGAATGCCGTTGTTGTGAGTTGCTGCCCAGTCTATTCCAAGTCATGAGAATGGCATGTACAAATCTTTATCTGTCCCTAAAAAATGCTCTACTCCAGAGGGTCTCTGAACTTGTTAGAAATGTAGATTCTCAGATCCTACCCCAGTGCTATAGAATCAGAAACTCTTAAGGTGGGACCTAGCAATAGTGTTTAACAACCCCTCAAAGAGATTCTGAAGCAGGCTCAAGGTTGAAAAGCAGGGCTCCACTCAATTAATTTTAACTGCTGTTCAGTCACCAATGCTTCTCAGTAAAAGAGTATCCTAGAAAAGAAGGCACCAGACATAAACTCCCCTGCAAAATGTCTCCTTATCTTCTTTTTCACAGGTAACACCATCCCTACCCTTTTTCTTCCCTCTCCTTTGCCTTCAACTACTTCTTGCTCTTTGCTGACTTGCCACTATCTTTGGAAGAAGGCATATCATTGTTTCAATGATAGCCAGTGACTTACCTGCCAGCTGTACTGACCTTTTCACAGTTTTTACATAATTCTATTTCATTGGTAATTGTGTTATTCTTGAAGTTCTTTTCTCCCTTTATGCCTGGGTCATATCTCTTGACTTGATTTTCTTTTTTAATTTAAAGGGCATTTATTTAACTTCCTTTTGTGTGTACATGATAAATAGTACAGTGTAGGATAAAAAATTCAACATTCACTCCCTAGAGATACACAGAACCATTTATCTTTTTAACTCCAGAGGTATAAGCTAAGTAATATCCTTATGTGCCTATTCTGAAATTTATCAACATGATAATGTCTACTATCTCCCTACTCCAACAGATGAAAATTGAGCTTGCCAAACTTTGCCACTTAACTTTTACGTTACTTTTAAGTTCAGTTTGTTTCTTATGTTTCTTTAAATACACTTAAACTTCTGTAGTTCTAACAATTTCCAATAATCTCTTAATTTCAACCTTAAAAAAAATCAAATTTATACAAATTTATAAGTTTAAAAGTCCAAATGATCCTGTAAAGATTTAATGAATGAGTCTGCTACAAACCTTCTCGATCACCGATTGTTACTCCTAACAATTCAGTGCTCTTTCAACACTTAGCTGTTTCTCCTACTATCTATTTGCTTTCTTATTTCTAACAAGCTTTTACTTCTATTTCTTAATTCTTCAGCTTTCTGTATTATTAATTAAATCACTTCCTACTATGGAAGATAAAGATATAACACCCCAAGCCTCCATGCTACCAATATATGACACATTATAGTGTTTGGTTATATTTGGTTTACTATTATGATTTATAATATTTATGTAAATATTATTCATATTAAATCAACTACTATACTATGATTACACCTCCTTTTTTTGTACAAGTTTTTATTTTTCCCAAAGTTAATAATGATCTCATATTTTGTTTGTTTAATTTTTATACACTTATTACCAGTTCAGCCCCAAACTTCCCAATTGGTCTCAAATTCCCAATTCAATTGTACATCTCAGATAATCTGTCTTTTTAAAAATACTGCAGAGCTCTCTTTCCTATACCATTTGAGAAAGCTGTTCTTTCTGGCTGCTATATAGCTGACACGCTGAGGTTTTAATGTTCTTCATCCGCTCAACCAGCTTCACTAGCTTCCCTCTTTCTTACTAATTTTGTAAATTAATTAATTATCTCTGAAATATAGTATGCTGCTGATAAAAAGTCAGATGCTATTCAAAACTTATTCTTGTGTAGGTAAGCTTATTCTTTCCTCTTTGCAAGTCTTACAATGTATACATTCTATTTATCCTGTTTGGTGCTTAATGGGCCTTTGAACTCATTTCTTTCATTTCTGTTATTTTCCGGTTTTTCCACATTCTGTTTTTCTTTTTGCAAGCTTTGGTGGCTCAGTGCCTAAAGCGTCTGACTGCTAACCAGAAGGCTGGTGGTTCAAACCCACTAGCTACTCCTCAGAAGAAAGATTGGACAATCTACTTCCATAGTAATACCACTTAGGAAACGCAAGGAGGGGTCACTATGAGTAGGATCCAACTTGAGGGCAGTGAGTTTGGTTTTTTTATTTGCTGGATATGAGATCTACTAGATTAATCCTGTCATATCTTTTCTCTCCCATTTCAGCCTAGGGTGCAAAGGAATATCACTGTTTGCTTTCTCTGTGTTATCTTAAGAGGTATGACGACATGTCTCTCTCTTCTAACCAGCAGCTGGGCCCTCTTAGATGTTTTGTTTGCTCTGGAGGATTGTTTGTAAATGGCCTTGCAAATTATTTTTAGAGAGTTCCTTAATTAATCTCTCTGATTTTGGACTTTCTTCCTCCTGTTTTCCGTACCTGTTGTTTATTCCAAATCTTTGTCTCCTCTTATTTTTGTTCATCTGTTCAGCCAATATCTGTTAAATATAGTGTGCCAGGCAGGGATGACAACACTGAGAAAGCCGTAGATGGCTCCATTTACTTACTCAACTGTTTCCAGCAGTTTATATTTCCTCTTTCTGCTGGACATCTCCACCTGGATGTCTCCAAATACAACCATTATCTTCTCTCTCAAACTCCTCCTACATTATCTTTTGTAATTCATGTGGATACTCTCATTCTCCCAAGCTCTAAAAAATCATTGGAGAATCTCTTAATGAACTCAGTACAACCCCACAAGTTCCTTTTGTGAAAATATCTTTGATATGCTTTTTTATTTTCTATGTCCTGAAAGCTGTAAAGACAAATTTTAAATATAAATATATATAATTTTTTTTTTTTTTCTAATGGAGAGTTTTGGTTACCTACTTCCGTAGTGACACTGCCTTGAAAACGCAAGGAGGGGTCGCTATGAGTCAGGGCTGACTCGACGGCAAATAACAATAACAACAACAAAAGGTTTGCCTAATCGAATTTTTATAGTAATTCAGACCACCGCCACCACCAAAAACCCACCCAAAACAATCAAGCTAAAAAAGCAACTGCAATTGGGAACATGTAAAAATGACCCCTAGCAGCCAAATCAATCTCAATTGACCAATTTATAATTGGCTACATGAAGCCACCAGAGTTAATGACTAGACTTTAAGAGAAATATTTATCTCCTATTACACCTAGAAGTAGCAATTTAAGCTGTGGAGAGAAGCTTGCAGAAGGGCTGGTAGTCTCTTCTCTTCTTTTCCTCTCCTCTCCTGGCAGTCTGCTCATTCAGATCATAATCTTCCCTGTGCAATCAGCATAGGCTGACTGCTTTGCATGATACCCTGACAAGCCTTTTCCACATCATCAGATAATTATCTGACCTTTCCTACTACTTTGCCGATAGGCTGGCTATCCCGGTAATAAAAACAATTACCTAATGACAAGTCAGCTGTGATAATTATATTGATGGTACTACTCAATGCACATCATTTTAATTAAAACAAACGATATGACTACAAGTCATTTGATGCAGGACTTAAGAGTTTCTTGGATTTTGTGTGTAAAGTCTTTCTTTGCACATCTGTTCCGTATCCAAAATTATGTAGAGTACAATTGTCAAAATCCCAAAAGATTCTATTAATCTTCAATAGCACACATTAGAAAATAACAACATCAACTGCTATGATTAATGCTGGAGAATCTTTTGAAACCAAGTGTCATTTTCTTAAAACACAAAAAGAGGATAAATAAGGGACTCCTTCAAGAGTATGTTAACAGTGACAGCTTGGCTGAAATGAGGGAAAACCTAAGCTCATTTTCATTTAAGGTACTTTTTATATTTAGTTCTTGGTACACTTGAAATTGTCTTTTTTTCTTCAGTGAGGAATATGGGGCTGAACGAATTACATCAGTGCATGAAAATATCAGTAATATAGGATTTTGCTAATGGAAACAATATATTTTTTTTCTTGCTATAGTCACCATTTGGAAAAACTTTCATTTAAAATCCTGCATAACTAATAGTCCATAGCTCTGAAATCAGAGTTACATTTATAGTGCCTCTAGGGGTCAGCATAAGTTGAAGGAAGAGCCTGTATAGCAACTACTAGCAAGTGAAGGATCTGTAGGCTCCAACAGTGGTAAACGTGGAGGCGGAGAGAGGAGTAGGAGGTGGCTATGCAAGTTTCCACTGAAGTATGGACAAGAGGAAGAGCTGGGGAGAAGCAGAATCTGTGGCCAATCCACCTAGTATTTAGGTTCATGTTTAACATAAACTTCGGGACCCAAATCGTGTAATACATGGCTTATCACATAAACTTCATTGAGACTACTGGCAGTATTTTCACAGTTGCCTTCATAAACACTGAAAACCATTCACTTTTTAAATAACTGTGTTGGCACTTTGGGCTTAAGCCCATTGAGATGCTAAAAGTAAAAGCACCACAAATTGGTTCTCCCAAATGTAACGGCTTTTCAATTCAAACTTCTTATTTTATGACTTGAATTATCTGAATGGCTGGCCAGTCTATTCTCTAAGCTACAAAATGGTGGGTTTTTGGTCTTTTAACCTATAAACCATTTTATCCCACCTCTGCAGAAGTATGGTGATTATAATTACACATTTTTGGGGAAACTCATTAATGACATTCACTGCCTGTATGCTGCCTCTCAATCACAGCATGGTATCAATCTCAAAGACACTTGAAGGCTGAAATATAAGGAGAGATAATTAACAGCACAGGTTGCTTTTACTTCCTAGTCGATTTCCCTGTGCCTCCAGATAATACTCTCGGGGACCACAGCTGATAAATAATTGTCTGTCTCAGTTGATGACTACTATGAAGTGAGAATTTAACAGCGCTGGGAATCACCTATGCTACAGAAAAAAGAGCATTGTGTTTTTCCTTTACTTTAAAGGGAGAGGAAAAAAACAGCACATGGGCAGTTCAGTAACAATCTTTGGGCACAAAAATAAAAGAAATCATTTCCTATTCCTCACAAACTTTGATTTACAAAAGAATGCTGGAAGCTAAAAGCCTTGTTGATTGATCATGTGAAGCAAAGAGTAATTTTTCTCCCCTTGTTATGCTTTCATATAATCATGCTCACTGCCTGTATGGGTGGCATTAAAGAATTTCTGAACAAAAATAATAATTTCTTGCTTTCAACCTTCATAATTCACATCAGCAAGCACCCTGCTGGCTGGTGATGCCTACTGCCAGTGACGCGCAATCTCTTTTACATGGCACTTATCTGCCTTGTGCAGCTGCGTGTTCCATTGACCGAAATACCTGCAGGATAATGCGGCCATAGGCGTTCTTGAGCAGATTAACCACATCAGCATGAGACAGCCCATCCAAAGGTTGGCCATTAATGCTGACAATCCGATCTCCAACCTGGAAGTACAAAAGTGGTAGGAAATCACTATCATTAGGAAAAATTAAATTTGAGAAGAATGCTTCAAATTTTTTGTAAGTCATATTCCCATTTGTGGCATTGTAAAGATTCTGTGTTTCTACTGGGTGTGCATGTTTGAGAAGCATGAGGAATTTTTATCTTTCCCCACATACAGATCAATCAAAGAAACAAGAAGGGGGTCAGATTTGATTACTAAAAGGCACGGTAGGCCACTTTTATATTTTGGTAATGGTGTTTCAGAAATCCATTTGCCAGTAATAGTAGGGTATACAAACTAATTGTTCAATAAAGCTCTAATGAGGAAGCCAAATATTTTCAGCTTTAATTTTCTACCTAAGTTAAGATTAAGGGTGAGAGAGAGAGGAAAAAAATAATAAAAATGCTGATTATTTTGTGGGAGGCACGGTTATAGGTCAAATCTCTGGGTTGAAAATCCATTTGGGGTGGAATGAGGTGCTAAAAAGGGCATGGGAGGCTTTGCAAATGAGCTGCAATTTCTTCTTTCATTGAGAAGCTTGATATAAACAATACTATTTTTTATATGCCCAGAGACCTAATGAATTTCAAGTATAAACTTTCTGCAATGCATTTGGCCCTCAGTGTGGGTCTCTGATGGCTATAGGAATTCAGACTTTCAACAAATTTTCCACGGCTGCAACTTCCCCTCCCACCCTACCCCATGCTGTTAGCACTTCAACCATTCCCCTCTTGTTTACTTTAAGCTTCTGTGTACGTGCCGCCACTCCACTGGCCTGAATCATGGCAATAAATATAGGGATATCTCCTAAGGGACTTCCTTTCCCTCCAGCAATACTGATTCCAAGGGCATCACTGAGATCCTAAAAGAGAAAGAAAACATGATGCTTATATATTTAATTTTGATTTATTTAAAGACCAACAGACTGATTGTTCCCAGATGGCTGTCAAACAAAATCCCTCCTGTGACACTGGAGGCCAGGATAACATAGGAGTTAAGTGTACGGCTATGGAGTCAGAAAGACCTGTGTTTCAGCTCTAACACTTAATTAGCAGTGGGATCTTGGGGAAGTTACTTAACTTCTCAGAATCTCAATCTCTATGCATTAAATGAGAAGGATATCACCTACCTCACAGTATTGGTTTGAGGATTAGATGAGATGACACACAGGGCTGACATACAGAAAATGCTCAATAAATGGCAACAGTACAAGTAAAAATCCCTAGGCCACTGCTCAGTTTAGTGGCCAATTTTGACACAGACTTGGCAAGTATCTATTCATATGGTGTTTATGATTAAACTGCCACGCATATCTTGCTCCTCTGGATGTGAACAAACACAACTGGCTCTGAAAGAGCTGGATGCCATATTTACAACAAAGGATCTTAGAGGACACCCACTGCAGTGAAAGTGGAGTATGGAGAGAGAAGTAAACTATGACTGAAGATATTCCTTAAGATTCTTTTGTGAGGCAAATCAGTTCACTTGGACCTTGGTGTAGAGACTCAGGCTCTAGTCTAGTTTTCCACATAGAGTCAGTGCAGTAAAACCTGGGAAAGTCAGAACGTGTGTAAAGGGAAACCTGTCAGAGAAGGAAGATAGCAAATATTTTCCACTAAAATTAGTGACAGAAAAGTGGTAAATGCACCCTGTCAAAGGTGGGAAACTTGTGAGGTCTGGATAAACAACACTGTCCCTTCAAGTTCACTATATATAAAAAAAAAAAATCATTAAAATCACAAATGGCAAGGTCCAGGTCCATCATGGTGGCATAAGCATACCATGGCAAAGAATTCTTGTTAAAATACAGAAAGCACAACTACCTGAGGCCTCTGAAAAGCCAAGAAATATAAACGGTGGTTGTTGTTGTTGTTCTGTGCTGTCGAGTCAGCCCTGACTCATAGTGACCCCTCCTTGCGTTTCCGAGGCAGTATCACTACGGAAGTAGGATTGCCCAACCTTCCTTCTGAGAAGTAGCTGGTGGGTTTGAACCGCCAGCCTTCTGGTTAGCAGTCAAGTGCTTTAGCCACTATGCTACCAGAGCTCCTATAAACTGTGGTAAGAGAGTCAAAACTTGGAGAAACAACTCAGGAGGTGAATTTCCCAGTTTTGTTTTATTCCTGATAGCTTTGCCATGAGAGTCAAGGAGTCAAAGATGGAATGAATGGCTAAACCTCTGATAGAAGCCTCACGTTTCTCATCAGATGACCAAGAAAAAGAGGTACTGGTGGCTGGAGAGGGGAGAAAACTAGAGTGGAGAGAGTGGCAGGAGGGGATCCTCTACTTCTGTGCATGAGCCTACAGAATTTTCAGGCTCAGTCCTCAGCTATGCATGTGTGGGACACACCCAAACCAACAATGCAGAGGCTTAGATAACTGAACTGAGATTTGAACCACGGGCCATGAAAGATGAGACAGAACTTGTAGTCTGAACCTAGGTGGGTTGGCTACTAAAACAAAAACAACATTCTTCAGAGTCTATACATTATAACATTCACGTGGTCCAGGATAAAGCCCTACATTATAATATACAAATAACCAGGAAAATATGATCAATTTTACTTTTAAGTTTATTTAAAAATACGTAGGACTGTTGAAAGCAAAATTTGAATATTGTTTAGTTGTTGTTATGTGCCGTTGAATCGTCTCTGACTCGTAGCGACCCCTCCTTGGGTTTCTGAGGCGGTATCACTGTAAAAGTAGATTGTCCCATTCTGAGGAGTGGCTGGTGGGTTTGAACTGCCAATCTTTTGGTTAGCAGTCAAGTGCCTTAGGCAGTACGCCATGAGAGCTCCCATTATTTAGTAGAGTTCTCAATTTATATGGACGTAAACATATGACAACTATGACTTAAATGTCAGGGAAGTTGTTGTTGTAAAGGGACCCATGTGACTGCAAGGCTTCTACAGTTTAAATTGATCAAACTCTGCATTTTAAATATGTATCTACAACTTAGCATGTTTCAATTACACCTTGATAAAGTTGGGGAAAAATTTTTAAAAAATCACAAAAACCCTATGTGAAAGAACTTAAAAAACTTATGGTACATAAACCAAACCAAGTCCATTGCCATGAAGTCAATTCCAACTCCCAGTGACCCTGCAGGACACAGAACTGCCCTGTTGGATTTCCAAAACTGTAAATCTTTATGGAAGCAGACTGCTTCATCTTTCTTCCACAGAGCAGTTGGTGGGTTCAAACCAATGAATTTTTGATTAGCAGCTGAATGCTTTAAACATTACGCCATCAGACCTCCTTTGTGGCACATAAGTATAAGGAATTATTCTTTATTAATAAGATCATTATCAGTTGCCATATCATACTTATAAGACAGAATAATGGCAATGCTGATCTCTCCAATCACAAGTAGCTTATACTGATTTTCCTAAGTATTTGGGTCTAACTTATAGTTTCTAAATGCATCAACAGTTAAGCCCTGCCTCCAAAATGGCACGATGAGCTCTGGTGGCATGTGCCTAAGGCATTTGACTGCTAACCAGAGGGCTGGAGGTTCAAACCTACCAGCCACTCCTTGGAAGGAAGGTTGGGCAATCTACTTCCATAGTGATACCGCCTCAGAAACCCAAGGAGGGGTTGCTATGAGTTGGGATCTGATTCGACGGCAGTGCATTTGTGTGCGTTCATTATGCATTTAATGCTTGGATCATGTTGAGAGAACAGGGTTGGAAATAGCAGGGCTTATTATAACACCTCCCTCACCCCTTTTTTTCTAAGAGTGACTAAAAATGACCAGTGAAACATAAAATATTATATTCTAAATCTTGGAATGCAGAAAAATGTGGAGGAATGTGGCTCTGCAGTATTATTATCCCCACTCTACAGATGAGAAAATTGAAGCTAAGTGACTTGCCAAAAGTCACAGAGCTAATAAATGGTGAAGGCACCTTCAAACACAGCTATGATTGACTCCACAGAAGAAAGCTATGCTGGATAGCCCTTTCCTGTAGTTAAGCTATGATTAAAACAAGGTCATAATTTTTTACTACTTCTTCTTTTTTTTTTTTTTTTATTAGGATTTGGGTGAAGATTTACAGAGTAAATTCACTTTTCATACAGCAGTTCACATATACTTTGTCTCATGTCATTGAAAAAATCTACAATGCAGCAGCTCCCCTCCCACTTCCTCCCCATAGTTACCTCCTCCCAGTGTCCATCCCTTCATACTCTTCTGCACCCTGAGCTAGCTCCCTGTGCATAAGCAGCCCTTCCTTCTCCCATGATTGTTCTCTCCAGGGCGTGTGTCTACTTGAGGTAAATGTTTAACTCACATGCCTGTACTTTGTTTGGCTGGAAACCACAGTTGTGGGTTCAATTCCAGACCTGAAGGGCAGCTAGGGGCCATAGTCTCAGTGGTTACACCAGGCTCTATTGGACCAGCAAACCTGGTCCCCACCTTCTTTTTTTTTTGCCTCCAAATGATTGTGAGTTTTGTACCACATTGTTCTCCCTCTTTATGCAGGATATCCTACATCCCTTCCAAGTGGATGGCAGTGGTAGCTGGGCACCATCTAGTTCTTCTGGTCTCATAGTTGTATAGGTTGCAGATCTGATGGTGTACCAGTCGCTAGGACCGATTGTTTCCATTAATTTTGGTTTTCTTCTTTCTTCTTGACGAGAAGAGACCCATTGTTGCATCTAGATGGCAGCTTCCTAGCTTTTAAGGTCCCAGTCGCTACTCGCCAAAGTAGTAGGTGGAACAATGTTTTGTATAGTATGTTATGCCAATTGAGCTTGATGTCCCCTGCGACTATGGTCCCAAGCCCGCAGGATCAACTACTCGGTCCCTCTGGGTAGCTGGCTGTGACCAAATAATGACCATAACCTTGCCCCTTGTCAGCTCTACTATACACCTGGGAATTCTGATCATTCACATGAACTTATAGGCCCATTGTCTGCCAACCCTATATATGATCTTGGATACACTCTCCATTTAGACATACCTAATTGTTTAGCTTGTTCACCCATCTATCCGTCCCTATACCCATGTTTGCTTTCACTGACAACTCAGTACTGTATATGCAAAGGGGTTCATATTTGTTGTCTGTACTGCCCATGTAACTCTCTATGTCTTTCTCATTCTCAATGCTGCCATATTGGTCACTCACATTTGGTACATTGCCCTTCTCTTCACCCAAATCAATATTTATCTCTATCTATCTAACAGCATTCCCTCCCCTCCACTCCCCTCTCACCCCTGGTAACCAACAAAGAAAATGTCCTCCAATATATAAACCTTTCCTTAACTTTTACAATAACGGACTAATACAATATTTGTCCTTTTGTGACTGACTTATTTTGCTCAGCATAATGTCCTCCAAGTTCATCCACATTATGCGGTGTTTTGCAGATTCTACATTATTCTTTAGTGTTGCATAGTATTCCATTGTGTGAATGTACCAAAGTTTGGTTATCCATTCCTCAGTTGTTGGACATCTAGGTTGTTTCCAAGTTTTGGCTATTGTAAATATTTTACTACTTCTTGAGTCCCCAGTTTATGGCTAAACTGATCAAAACAGAAATTGCCTGTTTTGTGAAAATCAGGTTTTGAGAAATTTATGAATTGAAATGGATCTTACACAGTCTTCTCACCAGAGCCATTTAGCTGTATGTATCAAAGACTTTAGCAACAAGCATGGTTTTTGACCCAATAATTTCATTTCTAAGCATTAATCCTGAGGAAATCATCCGTTGTGTGTGCAAAAATTAAAATACAAAAATGTTTTGTTATTAAAGATGTCAAGAACTGAAAAATATGCAAACTGTTCAGTAAGAAGTTGATTAAGAAAATTACAGCATGTTTATATAATGGAATACTGTACAATGAATAAAAGTCAAAAAAGTATATACTGTCAAAAAAGTACTTATTGGCTTGCATAAGATTTCATGCTGCAAAGTGAAAAAGACATACAAGAGTATGTCCAATATGATACTACACTTCATTTCATAAAACATATACACACATGCACAAAATGTGGTGGATAGGCATATGTGGAAAAAAAAGAAGTGGCTATCTTTGTGCTTAAACATAATTTTCTAAATCTTTTTGTTTATGTTATATAGTAATTACTTACTACTTCAGTAATTTGAAAGCACACATAAACAATTCAATAAATTTTACTAAGGAGAAAATACATATTTTAAGCAAAGCCAACACAAACCAGCAAAGAAACACAGCAAAATTAATGACTCACTCTGATTATCTCAACAGTCCTTGGTCCCGTATCTGTGCCTATAAATAAACAAAGAAGTGACACAATTAACTTTTTGAAAATTCAGAAATAATATATTTAGGATACAATATTATCTCATGAGAATGGTATCATTTTCTAGACCTTTCATGAAAGAATACTAAAGCAAGAAGGCATTATACATTCTCTCAATGTCTAACCCGGCAGTCATTGATCAGGAGCTGTGTCCTCTATTACAAAGAGGTTTTCTCTCTGTTTGACATCGATGCGGCCATAATCATTTGGTCTGACAAAAGCTGATGGACTGCCTGGAACAAGGTGATTAAATGGCTTGGAGGGTGATCCATTTGTGTTTCATTGTCTATTTTTCTGCCTTAATCAAACATACTTCTCTACCCAATGAAAGAATTAAGAAGATTCTCTCTCCCTACCCATCCCCAACCTGTCTCCAATGGTCTATAATTTGTTATTTTTTTCTTTGTAAATAGTTTTACTTTGGATTTTTGTTTTTTGTTTTTCATGTGCATGTATACAAAGTTAAAGGCACATTCAAAAAATGATTCTCTGTGGCTTGACTTCCTTTAGAACAGGACTTGCAGACAGCTTGGGACTACGTGGTTAAATCCAAAGGTTTAAAAACATTCTACTGAAAGTGAAAATTGCTTTTTAAAACACTAATAAATTAGGCCAAAGGACTAATGTACCACGTGAATCCCAGCTTCCAAGAACCTGAGACCAGAAGAACTAGATGATGCCTGGCTACCACTGGTGCTGACCGCTCTAATGGGGATCACAATAGGAGGTCCTGGATAGAGTGGGGAAAAATGTGAAGCAAAACTCAAAATCATAAAAAAGGCAAGGCTTAGTGGTCTGACAGAGACTCCTGGACTGAGGCTATGCCCTTAGACTTCCTTCAAGTTTAGAACTGACTCACCCTTGTGGCTCAACTTTCAGGCAAATGATAGGCCTATAAGGTGAACAATAATACCAGGGAGATACAAAGTCATTAGAACAATCAACCATGTGAAAACAAAAGGGCACCACTTGCCCAGTGCCAGTGATAAAGTTCAGAAGGCAGGAAGGGATAGGTAAGGGTAAAGAGAAATGGTAAACACAAGGAGGAAGTGGGAAGAGTGCGTTATGTGCAATCAACATCACAACACAATATGTATGAATCGTTGAGTGGAAAACCAAATTGTGCTGTAAACTTTCACAATAAAAACAAAGAAACAAACACTAACATTTTATAATTAGTTAACAGAATGATTTGTATATAAATACCTGGATTTTTTGGGGAAGGATGGGAAGCTCTTTTTGGGCCGCCCAGGTTCTGCAGGCTGGGGATGCAAGGCGTGATGGAAGGAAGAAAGAAGCTGTGTGTGCTGTGCTGACTCTCCTGAAAAGGAAACCCATGGCTAGCTGTGCTGAAACAGATTCCGTCCTAACAAACTCATACTATCTCTCTTAATTACTGAATCATGTTAATTATTATTGTAATAGAGAATTTTGAAGAGGCCAAAAAAAAAAGGGGGGGGGAAATCACCCAAAGTCTCCCATTTAATTCCATTTATGGGTAATCCCATTTATCCTTTTCTTCAATGTATATATGGTTTCAATCATCAAGGCAGAAAACAATCTCCCATCTTCCTGATTCTTTTGCTCCTCATGAATGAAAAAACCCACACATTTCCCTAGGTTGCTACATAGCTATATATGATCTCTTAATGGGCAGAAAGTGTCATTTGGAGCTCTTGGGTGGTGTAAATGGTTAACACACTTGGTTGCTAACAGAACGGTTGGAAGTTTGACTCCACCTACAGGCACCTCAGAAGAAACACCCGGTGATGCACTTTGGGAAAACTGGCCATTGAAAACCCTGTGGAGCAGAGTTCTATGCTGACACACATGGGGTGGTCATGACTCAGAACTCAAGGGTAACTGATAAATGTGTCTTATGGGGCTACAGTCAACATTTATTTCTCTCCTACCTAAATTACATGATATATTTTGCTAACACAAGTCTAATAAAACCTTGATTAATGGTAACTCAACCAACTGAAAACCTCAATTGTAGGAGAAAATAGCAATTATCAAGGGGAAAAGGCTTGTTTTAGGGTATGTGTTTTTTTTCTTAGCAGATTTTCCTGGGATCAGTAATACTTCATTCCAATCAGCTATACTTCCCTTATTTGTCCTTTTATTTACTTAAATAAATACTTGAGGTCTAAAATGTACAGTCATTTTATGGCTAGTGGCTATTGAATGAAAACTGTACACATAGCAAAGGCCCTTTTTAACGTAGAAAGTACTGCCAAAAATGAATGTTCCTTCCAAATTAAAACTGTGCCTAATAGTATCATAAAATTTTAGGCTAAACCTAAGATCACAATTATCAGTTGACATAGTATAATTTGATTCATTTCCTTAATCCTGATGCAAGTTGTTTAACATTGCTTTAAATATGAAAGATTTCAAACTTATAGAAAAGATGAAAGAACTGTATAATAGACATTCATGTACATAACATATAGATTCTAAAATTAATAGTTTGCCATATTTTGTTATTGTAAATATATTTTCTTTATCACATATCCAAGCATCTATCTGCCATTCATCTTTCCACCACTCAATTCATGCTTTTTTTTTTTTTCAATTCATTTCTAAGTAAGTTGCAGACATTGATACACTTCACAGTGGACATACACATTTAGAGGAGTGTTTTCTTACTATGATTAAATCAACGGTGGGACCATGGATAACTAATCAGAATTGAGGAAGTACAGCATACTGTAACTTTCCTGTAAAACTCTCAGAAAAATGTATTTGTCATGGTTTTTATAAATATGTACTTTGCTTGGATGTATTCCCACCGAAGAAAAGATTTCTCAAGTGCTTTTTTTTCACCCAATACACACTTTTATTTACAAAGTAGAGACACTCTTTCCTGATTATTGGGAAAAGCTATTTTAAAGAAGAGTTTTGGTGGCCCCAAAGCTAGAAGTTCTCTACTAATCAATCTACTTTCTATAGGCAAGCCAAGTGGTTATGAAATTCCAGCTAGCCCTCAAAAGGCAGCAGCTATCTCCTTGTCTTGTAATTGCCCAGAAGAAAATCTGTGCCCTTAGAGAGCCCAAACTGCTTTCAATAGGTCTGGATTTGAATGTTTGGGAATGGGATCCTCTTTTTGTCCATCTGGATCAGGGGCTGGTTTTCAGCTCATAGGGATGGAAGATGCTTCCTTTTTACAGCTGGCTATAGGCTTTCTTCAAACTGGCCCACTATCCATGCAAACAGTCATATCTCGGCCATAAATTTTAAGGACAAGGATAGAAAACCATTTTTGATTTTTAAACTGAGATCAATTTCCATCCTGTGAAATAGAAAATTCTGTGCAACATTAGAGATTAGTACTGAACAAAATATGACAGCTCACATTCACATACAGAAAAATGATAATGGTAGTTTATTTGACATTTAATTACACAGTTTTTGAATTTGTTAGCTTTGTATTTAACCTAGTCTGAAGCTTTATTAATTACTAAGATGCTCATATATACTCCTCAAGAAGAACAGAAACCAAGCTCTACTCACCCACTCACCTGTCAATCCAAGCTTAAAACACAAGAATTTCTTTGATCTCTTCATACTTTGGTATGTACTATTCCCTCTATCTGAGGTCCCTTCTCCCTTTTCTACCTGTCAAAATCTTTTGGAGTGAACCCCAATGGAATGTTCTCTGTGTAACCTTCTCATACTCTGCCAGGAAGAATAACTCCATCTTCAGTATTGTTCAATCTATACTCTAATCTCCTGTGTGCATCAATGATTTAATGAAACCATTCAACTAATATGAGTCTTCCATTAAGGAAGCAGCCTGGCTGAAGCAACTGCTTTGTATCTCAAGTTCCCACTGTTGATAATCTAGTCAGAATCATCAACCGTCATCTCTTGAAACCCCACTGCAGCACAATGTCTAAGTATGTATGCTATTTGATGTCCATTATGGAAGCCAGAAATGCAAAAAAAGAAAACTTCCAAAACTTAACATGGTGTTTTTATCAGGTATCAGAATTCTTTGAGACAAGCTAGCTAGTCTGAGCTAGTATGGTGATTCTATCTGAACAGTTATTTTTTCTCACCCATTTTCTAAGACCAAGGAGGCAAAGGAGGCAGCCAATAGCATTGCAGAAGCATCTCCTTCTGAGCAAAGGTCTTGAAGAAGCTTTAAGTCTAAGGCAGCCAGGGAGAGGACCAAAAGTTGTTTTTAACCTGAAAATAAAGTCCCATCCATAACCCACAGAAGAGATTAGGAGGAGACATGCATGTTTCTATAGTTTCATTATGTACCAAATGGAACTAAACAAATAGTCTACCATCTTCATTTTTGTCAGCTGTTATAATGAAAAAAGTGCAGTGAAATGACTTTGTTTTTTAAAAAAGTGGCACTTATGTCTGCCTTGCAAATAAACATAAGATGTTTGCTAACCCACAAAATATCACCCACCAAGAGAGAAACCCACAGGAGAAACCTCCACATTCTTTGCTCTCCCAGGAATATGCCATTAATTGCTCTCAGCATGTGTGAGTGGCTATTCACAAGTTAACTTTATAGCAATATTTAATTGAATGAATAGAACAATGTTGTGCTAATGAGGGTCAAATTGCCACCAGATGTTGCTTCTTTCTTTCCTTTTTTTTTTTTTTTTAAATAAACACAGCTGTGTACATGTGTACATAGGCAATATAGAACTAATAGTGGGAGAGAAAAGTGGTTCTGAGAAAACATTTGCAGGCCATAAAGGGGAGAAAAATCTGGGGATTAATGAATTTCCATGCCACCTTTCAAATTCATTTCAAACCAGGACTTGGAACTGGTTCATTCTGGTTCAACTTCCTGCCGAGAATGTGCCTTTCCATCCAAGTATACTGAATCACAACCTACATTTTAACAAATCCTCAGGAGATTCTTATATATCCCCAGGTGACCCTCACCTGAAGATCTTGTTTAAATGTGATTCTTAATGTGTACATACAAATCTTATTAAAATGTAGATACTGATTCAGTATATCTGAGGTGGAAATGCAAATTCTCAGCAGGGTCAAGCCAGAATAAACTGGTTCAAAGCTATGTTTCAAATATACTCAAATACACTGAATTTTGTGTTGTGAATATGCTACATATTGGTAATTATCTCCAAACAATCATTTATGAAATGGGGGACTTTCTCCCAAGTAAGGGCAAGAGAGTCAGTGAGTCATCACCAACCTGACTATTCTGTGATGTCTTCCTGGAAGAGGGCCAAGAACCAGCTTGAAGTCTCCCAATCTCCAGCTGTACAAGCCCCTGAGCACACTTGGGAAATAAGAACAGAACAGAAATGAGAAACAGCAGCTTTTATGTTCAAAACATCCTAGCACAGCCTCCACTCATCTCTGTAGCCAAGAACTGTAAAAGGGTGGTGAAAACAATGGGGAAAGGGAAATTCAATAATCGAATCAAAGTAACATAAATTTAAAATCATGTCAATATTCATCTCATGACTTTTTGCTGATAGCATGGACCTAAAAGGATGGAATTTCAATTCATCTCTTTTCTCTTTTTCTTCTTTCCTTTTGGTGAAAGTATAAATGAGCAGTGAAATAATTAAGAAAAAGTAGTGAAAGGAAGAAGGACAGAAAAATCAAACACAGATAATTTCCAAACACAAATCTTCTCTTGAGTAACAGCTGAAAAGTTGACTCTCAGGATTTTGAAGTGAACAAAATTCACTTGTCTTTGCAAAGGCGTCCACTGCTGTTTGTGAAACACATAACAGACTGCAAAAGGTTAATGCTCCCAGCTGCCAACCAAAAGGGTGGAGGTTTGAATCCACCCAAAGGTGCCTTGGAGGAAGGCCCTGGTGATCTACTCAGATAATCAGCCATTGACAACCCTATGGAGCCACTCTACCTGACATACATCGGGTTGCCATGACAACTGGCTTTATAGTTGAATGGAAATTTATAAGAATATTTATTAACCGGTTTCATCCATGGGAAGTAGGATCCATGTAGTAGAGATACTTTGAAGTGAATTTTGAACTCCAGGGACAGGAAGCTTGGGTGGTAGGAAAACTACTCCAGCAGAGAGCTGTATGTTGTTGGGCATGTCATTTTACTTCTCAAATTCATCTGTACAATAAGATATTGTTCAAGAAAATCTTTAACATTCCTTCAGACAGTAAAAGCTCAGTTGGATGTATTCAAAATAAAATGCTCCCTGACACAGCACTAAAAGTGGGAGGATGGATTTTGTGACTCTAGAAGAGTTTACTCATCAAATGCATTTAGAGGACAATTGTGTACTTTTGGAATTCACAAGTATGAACATCTAGCTTAGAAATCCCAGAGTACGGTTCCCTGAATGCTGTTTAGTAAGTCATCATAAAATCCAACCCATTTTATAATCAAGCTAGATTAGAACAGTTTCCACTGGACTTGAGTTGTGCCAGCTAGTCAGAAACTGCAGGCAAGGGACTCACCTTGAGGATAGTGGCCACTGTCTCCTGTGAGGCATTCCTCATGTCCTCTCCATTCACAGATAAAATCTGATCTCCTTGAATCAATCTCCCATCAAGGTCTGCAGCTCCGCCTTTCACAACGTCAGAAATAAACACTCCACTTCCATTTCTGTTAATACCATAAAACAGTGAGGTACTGGCACAACTTAATTATTTCTTTGTTAAGTAATCTGAGATTACTGACATTCTATATACATGCCTTAAATCTTAAAACTTTTGAAAGAAGGGCCCTATAAGGCCATATAATACAATAACATTTACCAGCTTCCCAAATGATAAATGTTAGAGCACTCACCATTAAACTTTGTCTATTTATGCTGCCTATTGTAGTACTTATTTTACAGGTCCAAGAGTATAATTGCTACAAAATGATATCAATTTTAATGAAGTGAAATGGAAATTCACTTTAAAAGGTACAGTTAAATACTCTAAAAATATTTAGGTTATTTCCCTAGAGAAGATTAGTATAATTACTACCAATCGTCTGTCAGTTTGTCCAAGTATGGTAGCCTACATGTTGCTGTGATGCCAGAAGATATGGATCTGTTATTTCAAATGCCAGCAGGGTCACGCATGATTGACAGGTTTCAGTGGAGCTTCCAGACTAAGAAAGACTAGGAAAAAGGACCTGGCAATCTACTTCTGACAAAAATGGCCTATGAAAGCCATTATAGCCAAATAGCAGCAGAACACTGTCTGGTATAAAGCTGGAAGATGAGTCCCTCAGGTTGGAAGACACTCAAAATATGACTAGGGTAGAATTTTCTCCTTAAACTACAGTTGACCCTGATGATGTAGATGGAATAAAGCTTTTGAGACCTTCATTTGCTGATGTGGTATGACTCCAAATGAGAAGACAGCTGCAAACATCCATTAGGAAACAGAATGTGGAATATACAAAACATGAATCTAGGAAAATTTGCACATAGTGAAAATGAAATGGAATGTTTTAAGATCAATATCCTAGGTTAAAATGGACTAGTATTTGTCATTTTAAATCAGACAATCATATATAGTCTACTATGCCAGAAGTGACAAATTCACTGTCAAAAAGAATATTTCAAGATTTATCCTGAAATACACTGTGGTCAGAGATAAGATGTGCAAGGAAGACCAGTTAATACAACTATTATTCAAACTTATTCACAAACCATTAATGCCAACGATGAAGGAATGGAAGATTTTTACTAACTTCTGCATTCTGAAATTGATTGAACTTGCAATCAAGATGCATTAATAATTACTTTTCTGAGGCAGTATCATTATAGAAGTAGATTGCCCAATCTTCCTTCCAAGGAGTGGCTGGTGGGTTTGAACCGCTAGCTTTCTGGTTAGCAGTCTAACGTCTTAGGCATTATGCCACCAGAGCTCCTAAATGATGCCAGAGATCACATAACAGAATTTTGCAAGTCCAATGACGTTTGCATTGGAAATATCTTTTTTCAACAACGTCATACATGGAGAAAGCAAAAAGCAATTCAAAGACAAGAAATAAAGAAAATACCAAAATGGATGTCAGAAGAGACTCTGAAACTTGTTTTGAATGGTGAATAGCTAAAGCTAATGAAAGAAATGATGAGATAAAAGGGCTGAACAGAAGATTTCAAAGGGCAGCTCAAGAACACAAAGTAAATATTATAATGAAATGTACAAAGACCTGGAGTTAGAAAACCAAAAAGGAAAAAACAAGCTCAGCATTTCCTAAGCTGAAAGAACTGAAGAAAAAATTCAAGCCTCAAGTTGCAGTATTGAAAGATTCTATGGGAACAATATTGAATGATGCAGGAAATGTCAAAAGATGGAAATACTACATATAGCCACCATACCAAAAATAATTGGTCAACATTCAACCATTTCAGGAGGTAGTATATGATCAAGAACCAATGGTACTGAAGGAAGAAGTCCAAACTATGCTGAAGACACAGGTGTAAAACAAGGCTTCAGGAATGGAATACCAATTAAGACATTTCAAGAAATGGATGCAAAACTGGAAGCACTCATGTATGTATGACAAAAAATCTGGAAGACAGCTACCTGGCTAAGCAACTGAAAGAGAGCCATATTTGTGCCTGTTCTAAACAAAGGTGAGCCAGCAGAATGTGGAAATTTTCCAGCAATATCAATAACATCACACACAGGTAAAATTTTGCTGAAGAAATTAAAAAATGGTTACAGCAGTACATCAACAGGAAACTGCCAGAAATTCAAGCTGGATTCAGAAGAGGATGTAGATTGAGGGATGTCATTGCTGATGTCAGATGGATCTTGGCTGAAAGCAGAGAATACTGGAAAGATGTTTACCTGTGTTTTATTGACTGTGCAAAGGCATTTGAGTGGGTGGATTGTAACAAATTATGGATAACATTGCAAAGACTGGGAATTCCAGAACACTTAATTGTGCTGACCAGAAACCTATACATAGACCAAGAAGCAGTCATTTGAACAGAACTTGGGGTTACTGCCTGGTTTAAAATCAGAGAAAGTGTGTGTCATGGTTGTATCCTTTCACTATATTTATTCAATCTATATGCTCAGCAAATAATCTGAGAAGCTGAAGTGTATGAAGAAGGGTGCAGTATCAGGATTGGAGGAAGTCATTAGCAACCTGTGATATACAGAGGACACAACCTTTCCTACTGAAAGTAAAGAGGACTTGGAGTACTTACTGAGGAAGATTAAAGACTATATAGCCTTCACTATGGATTACACATCAACATAAAGAAAACAAAAATCCTCACAATTGGACCAATAAGCAACATCATTATAAACGGAGAAATGATTGAAGTTGCGAAGAATTTCATTGTACTTAGATCTGCAATCAACACCCATGGAAGGAGCAGCCAAATCTGCTGCATTGGGCAAATCTGCTGCAAAAGGCCTCTTTAAAGTGTTAAAAAGCAAAGATGTCACTTTGAGGACAAAGCTATGAGAGACCCAAGCCATGGTATTTTCAATTGCCTCTTATGCATGTGAAAGGGGCATAATGAATAAAGAAGACAAAAGAAGAATTGATGCCTTTGAATTATGGTGTTGGTGAAGAATACTGAATATATCATGGACTGCCAGAGAACAAACAGATCTATCTTGGAAGAAAGGAGCTCTGGTGGCATAGTGGGTAAGGTTTTTGGCTGCTAACCAGAAGTTTGGCAGTTCAAACCCACCAGCTGCTCCATGGAAGGAAGATGAGGCAATCTACTCCTGTAAAGATTTACAGCCTTGTAAACCCACTGGGGGTTGCTATGAATTGGAATTGACTTGATGGCAGTGGATGAGCCTTGGAAGAAGTACAGCCAAGATGTTCCTTAGACATGGATGGTGAGACTTCGTTGCACTTATTTTGGACATGTTACAAGGAAGGACCCATCCCTCATGAGGACCTCATGTTTGGTAAAGTGGAGGGTCAGCACAAAAGAAGACCCTCAATGAGATGGAATCTGTCCTGGAAGAGGTGCAGCTGGAATGCTCCATGGAAGCGAGAATGGCCAGACTTCATCTGTTCATGTTGTAAGGGACCATTCCCTGGAGAAGGATATCATGCTTGGTAAGGTGGAGGGACAATGAAAAAGGGAAAGGCCCTTAACGAGCTGGATTGACACAGTGGCTGCAATGATGGGCTCAGGTATAGTAAAGATCATGGGGTTGGCATAGGACTGGATAGTGTTTTGTTCTGCTGTACATGAGGTCACTCACTATGAGTCAGAGACAACTCAATGGCACCTAACAACAACATTGAAAAGTTTTCCTTTCACCTCTGTTCCTAGTCTCCAGGTTCCCTTTTTGTAGGCAACCAATGTTACCAATTCCTTGGGTACCTCCAAGAGACATTCTGGGTACATATAAGCAAATATATGTGTGTACAGTACTAATGTGTGTGTGTGAATGAACAAACATACATACTTTTCCCTCTAGTTTTGTTTTCTTTAAGTTTGCTTTTTTTTTTTTTTCACTTAATATGTCTTGGTGATTGATCCTTATCAGTACCTGGAGCTTCCTCATTTCAATGATCAGCTACCTATTGATGAACTAGAAGTTATTTCCATACTTTAGTGATTGCAAACAATGTGCAATTAATAACATATCTGCAAGTATTCATAGTCTTAGAATTGCTGGTCAAAGTGAACTGTAAATTTTGAAAGCTATTCATCTGACCTATTACAAGGGAATTTTTTTTGCTAAGGAATATACATATTCCTTACAAACTCAACCTGAAATACTGGTGCTTTGTGAAGACTATTTCATTAATCCACTAAGAGACAATAAAGCACAAAATCATTACTCTAAAATGGAATCTCTCCAGACATATGTATGTGTCACAACAAGAAAGCAAACCTCAAGATGGGTTCTGCACCAGATATGGGCCGATTTTGTTTAGAATTGTAAGACTCTCAGCTTATTTGTTTTGTAATGTATTTTCAGAGTGACAGTTTTATGTTGTTGACCTCAAACAGGAGAAAATGACAGCACAGTTTTTGGCACAAAATCCAGTGCTCAAAAAATGGTAGCTAATATTCGTATTTTATTAACAGCTTGGAATGCCAGAAAAAGCACTGGGCAAGGCATTGGAGCTCTGTGAGGGTGCATGAGATAATATATGTAAGACTAATGTGAATGCTTCCTAAGATGATAGTCAATACAATTTAAGGCAATATTGGAGTGTGACTTGGAAATTCTGCAGCCTTGTTGGATTCAGTACACGTTAGATGTCTAAAAGCCAGCAAACCATGAAAGCTAGATTTACAGTTTCAGGATATTACTTACCTCTCCAATAAACTGCAAGAGAGAACCTACTAATGGCATCCTGGAACAATTACAGTAATTCACATCATATGGTAAGTAGCAGATACTTCAACAGAGCAGCCTAACCACTAGGATCTATCCTCATTTATAGTGCAAACTATTCATTTTTTGGGATATCTTTCTTAGTAGAAAATTACTGTCATGAAGAATTGATGTTTAAGTCTCAACTGTGTCTAGGTTTAGTATAGTATGAAATTAATATTCTGTGCTCAGTGGCAGAACAAATCCAACATTGTATAAATCCACCTCTCTTCTTGGTATTGGCTGTTTCTTGGAAATAGCAACCTCTAGCACTAGTGGCGTAGTGCCTAAGGCATTTGACTGCTAACCAGAAGGCTGGCAGTTCAAACCCACCAGCCACTCCTCACAAGGAAGACTGGGCATTCTACTTTCATAGAGATACTGCCTCAGAGACCCAAGGAGGGGTCGCTATGAGTCAGTATCACCTGGATTGCAGTGAATTTGGTTTGGTTTGGTTTGTTAGTGGCTGATAAGTCTCAGCTCTAGGTGATACCAGGTGGAAAGAACCTGTAACTCTGTCCTTATCTTATAAAGGAATAAAAGTGTTAACACTCTGGCTGGATTGTGCTTGGAGTTCTATCTTGATGTGACTATTTTTTTTTTTTTTTTCAAAGAGGAGTAAAACCTTCTCAGAAATATGACCTATATTGTTCAAACATTCATAAATATTAGAATTTTAGAAATCATACCATTAGTTTATATTAGGCTTTCTCTTTCAGTGTGTATCAGCATTAGTCCCTAGAACTCTGAAGAAAAAGCCCACCCTGACTTGAATTTCTTTACCGTTTCCCAACGATGCTCAGGCCTAGTCCTCGGCCGACCTTCTTCTGCAGGTCCACAGGAAAAATGTCCAAGTTTTCCTCATCCCTGTAGTGGGCCTCATCTCTATACACCACCAGCCGTACCTTCTGGGGGGTCTGCCTCAGGGCTGTGATGGCCTCTTCATGGCTGGCGCTTCTCAGGTCAACCCCATTAACCTGCAACAACGGGCATCAGTGATGGGCTGCTGACATTAGAGGTCTCTGCCTGCACCATCTGTCTGTGGGAGCTCCTTGATCCAACCAGTGAAAAACCTTTAGAAATTTCCAGCCATTCCCAAAACATAAAGGTAGTGCCCACGAGCAGTACTAGCTGCTTTAAATATAAAGGAGGTGATTCTTATACTGCCTAAATAAGCACAGAGGGTGGGTTGGTGCATAAGATAACACAATTTTATGTTGCTGTGAACTTTACCAGGGA
Organism: Orycteropus afer afer; assembly: GCF_000298275.1. Lineage (NCBI taxonomy): Eukaryota > Metazoa > Chordata > Mammalia > Tubulidentata > Orycteropodidae > Orycteropus > Orycteropus afer. The sequence goes on along the minus strand of NW_006921603.1, from coordinate 12,283,610 downwards.
ATCAACATGAGAGAGGGAGCAGGACCTAATAAGCTCATTTAATGGAGACCAAAAGGGCAATAAATATTAGCAGTTTTAGATTCAGTTTGCTTACTAGATTTGACATCCTAATTCTTAATGGCTAACATCACAATCCACAATGGACCCAGAAGGAAATGAGGGACAAGTATTTCCAATACCATCACAGATCTCCTGAAGTTCTCTTATTTGAATTTGGAGCCAAACAGCAGATAGGCTACATAGTAGACAGCAGACTGTACTGTAAACAGCATCAACTACAGTCAAGGCTCTGTTTTCAGTGAGTCACGTGAATTTGGGTAAGTCATGTAACCTCTCTGAGACTATTTCCTTATCTGTTAAATAGACATCACAGCCAACTTACTGATTTTTTACTTAAATCTTTATGTAGTGTTTCTATGCTAGCCTTTTATGAAATATTTACTCATTTAATCCTTGTCCTAACTCTGTGAAGTAGATAGTTATTATAATCATTTTAGAAATGAGGAAAATGAAGCATGGAGAGGTCACATGACTTGATGACAGTTACACAGTTGGTGGAGGAGGCAACATTTGAACTCAGACAATCTGCTTCCACCCTTAGTCCCTATATTATTATGTTGCCTCACAACTTACCCTTAGAATGTGCTACTGGACCCCACTGCTACAAAGAAAGTCACATCCTGATTCTGGTTAGTGAATTAGATAGGGAGAAATCAAGGAGCAGAGCAGCCCAGGACTCGGCGGAAGGGAGTCACTGGGTAACGAAATCCTCAAGGTCACAGCCAGGAAATAACAAAACAGAGAAAGATGGGTTCACGCTATAGATAGGAGGACGACAGAGTGGAAGAGTTCCTTCAAGATGCCCCTTCTACTCCTTTTCTGGTCTCACCATGTGTGCTCTGAGCATGTTGAGCTCATCTCTGAACCTCTGTTCCTTCATGTGTACACGAAGGATCCGTCTAAGGCTCTTTCCAATTCTAGCCTTCTACAGACTATGGATGGTTACAAAGAAGGGAGAAAAGATGCATGAAACCTTGAAGAAGGTGACTTTTGAGCTATTTTTAAAACCTAATTCTATGAGCCAAGAAAATGTTTAAAAGTCTAATTTTCAAGCTGCTAGTTTTTTGTGTTTTTTTTTTTTTTCCTGGTATATCTTGGTAGGCTTGTGTACTTACTTAAAAAGATTATATCTAGAATAATAGTGGTTAAAGAAATGGGTTTTGGATATAAATGGATTTCAGTTATAGTGCAGATTGTAACTTACTGGCTATGTGAAACCTTGTGTAAACAAACTACTTAAACTATGCCTCAGTCATGTAATCTATGAACTGCTGTTGATAATAATTAACAACAACTACTATTTAGTGTTGTGAGGATTAAATGAAAGAAATCCTGCCAAACACTCAGCACAGGGTTTGTTTGGCACGTGGTTAAGCTCAATACAAGTTCAGGATGATATTTCACAAGGAATAGAAAGAATTGCAGCCAGTCTGTTTTTTCTCTGCATGGCTATTCACTGTTACCTTAGACCAGTGAATGCATTCTCACTGTTTAAACATAAACCCTCAGAACAAGGGGAAAACAACGTGTTTAGAAACTGTGGTCTGAGCTGATTAGTTTCCTGTATTCCAATAGATGGCACACAAGACCACTCACTCAACTCAAAGACAAGTTACCTCCAAAAAACTAAGTTACCTCTTAGGCTTACTTCTTAAGCCTCTAAGTACCTTTTCCAAAAACCCTACCAATTATATTTTTAATTAAAAATGTTGCCATTAATCTCTAATATTGCAGAAACAATTTCTCATAAATTCCAGCATCAAGATATCTGCTCAAATCAAAGTGATCTGTCTGACACACTAAATTTCCAATGATCATGAGGGAAATAATGCTGTGTGGCTTGACTATTGTGGAGTGATGTATTATCTTAAGTGCCTTATACAAGCACTATATGCATTATTTAGAACACTGATTATAGAGGCATAGGGGTAGTAACAGGTGTACAGGTGTATGAAGAAGTGGGTGAACAACTGTTTTAGAAGGAAAAGATAATCAAGTTAGTCATCACACATTAACCCTCTATTTGTTCTGCTCCCACTTGTACCAAAATAGAGCAATGGGTAAGAGTAAGAACCAACACTAAAAGGAGAATCAGAAAGAAGATAGTCCATGCTAATCATATAATCAGAAACCTTTCCATGCTGAAAAATTACTTGACTATATTTTTGAAAGGAAAATCTGGCTTGTCATAATTTTAATCTGTTGTTGTTGTTGTTAGATGCCATCGAGTTGTCTCTGACTCAGAGCGACTCTATGCATAGCAGAACGAAACAATGCCTGGTCTTGTGCCAGCCTCACAATCCTTGCTATACCTGAGCCCATCAATGCAGCCACTGTGTCAATCCACCTCACCGAGGGCCTTCCCCTTCTTCACTGACCCTCCACTTTACCAAACATGACATCCTTCTCCAGGGAATGATTCCTTCTGACAACATGACCAAAGTAGGTGAGATGAAGTCTGGCCATTTTCATTTCCAAGGAGCATTCTGGCTGCACTTCTTCCAGGACATATTTGTTAAGTCCTTTCAGCAGACCATGACACTCTTAGTATTCTTCTTCAACACTACAGCTCAAAAGCATCAACTCTTCTTTGGTCTTTCTTATTCACTGCCCAGCTCTCACATGCATAAGAAGCAAATGAAAATACAATGGCTTGGGTCAGGTGCACCTTAGTCTTCAAGGAGACATTTTTGCTCTTCATCACTTGAAAGAGGTCTTTTGCAGCAGATCTGCCCAATGCAATACGTCGTCTGATGTCTTGACTGCTACTTCCATTGGTGTTGATTGTAGACCCAAGTAATATGAAATCCTTGATAATTTCAATCTTTTCTCCATCCACCATGAAGCTGTTTATTGGTCCAGTTGTGAGGATTTTTGTTTTCTTTATACTGAGGTGTAATCCATCCATATTGCAGACTGTAGTCTTTAATCTTCATCAGTAAGTGCTTCAAGTAATCCTCACTTTCAGCAAGCAAAGTTGTGTCATCTGTGTATCACAGGTTGTTAATGAGTCTTCCTCCAATCCTGATGCCATGTTCTTCTTCATATAATCCAGCTTCTCGGATTATCTGCTCAGCATACAAGTTGAATAAGTCTGGTGAGAGGATACAACTTTGATGCACTCCCTTCTTGATTTTGAACCATGCATATCCCCTTGTTCTGTTTGAATGATTTTAATCTGAGCATGATATTAAAAGGAGCTCTGGTGGTGTAGTGCCTAAGGCACTTGATTGCTAACCAGAAGTCTGGAGGTTCAAACCCACCAGCCACTCCTTGGAAGGAAGGCTGGCAATCTACTTCCATAATGATACTGCCTTGGAAACCCAAGGAGGGGTTGCTATGAGTCATATCCGACTTAACGGCAGTGAGTTTGGTTTTTGGTTTATGATATTAAAACCATGAACGATCAGCTTGCCAAATGCAGAGGCCTCTCATGAGTGGAAAGACTATTATTTGGAAAAGATGAAGGGCTGTTTAGCCTCCTGGTCTCAAATGTCCGATCAAAGCTGGTCTGTTTTCTTCTAAGGGTAACTTTCAGGCCACAGGCTAATTAAGCACATGTACAGCACATACTGGCTACAATGAGAACAGATCCAAATGTGGGGCCTAAAGCTGCTTAGAAAGGAAGGGTATTACCTGACCAAACTGGGAGCTGTATTTCTTATTGAAACACACACTATGTTCTCATGGACTAGATCCTGTCCTGGTCATCTTTAATGAGACGTGTAGACCATCCAGCCAGACTGGGTAATATGATTCTGGAAATGGTTTACTTGACGTTTTCCACTTGAAATAAATTTGTTTTCGTCATGCTAATCTACTGAGTGTTCATTTATACATCAATATACTTTATGGAAAGGAGCAGCTACAGCTGAGGGTCCATCAATACAAATAATTTAGTTTTCTTTTTTTAATTTAGTATTTATTGAGGTATAAGGGACTAAAATAAACCACATATTTAAAGTGTACAATCTGATAGGTTTTGGAATATGTGAATTACATCTGTGAAATCAACACCACAATCAAGAAGATGAACATATCAGGTTTAGGGTCAAGTGACCATATAGAATAATTGTGGACTTACAATTCATATAAATATCAAGGCACATATGAATCTGTCCTCTTTGAAAGTGTAATCTATTTCATCTTATAAAGCCAATTATGATAATACCAGTTGCTTAGAAAATGTAGGGAAGGGGGAAAAAAAACAACCAAAATTCTTAACGACTAAAAAAGTGTTGTAAGGTAAAACAGTCCCGCCAATTCCCAAAGAGGCCTCACTTATTTTCCTAACCTCATACACTTACACCTTAATGAATGTACTGGGGATTTACCCTAAGCTGATGATGAAGCACAGTAAAGACCTGCAGGAGAAATCCTATAACTTGCCCTGAGTTTATTTTGCAGTCAGCCTGACCTCTCCTTTAACCCTTTCTTGTCTATATTTGCTGCCCTTAATTATATCTCTGGTTTCATCTTGGGAGGCAGAAATGAAGCACCAAAGGGAAAAATAAAAGTCTATGATGTCATTCCTAATGTGCTATATTAAAGCTGCAGAGCAAAATGCACATGCCTACCATAAAATGTTAACTATTCAATTAAATTTATCCAATGAAAGAAATAAATGTTGCCTAAAGGTTTCACACCATAGAAAAAGCTCTTTAGTTCCACCTACCAGAACGTTAGCCTGGCATTGGCTTTCCATTCATCCATTCATACTGCATGCCTTAGCACTTTTTAAAAGGCTTTAACACCTTTGGCTAAATGAGAGTCAATTTGAAAGAGTCAAGTTAAAGCATTTCAATTTTTAATAAGTACCATATACTACCTAAAGGGAGAAGGTTCTGCTTTTTCCTCAACTTGAAAACATAGATGGCAAGATATGGACCTCCATTTGAAGTGACGATATATTAGGATTTAAAAAAAAAATTATTGTAACTTCAATAAAGTCCATAAACATCAGGTGTCTGTGTTTGTGTGTATGTGTTTTAGGAGGGAATTTAAGAAAGCATAGAGGAGACATGAAAAAATAAAACTGCAATATTATACAGTCTTATTTGCTATTTAAATTATAGAAGTATAAGTTGTAATTTTTTCTTTAATTAAGCAAAAAACTTTTTCACTGACAGCTTTCAGTTGATAATCTGCCATGATTCTAAACCAGGGAGCTATTCAACATATATTAAAAAAAAGAAGAATATAATACATGCTTTATAAAAGGGGAGAGAAAAAAGTGAGATTATAGTTTAGTAGAAGAGAGTTAATAAATAAACTGACTTTGTGTGCTCAAGGTCAGTAAAGGACTCATATTTTCTAGTATAAAATAAAATTTAAAGTCATATACCTCTAATATCTGGTCACCAGCCCAAAGTCTTCCATCTCTGGCTGCTGCTCCTTCTTCGTAGACTTCATGTATAACTATGGCATCCTATAAAAACCAAGTTCTTATTAATCTTCATCAACAACAATATTTCCTTGAACAAACAATCAAACCATAGGCAGCAACCAATAATTTGTAATTTGCCAATAATGTTACATTCCACTGGACATAAAGATAAGATACACAGTTATGATATATTCAGAGCTATAATTAATCTTCTCAACATTTATTACTGCATTCCCTTGGAACTGGCTTTGCCTAATATTTTAGGTTAACTTCCTCTATGTGTTTTACAATTAACCCTGTATATTGCTGCTGTGAATGAACTTGAAATGAACTATGTGTCATTCTTATTTACATTTTATAGTATATTTTGAAACATGGTTTCAAGTATTTATTGGTATTCAAGGATTTGGCATAGATGTGTGGCCTGCTGAATGGGGTTTGCCAGGCCTCATTACTTTGGCAATGAAACAAAAGAACTTAATAGAATCAGCTGGCCCTGGAAGACAGAACATGGAGTAGGGAAAACAGCTGTGTGTTCGAATCCTCATTCTACCATTGTGCAATCTGGGTAAATGAGTTCCTTTGAACTCAGCATTCTGAGCCATAAAATCAAGAAAACAATATCTAACATAGGTAAGCTTTGTTTGAGGCAAATGTTTTCATGGGTAATGAATTAAAACAGAAACAAACATGTAATGTATATCTCTTTACATTAATAACCGTAACTTTTTTTCTTATCCTCATGAAAAATAACATGTACCTATATTAAAGATTCAAGAAACACCAGAGTGTACTATGCCACAAAATGAGACTGTCCCCCATACGACTCAGTCCTAAGCCCCAGAGACAACTGTCATCAACAATTTCCTAAGGACCCCTCTAGAAAGTTTACGATTATAGACCCAAATATTTATATATTTTGATAAGAGTATTAAAAAATATTAAATTGTTCCTACTGGACCAATGAGCAGCATCACAATAAATGGAGAGAAGATTGAGGTTGTCAAGGAATTCACGTTGCTTGGTTCTACAATCAATGCCAATGGAAGGAGCAGTCAGGACATTAGACGACGTGTAGCAT
>NW_006921603.1:12256629-12276765 GCF_000298275.1 Orycteropus afer afer | reverse complement strand
GATTGATATGGTGGCTGCAATGATGAGCTTAAGTATAGCAGGGATTGTGGGGCTGGCACGGGATCGGGCAGTGTTTCGTTCTGCTGTGCATGGTGTCGCTATGAGTCGGAAACGACTCGATGGCACTTAACAACAACAACAACAACTATATTTTCCCTCTTCTCTCTCATGTTGAGGAGGTAGTCAAGCTTTGAAATTGCTTGCTTTGGGGATTTTTGTAAAGCTGGAAACTGAAACAACCAAAAGTCAATGGTTCTTCTGTTTTTTATGAAACTGAAAGACACTGAAAGAATTATGCTGAATGGATTATGCTAGGTGTCCTGCAGGGCTTCTGAGAGAGGATAAGAATTTTTGAGTGGAGACTGATACTGTGGGTCCCACGGAGGGGAAAATTTCAGCCCTACACTAGCCAGCTGCCTCCTTCCACAGACCAAATAAATACACACACACACACACACCAGTTTCTGTTAAATTGATTCCACTCCATGGTAGGCCCATGTTTTTCAGAGTAAACAGTTTCATAGGGTTTTCCTTTTCTTTTTTTTAAATTGTGATTTGGGTGAAAATTTACAGAGCAAATTCACTTTCCGTATAGCAGTTCACATACATTTTGTCTCATGACATTGACCATAATTTACCACAATGCAACAGCTCCCCTCCCACTTCCTTCCTATAGTTACCTCTTCCCTGTGTCCAGCCCTCCATGCACTTCTGCCCCCTGAGCTGTCTCCCTGTGTATAAGCAGCCCTTCTTTCTCCCATGATTGTTCTCTCCAAGGAGTGTATCTACCTCAGGGAAATGTTCAACTCATATACCTGTCTATTGTTGGCTGGAAGCCACAGGTGTGGGTTCAATTCCAGACCTGAAGGGCAGCTATGGGCCATAGTCTCAGTGGTTCCACCAGGCTCTATCAGACCAGCAAACCTGATCCCCCCCACTTTTTTTTTCTCCAATTGATTTTGAGTTTTGTCAACATTGTTCTCCCTCTCTATCCAGGATCTCCTACATAGATCCCCTTCCAAGTGGTTGACAGTGGTAGCCGGGCACCATCTATTTCTTCTGGTCTCAAAGTCATATAGGCTGCAGATCAGATGGTGTACTAGTCACTAGGCCTAATTGTTTCCATGATTTTTTGGTTTTCTTCATTCTTCTTTGCTCTGGACAAGGAGAGACCCATCGTTGCATCTAGATGGCAACTTGCAAGCTTTTAAGGTCCCAGTTGCTACTCGCTAAAGTAGGAGGTGGAACAATGTTTTGTGTACTATGTTACGCCAATTGAGCTTGATGTCCCCTGCAACTATGGTCCTGAGCCCACAGGTTCAACTATTAGGTCCCTCTTGGTAGCTGGCTGTGACCAAGCAGTGACTACAACCTTGCCCTTCATAGGGTTTTCAAAGCTGGACATTTCAGAAGCAGATTGCTACATCATCCTTCCAAAGTGCCTCTGGTTCAAACTATCCACCTTTTGGTTAATAGTTCAGCATTTAACCCTATACATCACCTAGGAACTCCTCTCCCTCTCTCTCAAAAAAAAAAAAAGAAAAACAAAAACAAAAAACCAAGCCCAGGGCCATCGAGTTGATTCCAATTCATAGTGACCCTGTCGGATGGAACAGAACCGTCCCCACAGGGGTTCCAAGGCTATAATCTTTATGGAAACAGACTGCCTCATCTTTCTCCTCTGGAGCAGCTGGTGGGTTCTAACCACTGACCTTTTGGTTCATGCCCAAATGCTTTAACCATTAAGCAACCAGAGCTCCTTTTCCCTCTCTAGCACAACCTTAATAAATACATAGGTTGCAACACCCTGCAGGCAATGGCTAAGGAAGGAAGCCTATTGGGCAGACTCTAGGCATAGTGGATTCCAGCCTCGAAAGTATCCCAAGCACTGGTGCCTGGAGGCAGTAAAACTTTGCACTTGAAGAGACTGTATAGGCTTGGGCAAGGATGGTCTTCAGGATGGCCAGGGTGAACAATGACCCTGGGGCCTTCACCATATCTAAATGTCTTATTAAGAAACTGGAACCCTAGGAGTTAATGAACAACCAGAATGACTGGGGCTGAATTTCTTCTTAATCCAGAAGTATGGAAGGTCCCTGGGTAGCACAGACAGTCTGTGCTCAGCTGGTAACCCCAAGTTTTCCTGTTTGAACCCATCCAGTGGTACCGCAGAAGATCAAGCCCTGGTGATTGGCTTCCATAAAGATTATAGCCAGCTGGACACCTGGTGTATTTCCAAATAAATGTAAACACAAAGTATGGAGCCTCAGAGTTAGAATTAGGTTGCCATCAAGTAAATAAAGAAATGAAACTTCTGTTTTTTTCAAAAAAATGTAACAAACAAGATATAAAATCACATTAAAAACAAAAACAAATGAATCTTAATTCCTTGGAGGGCGGGGTGGGGCACGTCCTTATACATATTCCAGAGTAGAGAAACAACAAAAGAAAATAGAGCTCTATAACCAAATAACCCATCTGGATTCCAAATACCTTTCACTGTTAAATACTTCCATTTGCCACCATATAGTTCTGAAAACATTCTTCATTATGGCAATTAGAGAAGCAGCCCCCAAGAGCCTAAAAAAGATTCTTTGATCCAGATAATTTACATTTCAGGTGCTGTACCAGCAGTAAACTTTAGACTATTCCTTGTTTTAACTCTGACTTACGAAATTTCCAGGCCCAAGGAGTATTTACACTATACCAACTTTGTTTCTCTGAACTGTTTCAGGGGAATGCTTTTGAGGAAACTTGCTGGATCAGTGGCTTGAAGTGATCCCAGCAACACTACTGAGATCCCACCAAGGGTCATTTGTATTAAGGTAGTGCAGGGAGCAACCAATGAAGACTCCTGGTATCACCTGTGTAATGCTGGTTTTCAAATTTTGGTCCCCAAAACACCACACTGTCACTGGATTGAAATAATCACAGACTGAACTTATACTACCCATGGGTTTACAAAGCTTACTTTTCAGTGTAAACTCTTTTTATCTTGGAACACTGTAAAAGTCAAATAGGGAATTCTATGGATTCATTTTGAAAAGGAAGGAAAAACCCCAAGGAGTTTTTATCCCATAAAAGTGGTCCAAATCCAAAACCCTGTGATACTTTCTGGATGCTCAATGAGGTATTATACATAAAAGGAAAATACTGTCAATAGTCTCAAATTCTGAATTCACTGCCAAAGATGCATTTTTGGTCCACGAGTCCTTCTGAATGAAAAACACAATTTCTTTCTTTCCTTTCGCTTGACTACTGATGTCATTTCTCTTAAAGTTATCAGTGAAAATAAAACATGAGACATTCTGACCTGTTAATGGAAAAAGGCCACATTTATTACTGTGTGTCCTTGTATATTCAAAGTGTTCCACGAAGCCATGGTGCTGGACAGGTACATTAACTGGGTGTGACAGAGGCAAACCATGGGGAACAACAGCTAAATTAGAAATGCGGGCTGCTGAATTGAAAAATGGATTTGATTTCTTTTTTAAAACTTTTGGAGTTCACAAAATCATTTGGAGAAAAAAAAGGGGGGGGGGCAGGTTTGCTGGTCTGATAGAGCCTGGTGGAACCACTGAAATTATGGCCCCTAGCTGCCCTTCAGGTCTGGAATTGAACCCACGCCTGTGGCTTCCAGCCAACAGTAGACAGGCATATGAGTTGAACATTTCCCTTGATATACACTCCTTGGAGAGAACAATCATGGGAGAAAGAAGGACTGCTTATGCACAGGGAGACAGCTCAGGGGGCAAGAGTGTATGGGGGATGGACACAGGGAAGACGTAACTATATGGAGGAAGTAGGAGGGGAGCTGTTGCATTGTGGTAAATTGTGGTCAATGTCATGAGACAAAGTGTATGTGAACTGCTGTATGGAAAGTGAATTTGCTCTGAAATTTTCACCCAAATCACAATTAAAAAAAAAAAAAAAAGAAATCAGAGAATGTATTGAACTGGGCAAATCTGCTGCAAAAGACCTCTTTAAAGAGCAAAGGTGTCACTCTGAGGACAAAGGCGCACCTGACTAAGCTGTGGGTTTTTAATTGCCTCATAAGTGCATGGCAAAAGCTGGAAATGAAAAAGGACAATGAATAAGGAAGACTGAAGAAGAACTGATTTCTCTGAATTGTGGTGCTGACAAAGAATATTGACTATTCCATGAACTGCTAGAAGAATAAACACATCTGTCTTGGAAGAAGTACAACCAGAATACTCTTTAGAAGGGAAGATGATGAGACTTTATCCTATGTACTTTGGGTATGTTATCTGGAAGCACTAGTCCCTGGAGAAGGACATCATTCTTGGTAGAAAGTCAGTAAAAAAGAGGAAGACGTCAGTGAGATGGATTGACACAGTGGCTGTGAAGACGGCACAGGATGGGCAGTGTTCTGTTGTACACAGGGTTTCTATGAATTGGAACCAACTCTACAGGACCTACCAAGAACAACAAATGAAAGAGTGACTTTTAAATTAAAAAAAAATTGGAGGTGATTGTGCACATGGTTTTTATGGTCTCATTGGATATCCTCCTACATTTTAAAGTTACTGAGCTATTTAAGAAAACCGCTCATTGGCACAACTTGAGTACCTTCTCCCCTACCAGGCCCATCTTCCTACCTTTGCACATTTAAATCTCATCCCTCCATCAAGAATATCCCAGTAATTCCTGTCTACCAATACTAGCAACCTCTTCTATTTTATTAAGTGCTCTGTTAATCATTTCCCTGTGGTTGGCTTGCTGCCTTATTCTGAGGAGAGGCTATAGACATAAATGATTATGAGCAAGGCCTCAGCTTCCTCATTTTTATATGATTTTAACAATATTACCTACATATAAGGCTTTATGTACGATGGCAGCACTTAGTAAGGGAGCAGTAAATGGTACTTTTAATAACACATCTGTGCTCAGTTACTGATCAACTATGTGCCAAAGATGCTACCCACTTCCTATTTATGCCTATTTATATAATTCTCATCACAACTCAGCAAAGTCAGTATTATCTGTCCATTCACAAACAGAGCCGCAGAGAGGTTCCGACTTGAGCAGGTCTTTGCATCTTCTAACTTGCAAAGATGGATTTCCAACTCAGGACTGTGCAGCACCACGGTCTGTGCTCTCACCATGACAACAAGTTTCTCAAGTGTTTCGAATATTATTTTGCACTTGTGTGAGAGCTGAATTGGGATTTTCCATATGAGATCAATTTTGTTGAAATACTGTCTCAACTCTACAGTAAAACCCTTGAGGGTATGCGTTGATCATTTTATAAAGGGTGAACAGAAAGAAGACTTGTGGTGCTAGAAACTGGAGCCTTTGGCTTAATGAGGTGAGGTGATGACCTATGGATTTCACTTGCTAGTATTGGTACATGATTAGGGATTCACACTACACAGAACGTTATGGGTAAGGCCCTCTCCCCACCCTAACATAGTCTCTCTAACTCCATTTGTTATTCTTATTTCTTTCCTTCCTTTCTTTCACCTTTTCAGTTCTGTTTCTCTGCACCCATATTATTCACTGAATAGTTCTTTCTACAGGAGAGGATTATAATAGATTTGTTGTTGTTGTTGTTATGTGCCGTCGAGTGGGCCCCGACTCATAGCGACCCCTCCTTGGGTTTCCGAGGCAGTATCACTACGGAAGTAGGATTGCCCAACCAGATACAGGGAATAAATTGACATTTAAGATAAACAGTACTTCAGCCCAAGAATGTAGATTAATTTCAGTTAGTTGACAGCATGGAGATGAAAATAATTTGCAGATGACCAAGACATACATAATCAAAAACTAACACCTTCCTGTCAGTTCTATTATTTTCACTGAGACAACAGTAACTTACGTACAATGACCTATTTACTTACTGCTGGAGACAAGATTATCAATGTACCTCCGGACTCTCTAAGTTACTCACTTGGGTCGACAACTCTAGGATCAGAGAAGAATTTGATCAGTGAGTTTGGGAATTTGGGTTTGCCCTAATCAGAAGGGTCACTCAGGATTTCAGAGACGTGGTGAGAGCTTTCTGCTTAAAATTTATCACTTACCAGTACATGTCTGAAATACCTTTAACTGAGTTTAAAGGAGGAAAACTCCTTTATTCACAATTACAAAGAATGTTAAAAAAAAAAAAAGATTCACAAGTGGCTGACTAAAAAATTCATTATATTTGTTATTGTTAATATCTCTATCCCTAAAATAATAAGTATTTATTTTTAAATATAGATAATATATACATATGGTAAACCAAAATGAAACTAAACTCCTTGCCTTCAAGTCAGATCCGACTCATAGCGACCCCTCCTTGGGTTTCTGAGGAAGTAGATTGTCCAATCTTCCTTTCAAGGAGTGGCTGGTGGGCTTGAACCACCAGCCTTCTGGTTAGCAGTCAAATGCGTTAGGCACTATGCCACCCGAGCTCCTATACATATGGTACTGAACTCAAAATAGTATACAATGAGAAGTGATTTTTTTTCTTTGGAACCTGCCAGTCAGCCACCCAACTGCCCTCATAAAAAACCAACAGTATTAAGGTTCTTATGTATTTTACAGAGATATTCTATGTATCTGTATTTGAAAAGGGGGCAGTGGTGGTTCAGTGGCAGAATTCTTGCATAATATGTGGGAGACCTGAGTTTGATTCTCGGTCATTGCACCTCATGGGCAGCTACCATCCATCTGTCAATGGAAGCTTCTATGTTGCTATGAGACTGAACGGGTTTCAGTGAAGCCTCTAGACTAAGACAGACTAGGAAGAAAAGCCTGGCGATATACTTCCAAAAATCAGCCAACCCTCTAGCCCATAATGGTATGATGTGCAAGCAGTCACAGGGATGGCGCAGGACCAGGCAGTGTTTTGTTCTGTTGTACATGGGGTCACCACGAGTCAGAGGCTAGTTTGCCAGCAGCTAACAACAACATTTGAAAAGTACAAATAGTTCTCAGTGATTGATAGTAATACTCTGTTTTATCTGCTTTAAACAGTCTTCTCAATCTCATTTGTTTTATGAAATTCTATCAGAGCCAGCCAAGTGCCACTTCTTCTATAAAACCTTCTCTGATACTGTCCCCTGATTGAGCTGTAACACTGTATCTTGCATTAATATAAAACTTACCATGATTATATGTACACGGATCTAAGTTCTGTACCACCTCCCACTCTCATTAGAACCCTTAACGACAAGCACTATTTCCAACTCCTCTTTGTATCCTGGTGCCAAGTGCAGAATAGGCACTCAATAAATATTTTCTAAATGATCATCACAAAATTGGTTAGAAACAGAAACTCAATGCCATCAAATCAATTTCAACTCATAGTGACCCCCATTGGGTTTCCAAGGCTGTAAATCTCTGCAGAGGCAGATTGCTTCATCTTTCTTCTGTGATGGAGCTGGTGAGTTCAAATCGCTGACCTTTTGGTTAGCAGCCTTAGAAATAGAAAAGGGAGTCAAAATTACCCAGAAATGGAAGATGGGGGGAGTTAGCATGTCATAATCTTACCCTAACCCAACGAAACTTCTAATGATAAAGTATTAGTGACATACAACCAAAATATCCATCACAAATGGCTGTTAAAATCCATCTGAATTTCCAGAGGATTTACATTAGCTCAGAGAGCAATTTAAAGGAACCAAGTATGAGGAAATTAATTATCACTGAGCCCCACAAAAACTCCAAACTCCTCCAGGGGAATTTAAACTTTGAATTGCTGGAAAACAATATCACAACATGCAATGGTGTATCCTTCGACAGAGTCAAAGTCATCAGACACGTCAGCTCATCAATCACCATTTTCTCTACTGTTCAAGCTGCCAACAAGTAGATAAAGCAACTCAGAAACACTCCAATCATTGAGCAAAAGACAATTTTATGGTTGTCACAATAGGCCCATAATACTTAAAGACGCCATGTGTTAGAAAAATTAAGTAAGGTTCTCCTGTGGACTGAAGGATATCAATAATCACCCCTTTGTGGGTGACCTATTTTAATGATTGAGATTTTATATTTTACATTTCTAGCTATTCACTTGGTGGATTGTTTTAACAAACATTTCAGGGCAAAACTTAGATATTACATATTATAAAGAACTATGCTTAATTTTACTGCCTGTAGGCATGTTTTACTTAATTTGGATCCCTCCAGAATTAAACCTGATCTTTGCCACACTCATAAAATCTCCCTTGCCCAACCCTCCTCCCCAAAAAATCCTTGGGGACATTTTAACTACAAAAAAGTTTCATGTTAGACTTCACATTAATGTGGAAAATATATTTACCAATGATCCAAAAAGAGTTTTATGTCCTATTTCCCTGTTTTAAGGGAAAAATGTTTCCTAAAAAGAAAGACTCAAGAAGATCAAAAGAAATATTAAGGATATCATACATAAAATGGGCTTTTTTTTTTTTTGAAAGAAAGCATGGTCAGATCTGCAGGCTTTGATGAGCAATGCTGCTTTCAAACACCATTTAGTTGAGAATGTTCTCCTTTATGGTTATCTCTGGTCAAAAACCATAAAACAGATATGTCTTCCAAACATTAGACCATTTTCTCACCAAAAGGGCAAGATCGATGGGGAGTGATAAAATGTTAGGGATAGTAAAATCTCAGGCCAGCACTTTGCAAATAAAAACTGCATTCTACTCTATACTGAAAAACACATGTTTAAGTATTAAGTTACTAATTTGTGATGTCTATTGCAGTTACAGTTTTTTTTTTTTTAAAGTGTTGGGTTAAAACTTTTAAGGTCTAGCTCTCTTTGAACAAAAATGATTGGTCCCAAACTGAATTTACTTAATTTAAGGGTTGAGTATCTTAGAACATGATTCTTTTCCATTCCAAATTATTCATGACCAAATTCTTTAAAACCACTTCCTTACTATATTTCAATTCAGATGTGATTTGGATAGAATGGTACAATGGGGTACAGAACAAAGGACTTGGGATTGAGAGTCAATTTTGACCCATAGTGACCCTGAGGTCAGAGGAGTTAAATTTTCTGACCGCTCTGCAGCTAACGAACTGGCTCACTTTGTTCATGACAATAAGATCAGTGAAGTGCAGAACTGAACGATATGACCTAAAAAAATTTTTTTTATTGTGATTTGAGTGACAGTTTACAGAGCAAATTCACTTTCCATACAGCAGCTCACATACACTTTGTCTCATGACATTGACTGCAATTTCTCACAATGCAACAGCTTCCCTCCCACTTCCTCCCCATAGTTACCTCTTCCCTGCATATGTTGTTGTTGTTGTTATGTGCCATCGAGTCAAACCCGACTCATAGCGACCCCTCCTTGGGTTTCCGAGGCAGTATCACTACAGAAGTAGGATTGCCCAACCTTCCTTCCAAGGAGTGGCTGGTGGGTTTGAACCGCCAGCCGTCTAGTTAGCAGGCAAGTGTCTTAGCCACTATGCTACCAGAGCTCTGATTTGGATGAAAGGTTACAGAGCAACTTCATTTTCTATTCAATAGTTTATACACATTTTGTTTCGTGACATTGATTGCAATCCCCATAATGTAACAACTCTCTTCCTATCCTCCCTGTGTTTACCTTTTCCCTTTGCCCTTCTTTCCAATGCATTCCTGCCCTCTGAGCTATCTCTTTGTGCAAATATTGTCTTTCTGATATCCCATGGTTGATTGTTCTAAGGAAGGTTCCTATCTGGTGTAATTGTTCACCTTGTAGGCCTGTCTATATTTTGGCTTGAAGCCACCGGAGTGAGTTCAATTCCTGGGCTATAGTCTTGGGGATTTCACCAATCTCTATGAGAGCAGGAAGACTGGTCTTTTTTATGATTTTGAGTTTTGTTCCACATTTTTTTTCTTACTGTATCTAGGATCTCCAATATTGATCCCTTTCCAAGTGATTGGTAGTAGTAGTGAGGCACCATCTAATTCTTTTGGTCTCAGAGTTATATATCCTTAGGTTCCCATGGTCCACTAGTCCTTTCAACTAATTGTTTCCATATGTCTTTGATTTTTCTTCACTCTTCTTTGCTCCCAGACAAGAAGACCAATTGTTGCATCTTAGATGACTGTTCATAAGCTTTTAAGAATCCAGTCAATACTCACCAAAGAAAGACGTAGAACGATGTTTTCATACTTAAGTATGTTATGCCAATTGAGCTAGATGTCCCCTGCAACGATGGTCCTGAGCCCGAGAGCTTAGTGACTCACCCCCTCAAGGTGTTTGGCTGTGGCTAAGAAGTCATCCTAACTTTGCCCCGTTAGCTCTATTATATATATGAACTTGTACATGACTTCTAAAGTCATTCCAGCTCTAAAATTCTGGACCTCTATTGTCCTAAATACTAGACAAAGTGAAGTTAAGAAAGTCATTGCTTCATAAGTCGCTTAGACCCTGCATTGGAACTAGGACCTCTTTCTAAATGGCAGGCCAGAAGAATCCTAATTCCTATAGGCTGAGAGGTCTCAGAGATAATTGTAGGCTGGGGGGTTGTGGGAATCAGACTCTGTATCACTTATTTTTTGCTGCAAAATAAACCACTACAAAACTCAGTAGCTTTAAACAACTAACTGTTTATTTGTTCATAATTCTGTGAGCCGGAAATTTGGGTTGGGCTTAGCTGGACAGTTGAATAAAACAAAACTGGGAAACCTGATGTAAGATGTGATAAAGGCAGAAATGCAGACAAATGCCATCTATAATAGAGATGAAAGGACTTGTGATGATAAAGGCAGCTAGTTCTCTATTGTCCTTGCCACAGTGGGGCAGTAGACTTATTAACCCCACAATGGGAAATTTAAAAATGCATTTTTTCTACATGGTGACATATGTTGTTATGCTTATACCTAGGTGTATTTTGTAGATGTAGATTTGTCAAGCCAATTATGAAGGTAAAATGCAAAGATGATTCAAGACAAGCTGCAAAGTTGCCAACTTGTCCAATCTTCAGATTTTCCCTTCTTTTGATGCAAGGGGTATTTGACCTCATTGATTCATGACAAGCAAAGATTAAGATATTTCCATATCTCATAAAAATATGCAGCACCTGAGGCAGAATCTAGCCAATAAACACCTTATTTCCTTTATTCTAAGATGAATGTGTTTTCTCACTCTATTTTAACAATTTTATAATTTGAATGAGTATCATAAGCAAGTGTACTTTTAATGTAGTGTTTCCCAACATCTATGATAATAAAAGATTATCACTCCAGAAGAAATACAGTACGTGTTAACATAGTTTTACTTTCCAATTTCATTGGTTCAATAGACAACTGTTTCTGTTTAGAAAACCTGAAGAGTCCCAGCTGTATAAGAGAGCAAATGTCAAAAGAAATTTTTCTACTGTATTTGAAATCATAGTTTCTAAAAACTGAATATTTTACTCTGCTCACTAATAAATTATAGTTCATTTTCTAATATCTCAGAACCTAGTCAGACTTCAGTTAATCCCTACAAAACACTGCCACAAAAAGAACAAAAACCCAGTCTTTATCCCCGAATCTCAATTTATTCATTTATTCTAACATGCTTGGGATAAGGTATGAAGATGTGTACCTACAAACACTCTCAAGAGGAAGAAAATGCACTGTAATGTTCGGCATCTTGTATTTTTAAATACTGAAATTTTCACAGGTAATAAACTATGATGTCCAGCTGCCAGTGCGTTGGCTCTGACTCATAGGGATCCCATGCACAACAGATGACACATTGCCCAGTACTGTGCCTTCTTCATAATCATTGTAGACACCGTGTATTCTGAGAGCCTCCCAACTGAGGGAGTTCATTCTCCAGCACCATTTCAGACAATATTCTGTTGTGATCCACAGGGCTTCCATTAGCTAAAATTTGTAAACATTACCTAGCCTTTCTTCCTAGTCTTAGTCTGGAAGCTCTGCTGACCCTTACCCACCATGGCTGACCCTGCTGGTACTGGAAATACTGGTGGCATAGTTTCCAGCATCACGGCAACATGCAAGTCACCATAGTATGACAAACTGATAGACTACAGAATAGTTTATATTTTATAAAAAACAGTATTTAAAAAAAATTATAGACAACATAAATGAGTATTAAAAAGCAATCAATACAGTGACTCTTTTAACATTAAAAAAAAACAACCAACAAACAAAACAATCCACCGCCATCAAGTTGATTCAGACTCATAGCGACCTTATAGGACAAAGAAGAATGCTCTATAGGATTTCCAAGACTGTAAATCTTTGAGGAACAGACTGCTTCATCTTTCTCCCGCAATGAATCTCTCTCTCTCTCCCCCCTTGAGTTTTAATGCAATTGACAATGTAAGCTATCCTCAAACTTAGTGTTTTCAAATTCTTGTACACTATTTATAGGTAGCTAAAAAATGAAATGAAAATCATAGTAATAAACAGCTAATATCATGTAAGAATTGCTGTGAATATGCAGACATTGAAAAACTTTCTTCTCAAGTTCAAAAAAGAAACTGTTTTATATTTACTTAAAATAGAGTTCCTTTGCCAAGTCTCATTTAACAAAAAGTTGATATTCATTGATATGAATATAATTTTTCATACTGAAATACAGATTTATTTTAAGGAAATGGGATAATATTTGTATTATATGTTATAAGTCCCTATAGTTCCATCTGGTCCTTATTTATTTAAATTTAATCAGCTTGCATAATATTTTTGCTTACAGTGATATTCTTTAAGATCAGAAATGCCCAAATCTGGAAATTCAGAGGTACCATTCGTTAACATTCTTTCAGTGTGATTCATAGATTTTTGCAAACTCTGCTTTGATTTTAAAATAAAACTAAGGTAATATGATGTTTTGTATAAAAATATATGACTTAAGCAGTAACGATAAAAGGAGCTTGGTTTTGGGGGTTTACACGCCAAAGCAAACCACACTCCTCATGAAACAGGCTGGGCAAAGTTCATTCGAAGGGGACTAGCAAAATAAAATACTGAACAAATGTAGAATAGCCCTCTATTCTGCTTACTTTAAAAAAAATCCAGTGGTTTAAGTAGCTAAAGTTCTCCATTTAAGTTTTCAAAAGCAGTAAATGATAAATAAAAAAAATGAAAAAATAAAAGCTAAATGATAGCATGCAACATGGTGAAGGGTTAAATGGGGTCACTTAAGAAGCCAGTATGTGGTTACAGTTAAACGACAGGTATTCTTCACTTCAATTTCTAGATGGATGAACTTTACCACTCAGTGTTCCAAATGGGAGAATCCTTCATGACTTATTCTCTATTGATGCTGAGTTGATTCCAACTCATTGACACCCTAGAGGACACAGCAGAACTGCCCCATAGGACTTCCAATCTTTACAGAGGCAGAATGAGTCATCTTTTTCCCTCAGAGTAGCTGGTGAGTTTGAACTGCCAATCTTTTGGTTAGCAGCTAAGTGCATAACCACTGCACCATCAGGGTTCCTTAACTGTCTTATTAAACATTTGTTTAATAAGAATGAATTAAAAGGCTCATAAAAATATATAAATAAATAAAACACCAACTCGCTGCCATGGAATCCATTTTCAATCATTGCAACCCCCTCTCGGATACCCAGGTGGTAACTTTTTATAGAAGGGGATTGACCAGTCCTCCTTGTGTGGAAGGGCTGGTGGGTTTGAACCACCAACATTCTGGTTAGCAGTCAAAAGCCTCACGCACTGCACAACCAGGATTCCTCATGTCTGCACCCTCCCAGGATACCAGGAGTTTTACGAAGCCTGACTTAACATGAGGCTCAGTAACTGTACACTACTTAGTGCTAAGAGGACCCAACTCAGGGAGAAAATTAAGCTAGACTCTTAAGAAAACTTGCACTGGAGACCCTTTAAAAAGTCCTTCTTCCTCCAAATCAAATGA
Organism: Orycteropus afer afer; assembly: GCF_000298275.1. Classification (NCBI taxonomy): domain Eukaryota; kingdom Metazoa; phylum Chordata; class Mammalia; order Tubulidentata; family Orycteropodidae; genus Orycteropus; species Orycteropus afer. The sequence continues at coordinate 12,262,936 of NW_006921603.1, read as the reverse complement.
TGTCCATCTCACTCCACTCCCTCCTTTACTCCCACCTAAAGCAAAGAATGAGGTATTAGGGCTCTGGTAGCATAGTGGCTAAGGCACTTGACTGCTAACCAGAAGGCTGGAGGTTCAAACCCGCCAGCCACTCCTCGGAAGGAAGATGGGGCAAGCTACTTCCATAGTGATACTGCCTCGGAAACCCAAGGAGTGGTCACTATGAGTTGGGTCCGACTTGATGGCACATAACAACAACAACAACATAGGGTTGTTGTGAGGATGAAATGATATGATACATATTAATTACATATTAAGAACAGTACTTGAGTGATGTTCCATATTTTAGTTCGGTGAGTAGTATCTGGAGTCTTAAAAGCTTGTGAGCAGCAAGATGTAAGATACACATAAGATATAACTATTGGTCTCTAATTTTCTGGAGCAAAAGAGAAAAAAAGAAACCAATGATTCAAAGAAGAAACTAGTCTATAGGACAAATAGTCTACACAAACCACAGGCTCATTTTCCCCAAGAACAGAAGAACTAGCTGGTGCCTGGCTACCACTACTGAGTATTCTGATCAGAGCCACAATAGGTGGACCATTACAGAATGGGAGAAAAATGTGGAACAGAAGCCAAATTCCTTAAAAGATGAAAACAACAAAATCAGACCTATTGGACTGGTTGAGACTGGTGGACTCTTTGAGATTACTGAGCTGAGATACTCTTTAAATCCTGAACCAAAACAAACCTCTGAGGTTACCCTGTAGGTAGGTAAATAACATAATAAAGATCATTCACAAGTACTGTACTCTTTAAAAAAAAATCATCTTCTTGAGGCAAAATAGTCAACAATTATTGGAAATGAACAACTAAACAACTAGAATGGAAATAAAGAGAAAGGTCATGCACTGTAAAGAATGTAACCAATGTCACTGAACAACTTGTGTAGAAATGGTTGAACAGGAACCTAAAATGCTGTGTAAATTTTCACCAAAAACACAATAAAATATTATAAAAAAATTAAATTCTGTGCAGCAATGATCAATAACATCACAAAAGAATTCTTAATGGCATGTGAAAATGTTCACAGTGTATTTTAAGTGGAAAAATAAACTAGTATGTATGACCAAAAAAAAAGGAAAAAGAAATTAAGACAGGGTCTAAATAGAACATTTAAAAAAAAGTTTGAGGGTGAAAAATAAAAACAAATATCTAATCATCTAGAAACAAAGTCATATATCCTCAGTGTGCAGTTAACATACCAAAGACACACAAGTGAAGGGAGCTAAGGAGCTACTTAACACAAATGTTCAATAATTACTAATATTATTGAACCCAGTATATGATAGGAACTGGGTAAACTGCTTTATATTCATTATCTTAATTACTTTGCATAACAACAGTAAGAGGTAGATAGTATCTCATCACTACTTTGATAATGAAGAAGCAGATTTAACTTGGAAAGGTTAAATCATTTGTCCAAGGCTCCACAGTTAGTAAGCTGAACAATCTGGATTCTGATGCCAAAGAATTAAGAATCATTACTCTATTCTTAGCTTTGATAAAGCACTGTCTAAAGTCTGGAACCTTTGGCAATGGTACCCACAGAAAGGAAAATGCCTAGGGTAAGAGCCCTGGAGAACCTTTCCTTATTCTTTCTCTGCTTCATTTATTCAACCTCAGGAACAGTTTAAGTCTGCCAATACTCTGAGGTAAAATATTTGTTTTTTAAGTTTTTCTTTTTCTTCTCTAGAAAAGGCTGATAATAAAGTAAACAACCTCAATGAATACCTCTGAAGAGCAATATTTTACTTCTCTTGAAATGCCAGTGAGAAAATGTCTAATCTCAGAAACATATCTGAAAAAGAGACATTGAGAGATTTGGGAAGAGGTTCAAGGAATAGGGTGCAAGCATCAAAAGGGAGAGAGTCCTTAGTCTTTCACTTGGCAGAAAAAGTTAAGCTTCAAAATTTCATGCAAATTAATATTCCAAGTAATAACAAACATTAATCTACAGGTAGATACACATAGGTAGACAGGCTAGATGATCACATATGTCTGGGCAAAAGGGGAATATACCCATGGCCATATATAAGTTTGGCAGATGACATTTTTACATATATATTTGTATGTGCTATAAGAAAGTCCATATATATAATAGAGCTAATGGGGCAAAGTAATGATAACTTCTTAGCCACCAGCAAATATCCCGAGGAAGCAAGTTGTTGGGCCTGTGGACTTGGGTCCAGGGTCAAGGGGAAATCAATCTCAACTGGCATAACATACTACACAAAAACATTGTTCTACATCCTATTTTGTTTTTTGAGTAGCAACTAGGATCTTAAAAGCTTGTAAATAGGCATCTAAGATGCAAAAATTGGTCTCTCCTAGTTCAAAGCAAAGAAGAATGAAGAAAACCAAAGACACAGGGAAACAATTAGTCTCTCAGCTTACATGACCCTGAGACCAAAAGAATTAGATGTGCCTGGTGACCACTGCAAACCACTTGGAAAGAGATCAGTGCAGGATATCCTGGATAGAGTGTGGAACTGCACCAAGGAGGGGTCGCTATGAGTCGGGTCCACTCCATGGCACATAAAAACAACAACACTGGTCTGATAGAGCCTGGTGAGATCCCTGAGGCTATGGCTCCTAGTTACCCTTCTGGTCTGGAACTGAACTCACTCCTGTGGCTTCCAGACAAATAACAAACAAGTACATAAGGTGAACATATAGACCTGGTAACTACATTCCTTAGAATGATCAACCATGGGAGATCAGAAGGGCAGCATTTGCACAAGGAGATAGCTCAGAGGGCAGGAAATGCACAGGAAAGAAGGACACAGGAAAAGGTAACCACAGGGAGGAAACAGGAAGAGGAAATGTTGCATTGTGGGGATTACAATCAATGTCATGAAATAAAATGTATGTGAACTGTTGTATGGAAATGAATCTGCTCTGTAAACTTTCACCCAACTCACATACACACACACACACACACACACACAAATTAACACTCCAATAAGACCGAGAGAAAGAGAGAAAAGAAGTTGAAGGGATGCATGAAAGAAATTAAAAACTACAAATAGATTACTTATGGAACACAATAAGCCTTATTTGGTTTTCTGATTTCCAAATTAATAAAAAACCCCTATATTAATTAAATCTAGAAAGTAATGCAGTTCTAATTTTCAGAAGATATTCATATTTTAATAGTCCATATTATGATTTACTACTGGATGATCCCTTACATTAGACAAACAATACTACAGTAGAATTGCCTTGAACTAATGTGTGAGCTCTTTGACGATGGGCTATTGTATTTGATTTTGTACCTTCAACACTAAGTAAAAGGCAGCCTTTGAGTAAACATATGCAACCTATCACTGAAGAGTTACACTCACCAAAGGCAGACCTAGAAGCACATCATAAGATTCAAACAACAGATGCACAAGTATGTCCTTTAGGATTGGGTCCAGGTGTGCTTATAAACCTTCCCAAGAGGCTTACACTCATCATTATCTTGGTATTTTAGAAGGTCAGTTTAGATGACCTGCTGCAAATGCAATGGGATGCTAAGTGAGATTTCCCTCTGTGAACTCAGAAACCATCTGTCCTGGCTCAAGACAAATTATTTATAGAAAAGAGGACTGATGTGTTGTCAAGACTGGGTCTCAAAGGCTTAATTCCTCTAAAGATGGCAGAAATATCTGTTGGACACACAACAAAGCATACACACAAACTCTAATTGGGAGAGTTGGAGCAGATGTTTAAGAAGGATCATGGGTACTCAGAATGCATTTTCCCTCTACCAGAGCTCAAGTGAGGATGCATCACACAATCCAATGTGCAAAGACAAGTGCAAAAGTCCTTCTGATAGTGAGTATTGATATTTTCCACAACTTCCTTTAATATGACCTCAACTTTGCTTGCTAATTTCCTGGTGGTTGAATGCAGCCCCAATACCTGATAGGACATTGTGGCCTAGAGTGTCAATAAGACCACATGTTCAATGCCAAAATTTGGAGGGAAAACAATGCAAACAACAACAACCAAAAAGAAAGCTCATCATTGTGGCAAACAATGACTTTATTTGTTAAAGCACTTTCCAACCCCTACTGATCAGCCTCACTCGGGGGAATGACTGGCTTGCCTATATATTACTCTTGAGTCTAACTCATGGCTTTTGATGAGGTACCTGAGGTTAGAAAATAAAAGCTGTGTCCCATCTCTCATTTTTAAGTGGTGCTTATCCTTCCAAGGACAATGGAATTTATGGTCTCCAAAGGCAGAACTATATATTATGAACCTCAAGATGCTCTTAAAGAACTTTTTATTTTGGCTGTCTCATGGCAGCAGGAGCAGCAGAGCACAATCCTTAGCAAACAGCCTCAAATCCAGGGTGCAGGGGGTGAGTAGCACAGAGGAAATCCTCAAGCTGGCAGGCAGTAGCACAAGCAAATGGAGTAGTCAAGACTCAAGGTCAGTGTGGGACCATCTTGCTCAGGTATTCAAACCCACTCACAAAAAGTAAGATCATATTAACAACAACAACAACAAAAAAAAGTGGGGGAAAAAAATAGGCATTCTACTGCTAACCAGAAGGCTGGTGGTTCAAACCCACCAGCTACTCCTCGGAAGCAAGGTTGGGCAATCTACTTCCGTAGCAATACCACCTTGGAAACCCAAGGAGGGGTAGCTATGAGTTGGATCTGACTCAACAGCAATGAGTTAGGTTTTCTTTTTTGTTTTAACCAACTCATTCAGCGAGGTGAGGCATGCTAATTAATGCTTCTGCTTTCCTATAGAAAATCTAGTCTTGCCTTAGTTTATTTTAAGCAATGCAAAGAGATCTATATTTACAAAGCACCACCTGACTGTCAGTTTGTTGTACTATGGTGGCTGGTGTGTTCTTGTGATGTCAGAAGCTTTGCCACCAGTATTTCAAAGACCAGCAGGGTCACTCATGGTGGACAGGTTTTAGTGGAGCTTCCACAGGAAGGCAGATTAGGAAGAAAGGCCTGCTGATCTACTTCCAACATTGTCCGACTTGCTTGTTTTGGATATGTCATCAATAGGGATCAATCACTAGAGGAAAACATCATGCTTGGTGAAGCAGAGGGCCAATAAGGGCTGGCAACTATGAGGATGATGCAGGACCAAGCAACGTTTCATTCTTTTATATATAAGGCTGCCATGAGTCACAGTCATTTTGATAGCAGCCGACAACAACAACATATTTATAATAAATGAATCAGAGGATTACTTTTTCTTTGTGAAAGGATTCACCACAGAATTTTCTTAAAAAGGAATCTTCCTTGTTCATTTATAAAACATCAATTTATTTAATATTCAAGAACATCTTTCTGAGTAAGCAAGGAAACAGGTCCTAGGAGGGAGACATACCAAATGTTCACAGTCAATCAATAGTTTCTGAATAGTACCCTAAAAAACCTTTGTAGGACAATCAATTATATATGTATATAAATTTCTACTGTTTATGTTTATAAAACCTCTGATCCTCACCATAATCCAGTGAATCAGTATTAAGGCCTATTTTGCCCATATGGAAATTAAGGCTTGGAGAAAGTACATGCCATGTACAACTGTTTACCATATGCTAGGTACGAGGCTCAGCACCGTGCATGGGTCATCATTTTGAGGAAGCTCTGGTGGCATAGTGCCTAAGGCATTTGACTGCTAACCAGAAGGCTGGCAGTTCAAACCCACCAGCCACTCCTCAGAAGGAAGATTGGGTAATCTACTTCCAGAGATACTGCCTCGGAAACCCAAGGAGGGGTCGCTATAAGTCGAATCAACTCGATGGCAGTGAGTTTGGTTTGGTTTGGTTAACAATACTATCCCCATTGGTAGATCAAGACAAGCTCTGAGAGGACAAAGAATTTGTGCCAACAAATAAGCGGTAGAGAGGAAATATGACTAAGAACTGAAAGAGAAGAATGGTTGAACGTTAGCTCTGAAGTCAGCCCAGAAGATAACAAGAAGGGTAGAGAAGCAAGAAAAGACTTTCTTGGGAAAGAGGGGTATAGAAGAGTGCAGAATCTTGATTGGGCTTGTGGGGAAGGGACAGAAAGAGAAGAATTTGAGGAAAGGGGTGCAGAGTACAGAGGCTGGAATGTATATGGGGGTTTTGGGAACAGTCGTGTGGTCAGGATCTGTGTTGGTGTGTGTTACCTCTTGCATATAGTAGGAGCTAGCAGGAAGGCTGGTAGGCTGATCAAAATATTTCTATGAGTCTCTGAAAAGCCAGACAATATAGAAGGCATTATTAAAAATATTATTGACTGCTAACCAGAAGGCTGGC
>NW_006921603.1:12234556-12256529 GCF_000298275.1 Orycteropus afer afer | reverse complement strand
AATCTACTTCCATAGTGATACTGCCTCAGAAACCCAAGGAGGGGCCACTATGAGTTGGGTCTGACTTGATGGCACATAACATACATAAACAAAAAAAATGTAGCTTAGAATAAATCACTAGAAGGGATCTCTCTAATAAAGAGTTTGTTCAGCGATGAAAGCTGAACAGAAGATATTTGAAGCTAGACACTGAGAAACGTTGAAAAGTTCTGGAGCCTTAAAGAAGTAAAGAGCCACGAAAGGGGGCAGAAGCCAAAACTGGTTGCTATGTCCAGTTAACTCCAGGTGTTCCCTGTTCCATGTAAGCTTATAAAAACATAGCATATGCAGGAAGCCACACACAGTAGTCTCAGCAAAAGACAAAGTAATTTAGGAAATAACTTATTCAGAACTCTGAAGAAAAGCTTGAACCATACTTTAATCAAGCTAGAGAAGACAAAATCCTTTAATAAATAAATATCAGCCTCTAAGATCTTTAGGGAGCTCTGGTAGCATAGTGGCTGAGGCACTTGACTGCTAACCAGAAGGCTGGCGGTTCAAACCCACCAGCCACTCCTCGGAAGGAAGATGGGGCAATCTACTTCCGTAGTGATACTGCCTCGGAAACCCAAGGAGGGGTCGCTATGAGTCGAGTCTGACTCGATGGCACATAAAAACAACAACAAGAAGCATCTTTAAGGAACTCTGGTGGTGTAGTGGATAAGGCATTTTACTGCTAACCAGAAAGTCAGTGGTTCAAACACACCAGCAGCTCCATGGAAGGAAGACAGGGCGATCTACTTCCATAAAGAGTTACAACCTTGGAAACTCAATGGGGGTCGCTATGAGCTGGAAACAACTCGATGGCAATGAGTTTGGTTTTGGTTTGGTTTTAAGCATATTTAGGTTCAGGTGGTCAACTAGTAAGGTCAGACTAAATGCTTGAATTCTCTAGATCGGCAGGATGCTAGGAGAGAGAAAGAACATAAGTAGAAAACATGTTAAAAGGCGTGAAGACCCAGGTTTCTGTAGCAGGTGCCGTTCTCGAGTTTCCTAGAACTCTGGGGGACTAATGTTTATTACAGAAAAATAAAGAGTATAATCTGCCTACCCACAACAGTTCTAAGATAGAAACATTATGTTGTTGTTGTTGTTATGTGCCGTCGAGTCAGACCCGACTCATAGTGACCCCTCCTTGGGTTTCCGAGGCGGTATCATTACAGAAGTAGATTGCCCAACCTTCCTTCCGAGGAGTGGCTGGTGGGTTTGAACCGCCAGCCTTTTGGTTAGCAGTTAAGTGCCTTAGGCACTAGGCTACCAGAGCTCCTAGAAACATTATATTGCTGCCAAAAATAAAAAAAAAAAACCAAACCAAACTCACTGCCATTGAGTTGATTCCGATTCATAGAGACCCCTTTGGGTTTCTGAGGTGATAAATCTTTACGGAAGTAGATTGACCAGCCTTCTTTCACAGGGTGGCTGGCGTGTTTGAACCACCAACGCTTTGCTTTAGGCACTATGACACCAGAGCTCCTTGCTGCCAAAAATAGGAAAGAACAAAATAAAACAAAAAAAAAACTTCTATTACAGTGCAGTGACTTATTCTAACTATAGCCACGCAATGACTGGGTGTGGGTATGCAAATAAGGTGCTTGTGGCCCATTAAAGGAATTGGACAGCTTGTTAACAATGCAAATAAGAGGCAAGGAACTCTGTGTGTGGGGGGTAGGATCACACAAATGAGGTGGATGGAACCCTAATGAAGGGACTGGTCAGTTTCATCATTCTGCTAGGTTTAAAAGAGAGCAAATCCCAGAGCAGAAAGGGACCTGACTACCACGAAGAAGATTTGGGAGCAGAGCACATCCTTTGGACCCAGGGTCCCTCCTAGACCCAGACAAAAAGCCATAACACCAGAGATGGTAAGAAGCAGTGGCAGAGAAATGGTGGCAGCAGAACCAGGAGATAGGCAGGAGATAGTTCAGTGGGCTTCCTGGCCCATGCAGCAAGAGAGCTGAGTTCCTTCAGGCTGAGGTTTACTGGCTGAGTGTGGTGCCTATGGGCACTTACTGGCAGAACTAAAGACCATTTTTGCTCAAGCAGGACAGAGGCTGGGCCCCAGAAGGCCAAAGGTCCAAGGGCAAGAGAGAGTCCTGCCTGTGGGTACAGCTGAAAAGAGGCTGTCTTGATTGTTTCTCATCCTGTTACTTCTCTAATAAACCCCATAATGGCAAGTATTGTCTGTGAGTTCTGTGTGGTCACCACAACGAATCATCGAACCCAACAGGGAAGTAGAGAGTGCTGTGGGAGGAACAGCTGATGTCAGAATTAGTGAAAAGGTTGGCAAAAGGAGGTATGTCTGACCTCAGCCTCACAGAAATCAGTCTTGAATGCTGATGGTGATTATTTCTGCCCTTCATGAAGTTAGAGGAAGACAGATACACCCACCATGCTATTCTTACATCTATTTTATCAGTAAATCTGGTATATACAAATTATTGCCTTACTAAATGAAATGAGTGAAAGAAATACCAAAGTATTCATTTAAAAACATATTACTTAAGAAGCGTGATTGTCCCTCAAGAGAGACACTAGTCGGGAGAATGGGATTAGGACATAGGAATAAGAGGGAGATTTTTTATTTTATAACCTTTTGTATCAGTATAATTTTATATAATATGTAAGTATTATCTATTTGAACATATATAAAATGGTCAATGACACCAACTGAGTAAATCGAAATCCAGGAAAAGATTAATATTTTATTGGCACCAATGATTAATGATAAAGAAAAGGTACTAAAACAATAGTTCAACCATGCAAGCAAAAACTAACATTGTGTATCACTTTAAAAAATAAAACACACACACACACGAACATAGTAAGAATAAACCAAAAGCCTAAATTGTTGGACTGGAATAATTGATGTATACTTTTAATCTAGCATTTCATTCAGTAATAATGAATGTGATGATAATAACAATAGATGATACTTACTGAACATGTAGAATGTGCTAGGCACTGTTCTAAATCTTATTATATCTAAATGCTGCTATTATGTTGTTGGTCTAAAAAGCATTTAGTAAAGACAAAGACCACAAAAACATGGATGTTTTGGAGAAAATTCTGGTGACAATTAAATACCTGAGAAACACTTGAAAGGTGGCCAGAATGTGGATGCATACATATTTATAATGATGTTTTTCCATTCTATGAACAAGTGAAGTGTCTTATAGGCACAGCCCAGGACCAGAGGGAGACTCAACAACTAACTTTGTGACAGTGGATGTATTCATTTTTTAGAAACTTACCAGGGGTGTGTCTTTTCCTCCCACAATGCTGAGACCAAGGCCAGAACGTCCCTTGGATATTTCTATAATCATTTCCTGGCCAGGGACAATGGGACACGTTGCAGGATCCACTGACAGTGGAGCCTGGAAATCACCTGGAAAAGGAATCAACACAAATGACTGGCAAGGACGCGCATCGAGGACATGCAGCTCAGCTTGCACACCCCATTACCTGGGGACCTGCAGGGTTTGCAGGTGTTATCATTTCACTCTTTTTCTGCCAAACACCCTGATTGAAGATGCTGGGTCATGACTCCTAGTCAACCAAGGATGAAACATGACATTCCTATAACACTTTTGAGATTAAAACAATAACTATCCCCTAACCTTCCACCCCAAACTATCAATCTGAGACTTTCATAGATTTTAGTTAAACAAAGAATTTTTAAAATCTCAAAATACACCATAAAATCTGGTATGGGAAAATTTAAGATAATTAAATTATTATATACATACTAGTACATGACATAGTGAAAATACAGGTTGTCATGACAATATATTCTGAGTTGTAGGCTACTAATTAAGAAATGTTTAAATACTTTCAGTTAGAGAATCATACAAATCAAGATGTACAAAGGATTTAATCAATAAAGTAAAATGTACCAAAATAATGATCACCTAAAAATGATCCCCTAATGAATTATATATAGTAAAAAATAATAAAAACAGAACACTGAAGAATTAATTACTGTGTCCATAAATGAAAAGCTTGTTAAAAGAGTATTACAATTTTATAAAGGTTTCTTTTTTAAATATTTTTAAAAAAAATTAGAGAAAAAATATTTATAGACTAAGAAAAGATGTTTAACAACACCCATTTATATAGCATAAGTCCTTGTTGTTATCACTGGGTACTGCTGAGTTGATTCTAACACATAGCCAGGCCATGTGACCCAGGAGAACTGTCCCATAGGGTTTTCTTGGCTGTAATATTTATGGGTTCAGATCACCAGGTCTTTCTCCTTCAGAGCAGCTGAGTGGGTTTGAACCACCAACCTTTCAGTGAGTAGCAGAGCAGAGCACTTAACAGGTGCATAAATCCTGCATATGTATATTTTCTTGATGACTGAAACTAACCCACTAGAAAATCAAAACATTGGAAATGTTATAAAGTTTCAAGGACATCTTGTATGCAGAATAGCCTCCAGAGACAACTAAGGTTGATCATTATGAATACTGATTCTTCCATGGTGATATAATTCAGTAAAGGGCTGATAATAGAGGGTCCCAGCTAATGGTCAGCTGCATGCAGCTCATGTACAAGGGCTGAGATGAGCTTCACAATGTTCCTTAAATGTATGTAAAAGCAGGGGTCAGAGACTATATATCCATGGACTGACACTGATTTCTGCATATTTAAAAGGATGGAGAAACAAAACAAACAAAAAAGGAAAAATAATATTTTGTGGCACGTGAAAATTATACAAAATTCAAATTTCAGTTGTCCATAAGTAAAACTATATGGAACATTGTCATACTTACTGATTTACATCTAGTCTACGGTTGCTTCCACACTACAACAGCAGGACTGGACATAAACTCTATGGGCCACATCCTGAAATACTCTCTGGTTTGCCAGAAAAAGGAGATGGGCTCTGGTAACACTGTGAGAGGTTCTGCTCTGACTAAGCAATAATCATGAATTTTATGACAAAAATGTATAGATTTTGGTATGAGAAAATTTGGTTTGCATTTTTTAACCTTCTATTGTCTTTTAGGTGAAAGTTTACATAGCAAATTAGATTCCTGTTCAACAATTTGTATACAAATTATTCCTTGACATTGGTTACAATCCCCCATTGCATCAGCACTCTCCCCATTTCTACCCTGTCTACCCCATCTATCCAGCTTCCCTGCTCCTTCTTGCCTCCCCACCTTTGCTTTTGGGTAAATGTTGACTGTCTGGTCTCATATAGTTGATTGTTTGGGTATGGATTTGGGCCTAAGGCATTTGACTGCTAACCAGAAGGCTGGCAGTTCAAACCCACCAGCCACTCCTCAGAAGGAAGATTGGGCAATCTACTGTATTGATACCACCTTGGAAATCCAAGGAAGGGTTGTTATGAGTTGGATCCAACTTGACGGCAGTGCGGCTTTTTTTTTTTTTTTTCGGTTTAGGAAATTAATATGTGGATGAAACTGAGGCTCATTCATCATCAGAAAAATGCATGTGGCCATTATCCAAGAGGCTAGAGGGATTAAACAAACAATGTGTGTGAGGTGCCCAGCCACTCATCTGGCATATTACAGGCATTCATTATGCACAGTGGAATTTATTAGTCTAATAGATTCCCACCTAAGAGTTAAAAATTTAATGACACAAAAATTAGTAACAACCAAAAATGTATTATTAGTTATTATTAAGTTGTAAACCTAGTTTGTCTATAGAGTTATTATAGAATATATATTTCTCATTGCACATTTCCTATTAATTTAAAACAATGTACAATAGTGGCACAATTTTGTGGATGCTTTAAAAAGTTCATTTATTTTTTGTAAATGACAAGCAATGTCTCAAGTGCTAATTCTCGAGATGGTATTTCATTCCTCCTCCACTTTTGTCTCACCCTTGCCAGTCTTGAATCAAACTCTGTAGTTATTTCTCTCATAGAATCCAGCTCAAAGCACGACTCATACTAAGCTCTCAATAAATGTTTGGTAATGGATGACTGAATGAATAGAAATTCCATAGATTAAATTTCAAGATGACTAATTGCTAGTCTGTAGTTATTTGTTGTTTTCATTGTTAAGTGCTGTCAAGTCAATTTTGACTCATTCATTGTGACAGAGTAGAACTGTACTATAAGGTTTTCTAGGTTGTAATCTTTACAGGAAGGAGCTCTGGTGACCCTGTGGTTAAAGCACTGGGCTGATAACCAAAATGTCGGTGGTTTGAACCCACCAGCCTCTTCTCAGGAGAAAAATGAGACAGTCTGCTGTCATAAAGATTTATAGACTTGGAAACCCTATGGGGCAATTCTACTCTGTCCTATGGGATCACTATGAATCAGGATTGACTTAATGGCAGTGGGTTTAGTTTTTTTTTTTTTTAATCTTTATGTGAGCAGATTGCTAGATCTTTCTCCCGCAAAGCTGCTGGATGGCTTCAAACCTCTAACCTTTGAATTACCAGCTACATGCTTAACCATTATGCTATCAGGGTTCCCTTATGTAGGTATAAATATGTGATACCCACTGACATTGAATCGATTCCAACTTACAGGAACCCTTTAGAACAGAGTAGACCTGCCGTATAGGGTTTCCAAGGCTGTAAATCTTTATGGAAGCAGACTGCCTCATCTTTCTCCCATGGAGTGACTGGTGGATTTGAACCAATGACTTTCTGGTTAACTGCTGAATGCATTAACCACTGCACCACCAAAGGTTCTTACGAATATGTGATATGTATTATCAAATCTCAATTGGTCTTGTAGAACAAAACTGAAATCAATAATAAAATAAAAGGATCAGTCTGATGGAGACTAAAGAAACCCCTGAGATTATTGCCCTAAGACTCCCTTTTAACTTAGAGGTCACTTTTCAGTCAAATAATATATTAACCTATAAAATAAACAATAATACCCATGAGGAATGTGTTCCTTTAAACAATCAACTATATGAGATCTAATTTGCTGTGTGAACTTTCACCTAAAAGACAATAAAAGGTTAAAAAAACACAAACCAAACTTAACAGGTCTATATCAGGGGTCAGCAAACTTTTTTGGTAATAAGAACAGGTAGTAAATACAGTCTCTGTTGTAGCCATTCAACTCTGCTATTATAGTGTGAAAGCAGCCTTAGACAACTTACTAAACAGATGACTGTTCTAATAAAACCTTATCTATGAACACTGAAATCTTAATTTCATATAATTGTGTGAAATACTTTTTGAAAAAATTTTTTTTCAAACTTCCAAAAATGTGAAAATTATTTTTTGGTAAGCAGGCTATACAAAAACAGATGGTGGCCAGATTTGGCCCATGGGCCATAGTTTGCTGACATCAAGTATTTTAGTAAAAATTAAGTGCTTTAAAACGATATATGCTTGGTAAACTTTTCTTGGATTAATATTTATGGAAGAATATGTAAAAGGCAGACACCATAAAGGTTTCAAGTCTGCTAAATTAATGCAGTTTTATGTGTTATCATTGGTAAGCATAGTGTTTTAAACAGCCTATTTTTTACTGACTTGTATTGCATAAAAGCAAACTGAAAATACCCATTATTCATTTTGAAATTGAATTTTCAACCCTCAATCAGCATAATTCAAGCCAGGAATTACAAGACAAAAAGGGAATACCAATTTCTTTAGGCAATGAAAATTAACAGTCTTTAAATAGCTTACATCAACATATGAAGGCCAAGTTTGTTTCAATTTTAAGGGATATTATTCATGAACTAAACACAATCCATTTTGAGAGATTATGGAAGAATAATTTGTAAGCCTCAGATTCAAATAGATGTATGAAGGCCTGCTGTGTTCTAGTGCTGTTCTATTCAATAAGTAACAGGCAAGGAACATTATCCCCATGATAGATAAGACAAGTGTAAGAGCTGGAGTGATCTGTCCAAGTCCCAAAGCTAAGAAGGAGGAACAAGGATGCAAAGGCCAGCCTCCTGACTCCCAGCCCAATGCTCTTTTCAGTCTAGCATAACCTCTTCCTCCTGTAAGGTCTGAGGAGCCAATTCTGCTTTTGAAGAGAAGAACCATACCATAGCCCGTGGAGTCTGCACCTGTTGAGTACTTTGATGGTGCTGGTGCTGAAAATGCCTCTTGTGAAATGAAAGAGACTTTCATTGAATGTTTTTGCTGTTTCATCTCACTGGCTGCCTAAAAAAGGAAACAATTAGATGAATGTCAAGGAGAAGAAAGATAATAAGAGAAGTCTTTACAAATAATATATTATTACCAATATTGCCTTTTGAGATTACAGAGTGAGGGAGTGGGACAAGGAAGTTTGGATGATTTTTGCCCTATTCCTCATGCTTCTCCATTTAACTTTACATCCACAAATGCTTTAGTGAAGAATGGACCAAGGGATGAAGACAGGAAAAAAGCTGAAGTCACTCTATGAGCTGTGTATGAAATTGAGGTATGGCCAATATATATATATATATATATATATATATATATTTTACTTATTCTGATGAGATCAATGTGGAATTTACATGTCTATACCTTGTCCCTTGAAAAACAATCTATGCTACCTACAGATGTTCTATGCTAACAACACTGTCCATCTCTTCTGGACACTTCATAGAAGTCAAATATGCTTTATGTAGGTTAATTCACTAATTTGCAGTGTAGGAAAGAAAAATAATAAATATCAACTGAAAGCCTACTAAATGCCAGGTACATCAAGGACCTTTAATTCATCTAAAAACAATGTATCTTACTCATGTTTGTTATCCAGTGCCTGGAAAATAGTAAGGCCTCCATAAATGTCTGATGAATGAATGAATGAGTGAGTGAATACTGAAGAGCAAATCAGAAGAAATGGGAAATTCCAGGTGGAAAATGAAATCTGCAATTCAATGAAGTTGTACAGGGACCTATGCCACATGCATTTTAGAACATTAGCTTGTAATTCTGGATCTTTGCTGAAAATATGTTGATGAATATTAGTTTAAAATAAAATAAGAAAAGCTAAAAGGACTCCATGCTTGCGTAACAGGCAGTGACTTAATGTAGGTCATGACCTGACCTGCCTTCTGGATCCCCAGATGGAAGATCCCAGAGGAGGAAGTGAAGCACTAGCCTGTCCCTGGGAGTCTAGAAATAGGACCAAGGTAACTGCTCCAAAAATATAATACCCTAAATTCATCCAGGGGACAACTGTACCTCAAATACAAGTAATTGTGCAGCATGAAACAATGAAAACAATTCTACCTAATGTTTATCTGTATTGTGTTTTTCAGTTCTCAACACTTTTATATCCACGAATTTACTCAACTATGAGAACAACCCTGAGAGTAAGACAATCTTATTTTCTTTTAAAGAAACCAAGACACAAATATCAAGTGACATATCTAAAATCACACAGCTAGTTAGAGGGAAAGGTAGAACTAAAAGTCAGTAGTTTAAAGTGTTTCTCAAGCAGCTGCTAGTCAATGATTTTATGTATACATGGATGTTCATTTTTCTCTTAAGTTTTTCTATCACCGTCATTTAACACTTGGTACGATGGTTAAAGCATTGGACTGCTGACCAAAAGTTTGGCAGTTCAAACCTACCAGATGCTTCATGGGATAAAGATGAAGCACTCTGCTTCTATAAAAATTTACAGCCTTGGAAACCCTGTGGGGAATTTCTATTCTGTGATATAGGATGGTCATGATGAGGTAGAATGGGCTAGATGGCAGTGGGTATATGCTCACTTAAAACCTCTTATTCAAATATTTATTTATCACATGATAAACATGCGAAGTGGAAGGTGGATGTTGTTATGCATGGAGCACCCCAGGGGCAGGATGCACTAAGCCAGCCCTCACACCAGCAGAAGGAAGGTGACTGCCTGACCTCAGGGTCAGGCTGGGTAAGCAAGCAGGGTGGAGGAGACCAGGAAATGAGCAGAGCAGTTTAGAACAACTAGGGGAGACAAACTTGCCTGTCAGTGTGTCATACTGTGGTGGCTTGAGTTTTGCTCTGAGGCTGGAGGGTATAACACTGGTGTTTCAAATGCTAGCAGGGTTACCCATTATGGACAGGTTTCAGAGGTGCTTCCAGACTAAGACAGACTCAGAAAAAGGAAGAGGCCATCTACTTCTCAAATAATTGGTCAGTGAAAACCTTATGAACAGCAGTGAAACACTATCTGATATATTATTGGAAAACTTTATGAATAGCCCTGAAACATTGTGTGATATAATGCTGGAAGATGAGACAGACCCTCAGGTCGGAAGAAACTAAAAACACGACTGGAGAAGAGCTGCCTCCTCAGAGTAGAGCTGACCTTAATGATGTGGATAGAGGAAAGCTTTCAGGACCTCCATTTGCTCATGCGGCATGTTCTCAAGATGAGAAGAAACAGCTGCAAACATCCATTAATAACTGGAACATGAAATATACAAAGGATGGATCTAGGAATATTGGAAATTGTCAAAAATGAAATGGAATGCATAAAGACTGATATCATAGGCATTAGGGAGCTGAAATGGACCATTTTTGGCCACTTTGAATCAGATGACCTACTATGTTGGGAATGACAAATTGAAGAAGAATGGCGTGACATTCATCATCACAAAGAATGTATCAAGATCTATCCTGAAGTACAATGCTGTCAGTGATAGGATAATATCCATACTCCTATGAGGAAGACTAGTTAATACTACTATTATTCAAATTTACACAGCAACCACCAAAGTCAAATATGAGGAAATTAAAGATTTCTAACAACTTCTGGAGTCTGAAATTGACCGAACATGGAATCAAGATGTGTTGATTATCACTGGTGATTGGAATGCAAAAGTTGGAAACAAAGAAGAATCAGCGGTAGTTGGAAAATATGGCCCTGGTGATATAAATGACGCTGGAGATCACATGATATAATTCTGCCAGACCAACAACTTATTCATTGCAAATACCTTTTCAACAACACAAATCGTGGCTATACCTGTACACTAGATGGAGTACACAGGAATCAGACTGACTACATCTGTGGCAAGAGGCGATGGAGAGGCTCAATATCTTCAGCCAAAACAAGGCCAGGAGCTGACTGTGGAACAGACAATCAACTGCTCATATACAAGTTCAAGTTGAAGTGAAAAATAATTAAAAGATGTCCATGAGAGCCTAAATATGACCTTGATTATATCCCTCCTGAATTTGGAGACTATATAAAGAATAGATTTGATGCATTGAACACCAATGACCAAAAACCAGAGGTACTATGGGATGGCATCAAGAATATCATCCATGAAGAAAGCAAAAAGTCATTAAAAAGACAGGAAAGGAAGAAAAGATCAAAATGGATGTCAGAAGAGCCTCTGAAACTTGCCCTTGAACAGAGAGTAGCTAAAGCAAATGGAAGAATTGACAGAAAGGAACTGAGCAGAAGATTTCAAAGAGCAGCTCAAGAAGACAAAGTCAATTATTATAATGAAATGTGCAAAGACCTGGAGTTAGAAAACCAAAAGGGAAAAACATCCTCCATATTTCTCAAGCTGAAGGAACTGAGGAAAAAATTTAAGCCTTGAATTGCAATACTGAAAGATTCTATAGGGAGCTCTGGTAGCATAGTGCCTAAGGCACTTGACTGCTCACCAGAAGGCTGGTGGTTCAAACCCACCAGCCACTCCTCGGAAGGAAGGTTGGGCAATCCTACTTCCGTAGTGATACTGCCTCGGAAACCCAAGGAGGGGTCGCTATGAGTCGGGGCCGACTCGACGGTAAACAACAACAACAACAACATAGGCAAAACATTGAATGATGCAGGAAATATCAAAAGAAGATGGAAGGAATACACAGAGTCACTGTACCAAAAAGAATTGGTTGATCTTCATCCATTTCAGGAGCTGGCATATGATTGAGAACCAAAGGTATGGAAGGAAGAAGTCAAAGCTGTACTGAACGAATTAGCAAAGAACAAGGACTTGACTGAATACCTACTGAGATATTTCAACAAACAGATGCCGCACTGCAGGCACTCACTCAGCTATGCCAAGAGATGTGGAAGACAGCTACCTGGCCAATTGACTGGAAGAAATCCTTATTTGTACCCATTCCAAAGAAAGATGATTCAATAGAATGTGAAAATTATTGAAGAATATCATTGATATCACAGGCAAGTAAAATCTTACTGAAGATAATTCAAAAATAGTTGCAGCAATATATTGATAGAGAACTTCTAGAAATGCAAGCTGGATTCAGAAGAGGACATGGAATAAGGGATATCATAGCTAATATCAAATGGATCTTGGCTCAAGGCAAACAATACCAGAAAGATGTTTACTTGGGTTTTATTGACTAAGCAAAGGCATTCAGTTGTGTGGATCATAACAAATTATGGACAACATTAAGAAGAATAGAACATTTAATTGTACTCATGAGGAACCTGTACATAGACCAAGAGGTTGTCATTCGAACAGAACAAGGGGATACTGCATAGTTTTAAATCAGGAAGTGAGTGCATCAGGGTTGTATCCTTTCACCATACTTATTGAATCTGTATACTGAGCAAATAATCTGAGAAGCTGGACTATATTAAGAAGAATGCGGCATCAGGATTGGAGGAAGGCTCATTGACAACCTGAGATATGCAGATGACACAACTTTGCTTGTTGAAAGTGAGGATGACATGGAGCACTTATTGATGAAGATTAAAGACTACAGTCTGCAGTACGGATTACACCTCAACATAAAGAAAACAAAATTCCTCCTAACTGGACCAGTAAGCAACATCGTGATAGATGGAGGAAAGACTAAAGTTGTCAAAGACTTCATATTACTTGGTACTAGCATCAACGCCAATGGAAATAGCAGTCAAAACATCAAAATATGTATTATACTGGGCAAATCAGTGGCAAAAAACCTTTTTCAAGTGCTGAAGAGCAAAGATATCTCCTTGAAGAGTAAGATGCACCTAACCCAAAAATAAAAAAAAAAAAACAAAAACTAATTGCTGTCGAGTCAGTTCTGACTCAAAGCAACTCCTCCTTGGGTTTCTGAGGTGGTATCTCTATGGAAGTAGATTGCCCAGTGTACCTAACCCAAGCCATGGTATTTTCAATCGCCTCATGTGCATGTGAGAACTGGACAATGAATAAGGAAGACTGAAGAAGAGTCGATGCTTTTGAGTTGTGGTGTTGGCAAAGAATGCTGAAAATACCATGGACTGCTAAAAGAACTAACAAATCTATCCTGGAAGAAGTGCAGCTGGGATGCTCTTTGGAAGTGGGAATGGCCAGACTTCGTCTTCCCTACTTTGGTCATGTTGTCAGAAGCGACCATTGTCTGGAGAAGGATATCATGTTTGGTATAGTGGAGGGTAAACGAAAGAGGGAATGCCCTCAATGAAATAGATTGACACAGTGGCTGCAGCAATGGGCTCAGGTATAGTAGGAATAGTGAGGCTGGCACAGGACAGGGTAGTGTTTTGTTCTGTTGCACATAAGGTCACTATGAGTTGGAGACAACTTGACGGCACATATCAGCAACAAGAAGAAATATGGTATCACTGAATTGTACATGTGAAATATGCTAATGTGGCAAATGTTTTATTACACATAAATTTAACACACACAAAAAAAGAAAAAAATACCTATGTATCATTGATTTTAAAGAGGGAAGTAAAAAAAAAGACAAATAAAAAGTTACTACCAGAAAACTGAACATTGGAATAATCTAGATAATGGATCACTGTAAGGCATATTTTTCTCAACCTCCTTGGTTCTGGCATAGTTGGAAAAGTATTCATCTGCAAACCAAAAGGTCAGGGATTTGAACCCACCATCCTCTCCATAGGAGAAAGATGATACGGTCTGCTTCTGTAAAGATTTACAGCCTTGGAAACCCAATGGGGCAGTTCTACTCTGTCCTACAGGGTTGCTGTGAGTCAGAATGGACTCGACAGCAATGGGTTTGGTCTTTTTGGTTTTATATCACAATATGAGGGTTGGGATGGACTGTCTAGGTCATCTGACATGATTAAACCAGTGGCTTTAAACCTTGTCTTCTTAAAAGTTCTAGGGAACTTTTAAAAATTATGGATGATGACTTCCCTGCCCCATCCCAAACCAACAGATTCATACCCATGGGTGTGGAGCCCAAGCAAATTTCATTTATGTAAGACTTATTGTTAAAGTGTTCTTAATCTGGGTGAATGAACTTGTAAGAGAGACACAGAGAGACTCTAACAACATATCAAAAAAATAATACATTAGGGCCAAGTAGAGTAAATATCAGGTATACAAGGATGGTTCAACATTAGAAAAACAAACAATGTCATCCATCCCATAAAGAAAGAAAAAGAACCATATGATTATATCAAAGAACCACATGATCATATCAATCGATGCAGAAAAGGCACTTGATAAAATCCACACCCATTCCTGATCAAAACTCTCAGCAAAATAGGAATAGAAGGAACATTCCTCAACATAATAAAGGGCATCTATGCAAAACCAACAGCCAACATTATTGTCAATGAAGAGAGACTCAAACCATTCCCCTTGCGAACAGGAATCAGACAAGGATGCCCTCTATCACCACTTCTATTCAACATTGTATTGGAAGTCTAGCCAGGGCAGTAAGGCAAGAAAGGGAAAGAAAAAGTATCCAAATTGGTAAGGAAGAAGTAAAACTACCCCTATTGGTGATGATATGATCCTCAGCAAAAAAATACTCCTGGAACTAATTGAGAGATTTAGCATAGTGGCAGGATACAAATCAACATCCAAAAATCATTTGGAATCCTCTACACTAGCAAAGAGATTGCTGAAAAAGAAATAAGGAAATCAATACCATTTACAGTAGCTACCAAAAAAATAAATACTTGGGGATAAATCTTACCAGGGATACAAAAGACCTGTACAAAGAAAACTACAAAAGACTACTTCAGGAAACCATAAGAGATCTACATAAATAGAAGAACATACCCTGCCTGTGGACTGGAATATTGAACATTGTGAAAATGTCAATTCCACCCAAAGAAATCTATACATTCAATGCAATCCCAATCCAAATCCCATCAACATTCTTTAAGAATATGGAAAAATCAATGACTAATTTTATATGGAAATGAAAGAAACCTCAGATTAGCAAAGTACTGTTAAAGAAGAATAAAGTAGGAGGTCTTATACTGTCAGATCTCAAAACCTATACTGTACAGCCACAGTAGTCAAAACAGTCTGGTACTGGAACAACTACAGACACATATCAAAAACCAGAAACCAAACTCACTGCTATCGAGTTGATCCTGGTATTGGTACGAAAGACACATAGACCAGTAGAACAGAACTGAGAACCCAGAAATAAATCCATCAACTTATGGTTAGCTGATCATTGACAAAGGGCTGAGATGCACTGAATGGGGAAGAGATTGTTTAACAAATGGTGCTGGGAAAATTGGAGATCCATTTGCAGAAAAATGAAACAAGATTTGTACCTCACACCATACACAAAAGCTAACTCCAAACGTATCAAGTACTTAAATGTGAAACCTAAGACTATAAAATTCCTCAAGAAAAAAATTGGGATAAATTTAGGGGCCCTTATATATGGCATAGACTATAAAGTATAACCCCAAATGCAAAAACAGCAGAAAATAAACTAGATGAATGGGCCCTTCTAAAAATTAAATTGTTATGTGCTTCCAAAGATTTCTCCAAGAGTCAAAAGAGAAACTACAGATTGGGAAAAGATAATCTGGCAACAACATATTTGACAAGGGACTTATTTCTAAAATTTATAGAAAACTCCAATAGCTCAGCAGCAAAAAGACAAATAATCCAATTAAAAAATGAGGAGAAGACATAAATAGATACTTCACCAAAGAGGATATTCAAGTGGGCACCAAACACATGAAGAAATGTTCATTATCATTAGCCATTAGAGAGATGCAAATCAAAACAACAATGAGATACTATCTTGCCCCAGCACTAATAGCAAAATTCAACAAGACAGAAAATAACAAATGCTGGCAAGGAGATAGAGAGATTGGGACTCTCATACACTGCTGATGGGACCATAAAATGATACAACCACTGTAGAAAGCAGTATGGTGATTCCTTAAAAAGTCAGAATTAGAAATACCATTTGACCCAGCCATTCCATTACTAGGTATATGTCCTAAAGAAGTAAGAGCCAGGACAAGAACAGACATATGCATATACATGTTCATTGCAGTACTATTTACAATAGCCAAGAGACGGAAACAACCTAGGTGTCCATCAAAAGAAGAATGGATAACCAAACTTGGTACTTACAATGGAATGCTATGCAACTCTAAAGAATAATGTAGAATCTGCAAAGTACTGCATAATGGGGATGAATTTGGAGGATATTATGCTGAGTGAAATAAGTTAAACACAGAAGTACAAATATTCTATCAGTCCACTATTGTAAAAAGTCATGGAAAGGTTTATATATGGAATGAAACCTTCTTTGTTACCAGGGGTAAGAGGGAGGGGAGGGAACACTGCGAGATAGGTAGAGACAAGAATTGATTTGGGTGAAGAGAAGGGCAATAAACCAAATATGAGTGATCAACACGGTGGCATTGAGGAAGAGGAAGACATAGAGAGGTACATGGGAGGTACAAACAACAAAGATGAACCTTTTGCATGTACAGTACTGTGTTCTCAGTGATGACAAACATTGATCTTCGGGTGGTTAGATGGGACAGGCTGAACAACCAGGTATGTCGATGTAGGGGGGAGTGTACCCATGACCATGTATAGGGTTGGCTGACGATGTTTCTACAAGTGTATTTGTATGTTCTGTAAGAATGTCTGGGTATATAGTAGAGCTGACAAGGGACAAGGTTGTAGTGACTTCTTGGCCACAGCCAGCTACCTGGAGGGAGCAAGTGGTCAGACCTATGGGCTCGGGATGATGGTTGCAGGAGTCATCAAGCTCAATTGGCATAACATACTATGCAAAAACTTTGTTCTACATCCTACTTTTGTAAGTAGTGACTGGGATCTTAAAAGCTTCAAGGCGGCTATTTAGATGCAACGTCAAGGGCAAAGAAGAATGAAGAAAACCAAAGATGCATGGAAACAATTATCAAGGGACTGGTGGACCATGCAATCCTCAGCATATATGACCATGAGACCTGAAGAATTAGATGGTGCCTGAGGGAGATCTATGTAGGAGATCCTGGATAGAGTGTGAGAACAGTGTGGAACACAACTCAAAAGCATTAAAAAGAAAAGGACCAGGTTTACTGGTCTGATGGAGCCTGGTGAAGCCCTTGAGACTATGGCCCCTCACTGCCCTTCAGGTCTGGAATTGAACCCACTCCTGTGTCTTCCACCCAAATAAAAGACAGGCATATGAGCTGAACATTTACATTAGGTGGTTACATTCCATGGAGAGATCAATCATGGGAAAACAGAAGGGCTGTGTATGCACAGGGAAACTACTGGGAAAGGGGGAGGTTGGTGAGAGTGCATGGGAGGGGAGGACACAGGGAACAGGTAGTTATGGGGTGGGGGAAAGTGGGAAGAGAGCTGTTACACTGTGGGGAATTGCAGTCAATGTCATGAGACGAAATGTGTATGAACTGCCGTATGAAAAGTGAATTTGCTTGTAAATTTTCACCCAAATCACAATAAAAATTAAAGGAAAAAAAAAAGAGGGAGAGAGAGAGAGAGATACACAGAGGACTCTGGAGGCTTTAACACTTCTAGGGTTATAAAACAAAATTACTCTTCTCAATGTCTTTCTGGGAAAAGAGGCTATATTTTTTCAAGTCCTCATATCAGAAAGAAAAGTCATAACTCAAAAGAAGATATGAATTGCTTAGTTTGCTATCACTAATTAGCTGTGTGACCACAGGCATATCACTTAACTCCTTATATTTAAATGTTCTCAACTGTCAATTGGTGGTGATACATCTATAACTGGCAGGGTTGTTGTGAAGACTGAAAAAACAAAAAGCACATAAATAAATCCACCACTGTACCAAGAACAACCTAGGAGCTCAGTTAATGAAAGCAAGCACTGCTTTTAATTGCCTGTTATAACATATTAATAAACTACCATCCAGCTTCAGATTGAAAACCTTCCATTTCCATGAGGAATCTCCTCTCCTTTTGTAATAGCTCAGCCAGTTGGAAGGTTCTTTATAACAAGCTAACACAGGTTGACTACAGATGCTGCCCAGTGATCCCTGGGCCATTTCTCTTCTGCAGGCACAGAAAAGGGTTATAATCACTTTCCCAAAGGAGAATGCTTTAGATGTTTAAGTGATCATTCTTCAGCAGAGAGAAGAGAAGCCAGATGATTTTTAGGATTTGTTCCAGCTCTAAAATGCTATGGTTACAGAATTTTAGGGATGCTTGATATTGCCTTGAGATGGATGTAGTACACAAAGTATTAACACATTAATATCCAGCGCCGATTCTGATCCACAGTGACTTTTAGCACAGAGTAGAACTGCCCCATGGGGTTTTCAAGGCAGCATGTTTCTCCTGTGGAGCAGGTGAGTTTGAATCGCTGACTTCAGTTAGCAGCTGAGTGCTTAATCACCATGCAGAGGTATATCTAGAGTATGGCAGGTACCCTGGGTACCCCTTGAGGGGGGCATCAGTGAGCAGTTTGTATTTGCTATCACAGTTTCCATCACTAACTGTGAGAGATCATTCAGCAATTTAGCACTAATTGCCATATTGTGCTATTTTCCAAAAATACGCCTCTGCCACTGTGCCACCAAGACATCTACAACAAATTAATAGTATTTGCAAATATACCACATAAAGAAAAATCTGGTTTTAAATTTTTTAATAATTGCTTACAGATTTTTCAGTTGAATTGAATTTTGTCACTTGTCATGCTCTTTCTATACTTTTATTGTTTCCATTTAGGTAGTTCATATATAATTTTGGAGATTTGTCAAAGATATTTTTCTTTGGCCACATTGGAAATATCACATATTTCCTGTAAGCTTTAGTGCTCCATAGTTTCTTAAACATAAAAATAGTTGATATAATAATTATGTACATTTTAATAGTATAGAAGTATAGTCACCAAAAATGAAAAAGTAAGATTTAAAAAAGAATATTAAACAGTTACAAAAATGTAAAAATTTGACAGCTAAAACTTGATAGTTTTTTTTTCAAAGAAGTGAAATTCAAAATGCAAAGAACATAAATTGTTGGGTTTATATTTTTTAGGGAACACCACATTCTCTCATTTAAAATTTTTATTGACCTTATGTAAAACTTGGTGTTCTCAGAATTAATTGCAAGGGTGTTTTCACAGATGTCCTAATTTAAACACCTGCCCAAGGTTTCAACACGGGGAGATGAATACGTGCTACTTCCACACACCTTGCACATGATAGGTGATATAGCTTTTGATTCACTTTGGGTACAAGACACACCATAACCTCCTACCAAGTAATAAAGGATTTGATTTCATTGTAATCCCTCCTTGTCTTCTGGAACCCAGTGTATAATGTACATAATCCCATTAGAGAAAATCCAAAAGTGCAAGTTACATACATTGTCAGTTGGGTACTCCAGTACCTTCTGCTGATCAGCCACCATGCCTTGACCAACCATCTGAGGGGTGACTTCCTAAAACATAAAAGAAACTCCCAGTTAGCAGTATTAGGACTCAATTGCTTTTTTCAGCTTTTGAAGATAAGTACCACTTAAGAGGGCTTTGGTCTAATACAAAAATGACCAAAACACTAGTCACACAAGTTCTATCCTCCCACGTGGACTCTCAGCGTCAATGCGTGCTTGTTATTTCCAAACCTTTCTTTTTCAGTCTTTAAGCACTGTCGAGTTTTAGGTGTGTATCTGTTGATGGTAATCTCAGCCAGAGGGTTCCCCCCCCCCATGTCACATGGATAAACGCTATATCCTTTTTTTCTACTGAATATTAAAATCCTTTCAGTGTTCAAATCCTTATAATAGATTTTTTTTTTTTCCATTAAGATATTTAATTAGAGGAGAAAAATACATCTATACCATGAGATACAAAGTTAAGTTAGTCTTGAACTCCATGAAGGGCTGCAGAATCAAGACTTCAGAAAGAAGCAAATTATCAAAACCTGTGGAAAACTGATACATAAGCTGAAGTGCAGTTTATTAATGGAAATAAATAATGAACTGATAAGTTGACTTGAATGCTTATGTCTGCCTCCCACCTGACCAAAATTTAATCCTTTCCTTATAAGGGAAATTATCCTCTGGTGGTTCACGTGAAGGTATGAACTCTTGCATTTAGGCTTAGACAAAGCAAGGAACACAGAGAAATGGATTTGGATAGGAGAAAGCACAGCTTTGCTCTGGTCCTTGGTAAGTGTCTGAGAGACACCCAGGTAGTGAGGTCTAGTACATAGGTAAACTAAGGTGAATATGAAAAAAGAACATGACATATATAGTGATATGTTAGGAGTTAATAGGTCTGCAACTCTGAGCAGGTTATCTGACTTCTCAGAGCCTAAGTTTCTTCATTTATAAAATGGGAGAGAGGAAAAAAAAAGAGTATACTTTAGGAATATTGAAAGCATTAACTGAGGCAATAAACGAAAAGCACTTAATACGGTACATGGCAAGTAAATATTTAATAATGATACTAATGACAATAGTAAATGGAATCAAACTATGATAGCCCATATTTCTAATTCTACTATACAGCTCTATCTGTCAAAACGAATTCCATAGACAGGACACTTTCTCCTTTGGGGAATGCTGGAGTAGTGACCACATTGTTTACAAGCCCCCCATCTTACCTGGGCATACTGGCACATCCTTTCTTTAACAGCCTCCTATCACATTTCCAACAAACAATAGATAATGATTGGGTTATGTCCAGCCATTCAATTATGAGTTTAGGTTACAACTTCATCCTGTATCATCAGTTCCCTACTGGTTAACAACCTGAGCGATTTAACCCCACTGTGTAATGTCCTGAGACTGCAATACCCCCTGGATGACTGTTACCACCCTTACCTACCAACTTTCTAATTTAGCCTTAAGGACCAGAATTATTTCATTCATTTTGACTCATTCATAATTTCTCCTTTATGGGAGAAATAGTCTAGAGCCTGCCTGTACCTTTTAAATTTTGCTTCTAAACAGATTATATGACATAAAATGAACTCAAAAGTCAACTTATCCTGTAATTCCTCCCTGAGCCTCTGAGAAGTATTCTTTAGATGATATCTACATCAAATTATATCTTTGTATATGTCTGTCTCCTATATACTAATATGATGAACTTTGTATTATTTGCTTCTTCAACATATGGCGGAACAGAATATGAGTCTTATAAATGGTTGTTAAATAATTCAAAGTTCAAGAACTTAAATCCTAAATGTACATATGTGTCGTTCAGAGACACCCATGAAAGAAGGATCCACAGCCAAGGTGACCCCATGGCCTCCAACTTAAAAGATCACAGTTGAAAAGAGACAAGAAAGACTGTGAAAAGCCAATAAATAATACTCAAGGCAACTGTATAAAAATTCTAAACTGCCTTCTAAATGGAAAATATTGGTATTATTCCTTCCATTGTGGATCAAATAATGGCCTAAGTATCTCTCTTTGAAAATGATACAGAAGATCTGCGACTCTATCTCCATTTAAACCCAGATTATCCCCAGCAGTGGGACAAAGGAGAGATGACTTCTCCAGGTAAAGAGTTAAAATCCAAATTTGCATATTACATAGTAGAACTGCTAGTTTGGTTTAATTCTTCCAATTATTTGTATTTCTAAATAAAAAGAACTGGTACTGAAATAACCAAAACCAAACCCAAGGCCACTGAGTCAATTTCAACTCATAGTGACCCCACAGGACAGAGGAGAACTGCCCCACAGGCTTTCAAGGTTATAAATCTTTACAGACACAGGCTGCCTCATCTTTATCCTGTACAGCAGCTGCTGGGTTCAAACTGCCAACCTTCTGGTTAGCAGCTGAATACATTAGTCACTGTACCACCAGAGCTCCTGGTACTGGAATAACCA
>NW_006921603.1:12228666-12231521 GCF_000298275.1 Orycteropus afer afer | reverse complement strand
AACAAGTTTGTCTTGCTGTTGGAGACCTCTCGTATCACCCCCACCTGGGTCCCTGTGGCTGACTGTTCCTCTGTCTGGCTTCCTGGCTTTTAATCCCTTTTCTCCTGCTCTTCTGGCCTGCTTCTTTGGGCGTCCCTGAGTTGTCTCTCCTCACCTGTATCCCTGGGGCTGACTATTCTATAGCAATAGAAGCCAGAAAAATGCAGATTCAGATTGGTTCCACTACTTACTGGTGGTATAACCTTGAAACCTTCCTTTTTCATAATGGTAAGAATGTAATAACAACTACTTGAATCAGGAGCTGTAAGAAAACTTTAATTCAACACATAACTATTAAGTATCTACTACAGGCCAGCAGTGAAAAAGACTAACACAGCCTTTGCACTTAGTGACAGTTATATATTTTATGAGACATATGGTAAACCAATAATTATAGATATGAGTGATTACAAGTGAATGACATACTGTGTGAAAGCATGTAGCAGATAACAGGTGCCTGAGAAATGTTAACTTCTTTCCCTCTTGTCCTCAAAAATATAGGATGAGATAAGGAAATGAGAGTTCCAAAAAGCATCTGGTCCAATCTACTGTCCCATTTCTTATATGATTTACCCTTTAATCTTCAGGCCAAGAGACACACTAGCCAATGAAGGTGATAATAATGATGATAGCTAAAACTTATTGGTTACTGTCTAGTGCCAGTTATTGAGCTAGGCATGTTATACATTGTACATACTGATCAATACGTTAGGTACAATTATCATCCTCATTTTATAGTTAAGGTAACTGAGGCCGAGACAGGCTCAATTATTTGCTGAATCAGAAGTTGACCAGAACCATCTTGCCCCAGAATCCTTGTTCTTAACCAAGGAGCAAAAAACAAAGGAAGATGCTGAATCAGTACTGCCTACCTCCTTCTTCCAGCAACACACACAAGAGTTATAGGAGTCAGCCTCAGACAAAGCTCCTGACTAATCACCCTCATTTCTTCTCATAGTTGCATTTCCTCAGGGACCCCGGCATCACTGCTTAAGATCAAAAGCCCTTTCAGGTGGACTTCCCTTTTCTCATTGTGCATTTTCATTGGTGTATTTCTCTAGTCTTATCCAAGACAAGTACACAACAGCCATCTCAACAGAGCCTTCAGACATCACTCCTTTCTAAACAGGGAGGTAGCATTTTTGGATACAGCTTCTTGTTGCCACTATCAGTAGCAAAAAATAAACCCAGTGATTCCATTTATAGATTCAAGATTAGGTCAGAACAAGTCATCCCTGATTATTTTGAGCCTGGAAGAAGGGGGAAAACAAATAAACAAACCCAACAACTCTTTGACTTTGGGTGAGTCAGTTTCCTTTCTGTTTTATGTTTAATTATAAATTTATAACTTGCCAGTCTAACAAAGAAGCAATTAGTGCCTTCAATGATAAGGTTTGGAGATATTATATGGTGTTGACTTCTACAGGATACCCCTAAATATTAAGACTGAGGAAGCAAGGTGGAAAGATCATCTCATTCTGTGAAAAACGCTGGTATGATATACCATTTGCAATGTCACAAACATCGTAAGGATGGTACTATGGGCTCCTAAGAGAGAATGCTCTATTGGCCAGGCAAATTAATCTGATCAAGAGAAGTAGCTTCCATGGGGTGGACTTAAAAGACAACACTGGGAATATCCTACACAACTGATAATAATAACTGGGTGAGATATCTAACTTACAATCACCAAAGCTGGTTGAATTCTGAACAACAGCAGCTTTTGCTGTTGTTGTTAGGTACAGTTGAGTTAGTTCCAACTCATAGCAACCCTATGCACAACAGAACAAAACACTACCTGCTCCTGCACCTTCCTTACAAATGATGCTGGGCTTGAGTCCATATTTGCAGCCACTGTGTCAATCCATGTTATTGAGGGTTTTCTTCTCTTGTATTGACCATCCACTTTACCAAGTATAATATCCTTCTCTGTGGACTGGTCTCTCCTGATACCATGACCAAAGTATGAGAGGCAAAGTTTCACCATCCTTGCTTCTAAGGAGTATCCCAACTGTACTTCATCCAAGAAAGATTTGTTTGCCCTTCTGGTAGTCCATGGGATATTCAATATTCTTTGCCAACACCATAATTCAAATGCATCAATTTTTCTTCAGTTTTCCTTATTCTTTGCCCAGCTCTGGCATGTATACAAGGTGAATGAAAATATCACAGTTGGATCAGGTGCACTTTAGCCCTCAAAGTGATGGCTTTGCCCTTTAACACTTTAAAGAGGTCTTTTGCAGGAGATTTGTCCATTGCAATATGACATCTGACTTCTTGACTACTGCTTCCATTGGCCTTGATTGTGGATCCAAGTAAAATAGAATCCTTGAAACCTTCAATCTTTTCTCCATTTTTCATGATGTTTCTTACTGGGCCAAGTTGTGAGGATATTTGTTTTCTTCATGTTGAAGTGTAATCCATACTGAAGGCTGTAGTCTTTGACCTTCATCAGTCTTCTTCACTGTTAGCAAGCAAGGTTGTGTCATCTGTACATCTGAGCTTGTTAATGAGTCTTTTCCAATCCTGTTGCTGTGTTCTTCTTCATATAGTCCAGCTTCTCGAATTATTTGCTCAGCATACAGGTTGAATAAGTATGGTGAAAAGATATAACCCTGATGCACACCATTCCTGATTTTAAACCATGCAGTATTCCCTTGTTCCATTTGAACCACTGCCTCTTGGGCGAGTGCAAAAACGGCAAGGAGGCCACATGTTCTGACCTCCTCTAACCCTACAAGGGGAAGGCAGGATTACCAGCAGTAAACCAAGGCCTATTACTGCAAGGCCAGACATGCTGCCTCCCTCCAGCCCTT
>NW_006921603.1:12215990-12228222 GCF_000298275.1 Orycteropus afer afer | reverse complement strand
TAAGCACCTGAGAGAGAGTGGGCACCTCCCAGAACATTGTTTTGTGCCACTCCCAACAGAAATACTCCAGGTGGACAACTTCAGCAATCAGGAGCTCCTCAGTTGCTCATAGCAAATCCCATCTTGGAGTTTACAAAGACTTATGGGTAGAAAAGCCACACAAAGTAATTTACTACACTGCAGCGAGGTACAGACTCCTCACGAGAACAGTTAAGAGTTCTGGAATTCCCATTCTTCACAATATTATCCATAATTTGTTATGATCCACACATAGTTGAATGGCTTTGCCTAGTCAATAAAACACAGGTAGAGATCTTTCTGATATCCTCTCCTTTTAGCCAGGATTCATCTGACATTAGTAATGATATCCCTCATTCCACATCCTCTTCTGAATCTGGCTTGGTATTTTAGCAATTCCCTGTCTATGTATTGCTGCAATCTTCAGCAAAATTTTACTTGCTTGTGATATTAATGACAGTGTTTAATAATTTCCACTTTGTGCTGGATTACCTTTCTTTGGAATGGGCATAAATATAGATCTCTTCTAGTTGGTTGCCCAGGTACCTACCTGTCTTCCAAATTTCTTGGCATAGAAAAGTGAGCACTTCCAGTGTTGCATCTGTTTGTTGCAACATCTCAACTGGTATTCTATCAATTTCTGGAGTCCTGTTGTTCGTCAGTGCCTTGTGTGAAGCTTGAACTCCTTCCTTCAAAACCATCATTTCTGATCATATGCTACCTTCTGAAATGGTTGAACATCGACCAATTCTTTTTGGTACAATGACTGTGTATTCCTTCCATCTTCTTTTGATGCTTCCTGTGTCGTTCAATATTTTGCCCATAGAATCTTTCAACATTACAACTAGAGGTTTGACTTTTTCCTTAAATTCTTTCAGCTTGACAAATGCTGAGCATCTTCTTCCCTTTTGGTTTTCTAACTCCATTCTTTGTATATTTCATTATAATACTTTATACATTTATACATTTTAATACATTTCATTATAATTCTTTTCATTATCATACTTTGTCTTCTTCTCTGTCAGTTTGCATGTTGCTGTGATGCTGGAAGGTATGCAATTGGTATTTCAAAGACCAGTAGGGTTACCCATGGTGGACCAGTTTGAACACAGTTTCCAGATTATGACAGACTATGAAGAAGGATGTGGCCAAGTCCACTTCTGAAAAAACTGTCTACTGAAAACTTATGAATAGCAGTGGAATATTGTCTGATATAGTGCAGGAAGATAAGACCCTCAGGTTGGAAGGCAGTCAAAATATAACTACTTAAAGTAATGCTGATGTTTATGTAAATTAAAGTTTTGGGGCCTTCATTTCCTGATAGGGCATGAGGCAAAGTGAGAAGAAAAAGCTACAAATATCCACTAATAATCAGAAGATAAGATGTATGAAGTACGAATCTAGAAAAGTAGAAGTCATCAAAAATGAAATGGGATGCATAAAGATCAATATCCTGGCATTAATGAGCTGAAATGGACTGGTATTGGCCATTCTGAATCAGATAATCACATTGTCTACTATGCTGCAATGACAAACTGAAGAGGAATGGCATCACATTCATTATCAGAAAGAATATTTCAAGATCTATCCTGGAGGACAATAATAAGATTATTATTCAAATTTATTCACAAACCACTAATGCTGAAATTGAAGAAACTGATGATTTTTTTCAACTTCTGCAGTCTGAAATTGATTAAGTATGCAATCAAGGTACATTGATAATTACTGGTGATTGGAACGAGAAAAGCAGAAACAAAGAAGGATCAGTAGTTGGAAAATATGATCCCAAAGCTAGGTAATCAAAATACCCTGTTCTCTCTGGCCATAGCTGATTGGTCCAAGGGTAGAAACCTGAACCACATAAGGCCATCCCAAGGATTTCTCAAAGTGGATCCATGGGAAGACAGGCCCTCACTGACAGAGAGGCTGAGGAGCTTTTAGCAGCCAAGTTGAGGAAGCAAGTCTGCAGTAGAAGACGTATGTGAGGGACACTTCTGGCAGCATCAGGCTCCTGCTTCCAACTGTCATTGTCAATCCTGCTCATGGTGTAGTTATGTGAGAAAAACTGTATCTTTTAATGAATTCCCCATTTTGCCTAATTAAGATCAAATTGAGGTTCTGTCACCTGCATCCAAGAGACTCTTGATAAAACAGAATAGAGCCTATCTCTCCCAGAAAAGACCTATCCATACAACAAACTCAAATGCATCCAGGAGCCAAGCTGTAAGGTAGCTAAGTACAGATGAATAAAGTAAGCTGAGTTTAAGATAACAAATCAGAAAGCATGTGCTCAGCCTAAAAGCCTTCCAATTCAACAGTTTTAAAAACAAGACTATCAGACAAACAACAAACAAAAACATCTAGTATTCATTTTAGGATGCAGACTTCTACTTTGCAACCTCTGCATACACTAGAAAAAGACAATTTTTGCCTGGATCAGTGCCAGGCTAATTCCTACCCACCTAACTACCCAGAATAGATGATATCACATCCCCAAAAGCTTCTGCAGCACCTTAACTTACCCTTCAAAAACACTAACTTAAAATTACTTATTTAAAGTTGGATTCAAATCCTGGCTGTGACATTTATTAGTCAAGTATCTCAGATCTTCCAACTACAAAATGGGGATAGAAATAGAATCAATTGATCTCATATAAATATATGAATTAAAATACACAAAGCACTTAGAATGATACTTTTCAGAGTGCACAGTAAATGCTATGAAAAGGCTATTGCTGTTGTTGTTGTGTGCCTTCGAGTCAGCCCCAACTCAACGACCCCTCCTTGGGTTTCCGAAGTGGTATCACTATGGAAGTAGATTGCCCAACCTTCCTTCTGAGGAGTGGCTGGTGG
Source organism: Orycteropus afer afer (assembly GCF_000298275.1). Taxonomy (NCBI): domain Eukaryota; kingdom Metazoa; phylum Chordata; class Mammalia; order Tubulidentata; family Orycteropodidae; genus Orycteropus; species Orycteropus afer. The sequence goes on along the minus strand of NW_006921603.1, from coordinate 12,225,351 downwards.
GTTTGAACCACCAGCCTTCTGGTTAGCAGTCAAGTGCCTTAGGCACTAAGCTACCAGAGCTCCTATGAAAGGGCTAGTTTCTGTTATTCTCTGGAATTCTGAAAGCTCCCTGAAGGTAGAAACAGTGTTGTTTGTTTCTATATACCCTGTGGCTAGTATGTTCCCAGGACATGTTGTTGTTGTTGTTGCTGTTATGTGCCGTAGAGATGCACCGACTCATAGAGACCCCTCCTTGGGTTGCTGAGGCAGTATCACTATGGAAGTAGATTGCCCAACCTTCCTTCCGAGGAATGGCTGATGGGTTTGAACCGCCAGCCTTCTGGGAATAACAGACCCTTACTACAAATGTGTTTAATTTCTCAAAGAGATGGTTGGACTGACAGCTCCCCTTGAAAGGTAAGACAATCAATGTAGATTTTAAATTATTGTTGTTGTTGTTGTTCTTGTTATGTGCCATGGAGGTGGACCCAACTCATAGCGACCCCTCCTTGGGTTTCCAAGACAGTATCACTATGGAAGTAGATTGGCCAACCTTCTTTCCAAGGAGTGGCTGGTGGGCTTGAACTTCCTGCCTTCTGGACTACACTACCAGAGTAGAGGCAGATTTTAGATTATATAATCTTAAAATTATATGAAAAATAAGGCTTTTCTGGAACACTGATACCTCTAACAGACTCAAAGTACAATGGCTGAGCAGTACTGTATTTCCAAGAAGCTATGGGGTTCAGAAGATAGGGTCCTAGACACAAGTCAGGAAGACTGAGTTCTGGATTCTTACCTGTCACTTGACTTCTCTGGCCCATAATAATTACAATTATAAGATTATATTCTCATTTTAGAAAAAGGTGATAAGAAATAGATTCACTCCAGACAAGTTGAATTTCAGGTGAAAAATGTGTCTCCACAGCAGACCAGTAAAAGCTAGTAGATGTCAAAGACGGGAATTTGTGTTAAAAAACTACGACCTATATTTCTGCTCTCGTTGAGTTCATGAGGTTATTTTGCCTGCTACCCTTGCTTCTCTATATTACCTTCATTTACAATGCAGAGGGGAAGAGAATGGAAGAAGCCAAGAACTTCTTTCTAGTAACCTCACTGTCAATCTACTGTCTTTTTTTATGAGCAGGAAAGGGAAATTTATCATGTAGGCAAACCTCAAGTGGTTTTCAGAAATACAAGATATAAAGAACAATGAGCTGTGAAAACTGTCACGTATTTGAATGCACTTGAACTCTGCCATGGCAATTTGCATACTGTCATAAAAGAGAGCCCAGTGCTGACTAAGACACATTCTCTCCTGCTCCTCACAGGGAATCCCTAAGCTCCTGATATACATGCAATTTTCACTTTGGATCTCAAACAAAATTTAAGATTTGCATGGTGACATCTGCTCCCATACCCAAACCAGAAATCCAACAGTTCTTGATGGAGTGCAAATTGGAGGTAAAAATGGGTTTCAAACACAACAGTTCAAGATTTTGTTTCTAAAAATAAGCACAGTATTACACCTGGGAATTCCAGCCTGGAAGTAAAACCCAACAAGAAGCCTACACTCATTAGAAATGCATTTTAAACTTTTTTTTCCCCCCCAAACTTGGATGGCAACACAATTGAACCTGTATCAGAAATGACATGGCATATGAAAGGTAAAATTTCAAATGAACTCATTAGCTTTTCCCACAAACCTGTTTTTTTTTTAATTTTCTGATATGTGTGTTAAAATTGATGACAATATCAGCCTTCCATTTAACCAAGTTTAAAAACAATCAGGTTTCACTAATCTCCCTTTTTGCCTGCTTTCATCTAATCATTTGCAAAAAGCAAAAGAGATTTTCTCAGACTTTGGGACTTCATAGATAAGAAAATTTTCAAAAGAAGTTTGGGGATATAGAGTTACCTCTCCCCCTACCTGAGTAATTAAAACCAAAGGAATATTAGGTAAGAGCAAATAAATTTGGCATTTTTGTAAAAAACAAAAACAATCAAACATCGGTGATTTCATAGTGTCCAAACTAGTAAACACCCTCCACCCACTAGCTGATTAGAGGAGCAGTGAAAGGGGGTAATGTTAATACCATAAAGAAGAGCTATTTTAACATAAAAAATTTAGGTAGAACATATTCTTAAGTTAAAGGGCACTTCTTTAAATTGAATAGATTTAGCTTTAAAAAAGAACTCTCTATGTGGAAGGAAGGTTGGGCAATCTACTTCTGTAGTGATAACACCTCGGAAACTCAAGGAGGGGTCGCTGTGAGTCGGGTCCAGCTCGACGGTGAATAACAACAACAACATGTGATTATTATTTTTCAGTTTAGCACAGATCAATGAAAACTGTCATGGATCCCCAAGACTCTAATAACACCTCTTTAGTAGTATTATCTGGAGTTGAGTAGGAGTCCCTGGTGGTACCAACAGTTAATGTGTTTGACTGCTAACCAAAACATTGGAGGTTCAAATGCACCCAGAGGTACCTTGGAAGAAAGGCCTCCTTTCTGGAAAAGAAAAGGATCTACTTCTGAAAACTCAGCCATTGCAAATCCTAGGGAGCACAGTTCTACTCTGACACACATGGGGTCACTATGAGTCGGGATCAACTCAATGGGTACTGGTGTGGAGTAGAAAAGAGAGCTTGGAGGTTCATATCCTAGTTTTTCTACCTATAGGTTATATGCCCTAAAATACATTATTGATTGCTCTAAATGTCAGTTTCTTTATGAGTGACCATCAACTATCTCCTTGACAAAGAGTACGGTATCAGTCAGGCATTTGAGCCAAACACAAGTTGTAAGTTTCATACTTTACTACAGGTATTTATTAACAGCTGTTGGGCAAGTGCATTAACATCTGGAAGACACAGGTCCCTCACATGCAAAGTGGAGATAATGATAACAATCTGGTGGTGTAGTATACCTAAGGCATTTGACTGCTAATCAGAGGGCTAGCAGTTCAAACCCACCAGCTACTCCTTGGAAGGATGACTGGGCAATCTACTTCCATTGAGATACAGCCTCGGAAATGCAAGGAGGGGTTGCTTTGAGTCGGACTTGACTCAACTGCAGTGATTTTTTTTTTTTTTTTAATGGTTATCATCACGGGAAAGATGCAGATAATACACTTTGCTCAGTTTTTAACAAATAATAAGCACTCAATAAATGTTGGATGGTTAGTGTTTCTATATTGATAAATGAGATAATATTTTAAAGTACAAGGAGCTCTGGTGGTGTAGTGGGTAAGGCATTTGGCTGCTAACCAGAAGGTTAGTAGTTCAAACCCACCAGCTGCTCTGTGGAAGGAAGATGGGGTGATCTACTTCTGTAAAGATTTATAGCCTTAAAAACTCAATGGGGGTTGCTATGAGCCAGAATAAACTCTATGGCAGTGAGTTTTTCCTTTTTTTTCTACAGTGGTAGGTAATAATAAACAACAAACAATAGTTTCCTGTCTTATAGACATCTAATAATCAACATACAAGAATGAATTTATTATATGTCCCTACAAGTCTGCTCTTCTTCTTCTGTTTCTATTCTTATTGATAGCATCAACAAGGCAGCCACCTTGACTATTTGAGAATCATTCTTGATTCCTCCTGCTCCTTCAACTTTGACATCCATACATTCATCAACTCCTATCAATTTTATCTTCTGTGTTTGTTGAAAATCTGTCCATCTTTCTCTGTCTTGACTGCCAGACCTGTACTGTAGTTTAAGTCACTATGAACTTTCATCTCGGTTACTCTTATAACTTTTTAACTCTCTCTGACTTCAGTTTTGACATTCTCTAACTCATTCTCTACAAGACAGTCAGAGGCTAATCTTGTCATTTTAATCTCCTGTTAAAAAACACTTGAAAAGTTTTCCCAATGCCCTTGGATAAATACCTTTCTCTGGTTCACAATGTTCTCCACAATTGAGCCCCTTTCTACCTTTTGCTTTCACTTTCTGCCATTTTACGGCATACCCACAGCATGGCCTGCACTCCAGTATTAGAACAGGGGCACAAACACTCATACCTACGGGTGATGGGATGAGGGAAGCAGGCTAGGGTAAGAGAATGGTGGAAAGGCAGGGATGGAAATAGACTGGAAGTGCATAACTGATTCAAGGGGCAGCTTGAATACTGGCCCCTTTTTCAATAGAGGATGGAAAACAGAATTTTTATGTAAAATCTCCTGATCTATAAAAATTAGCTCAAAAATTTTAAGAATATCGTGCAGACTAAATGAAACTCTGGAGCTCTGGTAACATAGTTCCTAAGGCATTTGACTGCTAACCAGAAGGCCAGCAGTTCAAACCCACCAGCCACTCCTTGGAAGGAAGGTTGGGCAATCTACTTCCATAGTGATACTGCCTCAGAAACCCAAGGGGGGGGGGTCACTATGAGTCAGGTCTGACTCCATGGCACATAACAACAACAACAACAACAAATGGAACACATATATGGGCTGGATTCAGCTACTGACAACAGCTTGTGCCCTCTGCATTAGACCAAATGCAGGATGTTCCTGGACACAAAGAGGTCTTATTTATCTTAACATTCCTAGACCCTGAGACATCTTAGGTTCTCAGAAAATGTGCACTGAATAATGAGAGTTCTGGCACATCCAGGGAGAATATTTTTATGGCCAGAATCTAGTATTTATGATAGTTATCATATACTGAGCCCTTACTGTATATCAAAGGCCCCTGGATGGTGCCAACAGAGAGTGTGCTCAGCTATCAAATGAAAGGTTGGAAGAATAAGTCTACCCAGAGGTACCTCAGAAGAAAGGCCTGGCAATCTAATTCTGAAAAATAAGCCATTGGCATAACATACTACACAAAAACATTGTTCCGCATCCTACTTTGGCGAGTAGCGACTAGGATCTTAAAAGCTTGCAAGCGGCCATCTAGATGCAACAATGGGTCTTTCCTTGACCAGAGCAAAGAAGAATCAAGAAAACCAAAGATTCATGGAAACAATTAGTCCAAGTAACTGGTATACCGTGCAATCCTCAGCCTATACAACCATGACACTGGAAGAACTAGATGTGCCCAGCTACTACTGTCAACCATTCAGAGAGGCATCTATGTAGGAGATCTTGGACAGAGTGGGAGAACAATGTAGAACAAAACTTAAAATCATCAAGGAAAAAAAAAAGAAAAAAAGGGATCAGGTTTGCTGGTCTGATAGAGCCTGATGGAACCCCCAAGACTATGGCCCCTAGCTGTCCTTCAGGTCTGGAATTGAACCCACTCCCTTGGCTTCCAGCCAAACAAAAGACAGGCATATGAGTTGAACATTTACCTGAGGTAGATACACTCCTTGGAGAGATCAATCATGAGATAAAGAAGGGCTGTGTATGCACAGGGATACAGCCCAGGGGGCAGGAGTACATGGGAGGGAAGGACACAGGGAAGAGGTAACTATGGGGAGAAAGTGGGAAGGAAGATGTTGCATTGTGGGAAATTGCACTCAATGTCAAGAGACAAAGTGTATGTGAGCTGCTGTATGGGAAGTGAATTTGCTCTGTAAACTTTCACCCAAATCACAACAAAAATTAAAAAAAAAAAAAAAAGCCATTGAACACCCTATGGTGTTTTACTCTGACACATATGGAGTCACCATGAGTGGGAATGAACTCAGCGACAATTGATTTGGTTGCTGCACACAAAGCACTGTGCTAACGTTTTCACATACATCACACTCAGTCTTCACAAGGAAGTGAACATTCTCTTCCTCTATTTTTAGATGAAGAAATATAGACAGGAACAGGGTAAGTCACTTTCCCAAGGTGAGAGAGAGAGTGAGTAGAACAGGGAGTATTTAAGTTTGTTCAAACTTGAGAGCTCACGATTTGTATGTGAATACAAATATTTGTATGTGCTTTGTATTTCTTTTCATAAAAGAAGGCAAGTACTTCTGGGCATTAGAGATACCTACGTTATTCATAACATCTGATACTGACTTTTCATTAAATTTGAAAATTTTATATGGATCAAGCATATCAATACAGAAAATAAAGAGTGCTTCTAAAATGTTGGTATTCTAGCTGGTGGGGACTTTAAAATGGTAAAAAGCACTGTCAGCTATAGTGTGAATTTCCAAGTCACAGCTCATTTAGGGTAGTGATAAGTTAATTCAGAAACAACTCATGCTTTCCCAGGCATCTTGCTACCCTATAAATTCTAAAATTTCCATAAAGAATCTGAAGGTTGAACTCCACCTCGAGGTGAAAAGATTACTCTCATTTTTCTGATTTTGCTACAAGCATCAGAAATCATTTTACCATGAAAGACAAACAGTAAAGATAAAAACCCACAGTTTGAAAATCTAAACATTTTAGAAAATATTTGAAAAAATCTAAAATATTACTGAGGCTGCTGTCCATGAACTAGGTCTGCAATAAGTATAACTTGACATACTAACTACATTGTTGCTAAGCAGTTTTATAAAGTGGGAAAAATAAACTTGGTACATCTGTTTCGAGTGTTTCCTAACAGAGGTAGCATGGGTGCTGGCTAAGCCCTGAAAAGAATCTTGTTCTGAAGACCACGACATTTAACAACTGCCATTTAGGCAGCTCTAACCTTGCCCAAGGAGACAGCAGAGGGGCAGGAATACATAGGAAAGAAGGACACAGGGAAGAGGTAACTACAGGGAGGAAGTGGAATGAAAGCTGTTACACTGTGGGAAATTGCAGTCAATGTCATGAAACAAAATGAACTACTGTATGTAAAATGAATTTGCTCTGTAAACTTTCCCCCAAATCACAATATAAATAAACAAATAAGTAGCTCCAACCTGCATGCAGAGAACACCTTTAAAGAACACAAAAAACAAAAGTTTGCACACTGGGGGCCAAAACAAAACCACAAGAAACAGTGGCCACTGAGTTGACTCCTACTCACAGCAACCTCATGTGTCAGAGTAGAACTGTGCACCCACAAGGTTTTCAATGGCTGATGTTTTTGGAATTAAATCTCCAAGGCCTTTCTTCTGAGGAGCCTCAGCATGAACGCCAACATCGAACCTTTCCGTTAGCAGCCAAGTGCCATTTGCACCACCCAAGGGCTCCATACTGGGAGAAAGACAAGTCAATTATTTTACTTGCAACTCTGCAGAACTTGCTAAGCAGATACATTTCCATGCTGAAAAGTCAAGCGTGTTTATTTTATATGATCTTTGATATGAAATATATATTATTGTTGTCATCTTTTCCTGACTGCTGCAACAGGTTCCTAACTAATCGGTCAGCATCCACTCTATCACCTGTCCAATCTGCTCCCCACACTGCAGCTATAACAAACTTCCTGAGAAGCTAATCTAATTGTATTACCTCCTAAAGCCCTCCCTGGATTACCCCTGTCCATAGTCCTCAACATGGACCACTCCAGCTTCATTTGCATGGCACCAGTTCCTGCAACCATGGACTTTCAGTACTGTCTGTTCACCAGACTGCCTGCTACACCAAAGTTAACCAGCTTCTTCAGATCTCAGTTCAATTGTTAGCAGAAAGGCCCTCAGCTGTCAAGGTCAAAGCCCCCTGTTACATGCATTGTCACCACCAAGAATCTCTAATTCTTATCATTCATCAGAGTTGAGATTTCAATCTGTTTGTGACATTCTTTGAATAATGTCTCCCCATGAAGACATCAACCAACTCGAGAGGAGAGACTGTGTCCATTTATGTCCACTAGCTTCTTCTCAGTATCTAGCAGAATAAGAAGCAGAACAAAAGAGTTTATAATGTAAATTTAGGCTTTAATTTTGAGGGGCAAAGAAAGTGGGTCTTCCCTACTAGGAGGCAGATTATTGAACACTTGAAAAATATTATAAAAGATGGAGAAAATACATGCTAAGAATTCCATGCATAAAATATAGTTCTTAGCAGAATCTTAGAATTTGCAATCTGGATAGTTCCTTAGCATTTATGATATGATTTCAATTAGTGGATTATCTATACTCTTTCTTTCTCTTTCCTCATCCTTCCCCCTTTTTTCGTTTTAAAAACATGCTTATTGAGATGCAATAAACATGTAATAAAATTTACCCATTTAAGTGAATTTCAGGGTTATGTAATCATCATATTCATTAGCAATCAATGGTCATTCCCCTCCCCAGCCGTACCCTCAACTTTAGGAAATGACTAATCTTATTTTTTGTCTCTACGGATTTGCCTATTCTGGACTTCTATATAAATAGAATCATACAATGTGTACTGTTTTGTTTCTGATTACTTTCCCTTAGCATAATGTTTCAAGGTTCATTCTTGCAAATTTATCAGAACTTTATTACCTTTTATGGCTGGATAATATTTTAATGTACAGACAGTCCCTGCGGTTATGAACTTCTGACTTGCCTATAAGCCATAGTTATGAACCAACTCTGAAAAACCCTATTATATTAAAAATTTGAGGTGCATACAATGGTTCATAATAACAAACAGGTGCTACTTCATGACACACATCAAAACACTTTATGTTATTATGTTATGTTTTTATTATTATGTTAAAAATATTCTTAATGTATCTGGAAGTGTTTCTTTAATGCTTTTTATGCATTATATACTCAAACATTTGACTGATGGTAGAGATGAATCATACCTAATTGTTCTGACTTACATACAAATTTAACTTAAAGACAGATTTAGGAACTCAATTCATTCATAATCTGGAGATTGCCTTGTGTATGTGTGTGTGTGTGTGTGTGTGTATCATCCTGTTGTTGTTGTAGGTGCCATCGAGTCATTTCCAACTCATAGTGACCCTATGCACAGCAGAACTAAACACTGCTTGGTCTTGTGCCAGCCTCATGATCCTTGCAATACCTGAGCCCATTGTTGCAGCCATTGTGTCTATCCATATTGTTGAGGGCCTTCCCCTTCCTCATTGACCCTCCACTTTACCAAGAATGATATCCTTCTCCAGGGACTGGTCCCTTCTGACAACATGACCAAAGTAGATGAGATGAAGCCTGGCCATTCTCACTTCCAAGGAGTATTCCAGTTCCACTTCCTCCAGGACAGATTTATTAGTCTTTTTAGCAGACCATGGTACACTAAGCATTTTTCTCCAATACCACAACTCAAAAGCATCAACTCTTCTTCATTCTTCCATATTCATTGTCCAGCTTTCACATGAATATTGTGGTGACTAAAAATACCATGGCTTGGGTTAGGCACACCTTAGTCTTCAAGGAGACACCTTTGCTCTTCATCACTTGAAAGAGGTCTTTTGCAGCAGATCAGCCCAATGCAATACGTTGTCTGATGTCTTGAGTGCTGCTTCCATTGGTGTTGGTTGTAGAACCAACTAATATGAAATCCTTGACAACTTCAATCTTTCCTAAATCCACCATGAAGCTGTTTATTGGACAAGTTGTG
>NW_006921603.1:12188209-12215830 GCF_000298275.1 Orycteropus afer afer | reverse complement strand
TTGTTAATGAATCTTCATCCAATCCTGATGTTACATTCTTCTTCATATAATCCAGCTTCTCAGATTATTTGCTCAGCATACAAGTTGAATCAGTATGGTGAAAGGATACAACCTTGACGCACTCCGTTCTTAATTTTGAACCATGCAGTACCCCTTTTTCTGTTCGAATGACAGCCTCCTGATCTATGTACCAGTTCCTTATAAGTACAATCAAGTGCTCTGGAATTCCCATTCTTCTCAATGTTATCCATGATTTTTTATGATCCGCACAATTGAATACTTTTGTATAGTTAATAAAACATAAGTAAACATCTTTCTGGTATTCTTTGCTTTGAGCCAAGATCCATCTGATATCAGCAATGATATCCCTCATTCCACATCTTCTTCTGAATCCAGCTTGCATTACTGGAAGCTCTCTGTCAATATACTGCTGCAACCATTTTGGAATTATCTTCACTAAGATTTTACTTGCTTGTGATATTAATGATAGTGTTTGATAATTTCCGCATTCTGTGGGATCACCTTTCTTTTGAATGGGTACAAATATGGATCTCTTCCAGACAATTGGACAGGTAGCTGTCATTCAAATCTCTTGGCATAGCCGAGTGAATGCCTCCAATGCAGCATCCATTTGTTGAAATACTTCAGTGGGTATTCTGTCAATTCCTGGAGCCTTGTTCTTTACCAATTCCTTCAGTACAGCTTCGACTTCTTCCTTCAATACCATTTGGTTCTTGATCATATGCAACCTCCTGAAATGGATGAACATTGACCAATTCTTTTTGGTACAGTGACTCTGTGTATTCTTTCCATCTTCTTCTGATGCTTCTTGCATCATTCAATATTTTGCCCATAGAATCTTTCAATATTGCAAGTTGAGACTTAAATTTTTTCCTCAGTTCTTTCAGCTTGAGAAATGCTGAGCATGCTGTCCACATGAAATGTCTTTGTACATTTTATTATAGTAATTGGCTTTGTCTTCTTGAGCTGCTCTTTGAATTTTTCTGTCTGGCTCTTTTATCTTGTCATTTCTTCCATTTGCTTTAGCTAAAGCAAATGGAAGAATGTGTGTATCATATTAGGTTTTATCTTTGCATCAGTTGATAGATGTTTGGGCTGTTTCTACTTTTTGGCTGTTGTGAAAAATGCTGCTATGAATATTTGTGTACAAGTTTTTGTATGGGTAAATGTTTTCATTTCTCTTGGGGATATATCATGGGAGAAAGATGTCACAGTTTGTTTCCTTAAAGATTACAGCCTTGGAAACCCTGTGGGGGTAGTTCTACTCTTCCCTACAGGGTCAGTATGAGTTGGAACTGAGTCAGTGGCAATAGGTTTGGGTTTTTGGGTTTTTTTTGTTTGTTTGTTTTGGGGTATTGTGGTAGTTAAGTTTGTGTGTCAACTTGGCTGGGCCTGGTTGAGTGGCTGGGCAGCTGGATGTAGTATTCTCCGTGATGAGACTGGTAATCAACTCCATGGTGGAATCTACTGTGAGCAGCTGAGAAGCTGCTTTAGAGGTGTGGTCTGCTTCCTGTATGTAAGGAGAATCCTTAAAGAATCGTCTCTAGCTTATGACACACTTGAACCCTGCATGGAGCCATGTCCTTGTTCAACAACCTGCCACGCTCTGCTGACCTTAGGACTTCCAGTGGACTTGAATTAATGGCCTGCCGTGTGGTTTGGTAACATTGGGACTGTGCGTTTTTACTCGTCAACCTTTGGCTTGTCAGTCTCCAAAGCCAGCAGCTGTCTGAGTGAAGAAAAACCTCTAGCTTCAGTGGGCCAGAAGCAGGAGGCAGAGCTGAAGCCCAAGGTTGAGGGCCTTTCACCCAGCTCCTAGAGCCTGGCACTTTGAACTCAGACTTAAAGCCTCCAAACTGTTAGAGAATAAACTCCTGTTTGTTCAAGCAATTCCATTTATGGTATACTGTTAGAGTGGCACTAGGTAACCAGAACAGGTATATAACTACAATAGGAATTTTTGGGTCATCCGGTAACTCTAGGTTTAATATTTTGAGGGTTTACCAAAATGTTTTCCAGAGCAGCTGCACCATTGAGAATTCCTACCAGCAATGTGTAAGAGCTACAATTCTTCCACATCCTTGCCAACATTTGTTCTTGTATGTCTTTTTGATTATAGCCCATCATAGTGAGTGTAAAGTGGTACCTCACTGTGGACTGATTTGCAAATCTCTTGAGCATCTCTCAATAAGCTTATTGCTATTAGTATACCTTGTTTGGAGAAATGTTTATTCAAAACATTTGCCCATTTTTAATTGGGCTATTTGCCTTATTATTATTATTTTTTTTAATAAACTGGTTGCTTTTTAATTATTTTACTGTAGGTATCTATGACATAGCACAGAAAAGGAGATAGATAAGAACAAAAGAAAAGCCAAATTGGTTTTACATAAAAGCAGAAAATTACGGAATCAGACACAGTTAGAGATCCAAAGACAGTGGCAAGGGCAGAAGTTAACCTACTTACAAGAAGAAAGGAAGTGTCTCTTCCTCTCCTTTTCTCACTCTTTCCTTCCCACTTAACTGCTGAGCTTCTATAGACAGCAAACAGAGATGAGCGCTTTTCCTTGAACAACTCAAGACCTTTAAGAAGCCCTGTGAATCCCTGGTACATAGCATTGTGTCTGACAGATAAGAAAGACTTTATATTTGTTTGAACAAACAGATCACAATATGATGTTTCTGAAATTCTAAAACAGGTTGTCTATGTGAGCTACAAAAAAAGATAGGCTTTAGAGGTAAAAGGAACAGAGTTCAAGTCCTAGTTACACTACTACCTAACAGCTGTGGGACCTTAGAAACATACTTGCTATCTCTTAGTCTCAGTTCCTTATGAGTAAAGCAGGGCTAGTACATACAATAAAAGGAGCTCTGGTGGCACAGTGACTAACTAAGGCATTTCACTGCTAACTAAAATGTTGGTGGTTCAAACCCACCAGCCACTCCACAGAAGGAAGATGGGGCAATCTACTTCCGTAAAGATTTACCACCTCAGAAAGAAACTCAAATGTGGGTTGCTATGAGTTGGCATCAACTTGATGGCAATGAGTTTGCTTTTGGAATATGTACAATACTGGGTAAAAACCAGAATGAAATTGTCTAGCTTAGAGCATGGAACATGATAGCTGTTTGAAAATTTCTAGTTTCTTTCATTTTATGAAACATTTATTTGTAGGTCTATATAACAATTTAGTTAGACTGCCTCAAAAGTGTATATTATATTAGCACAGATGTTCCCATCATTATAGAAACACAGGTTTACACACAAAAGATTAAAATTATTTTAAGGATTCATAATCTTTTATGTGGGAGCTCAGGTGGCATAGCACCTAAGGCATTTGACTGATAACCAGATGTTTGGCGTTTCAAACCCACCAGCCACTCCTCAGTAGGAAGATTGGGCAATATATTTCTGTAGAGATATCGCCTTGGAAACCCAAGGAGGGGTCGCTATGAGTTGCAAATGACTTAACAGCAGTGAGCTTTTTTTGTTTTTTGATCTTCTATGTCAGCAAGATACCAGGGAGTCAAGGACTCTTTGGAGTGAGTTCCAGCTCTCCCCAGTTTTAGTTTTGTGATCTTTCAACGAGCAGATTGAGACCTCATCTATAAATTTAGGATAAATAATTCCTGTTCTACTTTTTACATAGGGTTATTGAGGGGATCAAATGAGATTACAAACAAACTGAATGTCATTTTAGAAAAAATTAGTATTAAAAAGTAAACAAGCTAATGAGATACTAGATGAGACTTTATTTTGCAAATTGTCAAGCTCTGAAAGTTAGTGTTTTTTTTTTTTTTTTTTAATTTCTTCCAAAAGACTTTAAAAAATACTCCTAACAGGCTCTCACCTAGATTTCTGAAATAGATTCTAGACACTTCCCTGCCTCCAGTCTCTCACAATTGAAACTTACGCTTTACAAACCACCATCTGATCTGTTGTCTGAAAACTATTCTTCCTTTAAAAATTTTTAGAGAAATCTAATACCTATTAAAGTTATAATAAACTCCTTGACTGTGTATCTGGGGGCTACTGAGATACGAACCAAAGCCAATGATAACCAAACAGTGGAACTAGCACTAGAGTATGCAGAGATCAAAGGCCTTGAAATGACAAGTAATTCAATAGCTCTTTGGAGTATAGTTTCTCATAGGTTGCACCTTATGTATATGTGCATCCATCTAGCTATCAATGGACATTTATTAATCAACTATTATATTTTAGGCACTCAGAATAAAAGGATGGATAAATTATAATGCATAACATCAGTCTCTTCAGTTTTGTGATTCTATTGTTCAAGTCTGATTTCCCATTGCTGCCCCACAAAGACCCAATCTATACTCACTACTCCATAATCCACATTGTTTGATTCACCTGTTAAACACTCTCCTACTTAGCATTCATTAAGGAGTCCTGGTGCTGCAGTGGTTAAAGTTTTTGGCTGCTCCACAAGCAAAAAATGAGGCAGTCTGCTTCCATAAAGATTTACAGCTTTGGAAAAACTATGGGGACAGTTCTACCACTTCTACTTTGTCCCATAGGATTGCTATAAGTCAGAATCAACTTGTGGTGGTTATGTTTGTGTGTCAACTTGGCTGGGCCTGGTTGAGTGGCTGGGCAGCTGGTTGGTGGTAGTTATTCCCCATGATGAGACTGGCAATCAACTCCATGGTGGGATCTACCAGAAGCAGCTGAATAGCTGCCTATGGGATGTTGTCTGCTTCCTGTATATAAGCAACAGCTTTGGGAATGGTCTCTAGCTTATGGCACACTTGGACTGGTGTGTAGTCATGTTGTTGTTCAGCAGCCTGTCATGCTCTGCCAACCTTGGGACTTATTATGGACTTGAATTTAACGGCCTGCTTCATGGTTTGGTAACATTGGGGCTGTGGCAGCCTCAGCAGCCAGCAGCTGTCGGAGTGAAGAAAAGCCTCTAGCTTCAGTGGGCAGGAAGGCAGAGCTGAAGCCCAAGGCTGAGGGGCTTTCACCCAGCCCCTAGAGCCTGGAACTTTGAACTTGGACTTAAAGCCTCCAAACTATGAGAGAATAAACTCTTGTTTGTTCAGGCCATTCCATCTGTGGTATATTCATGTCGGAGCAGCACCAGGTAAACACAACACAACTCGATGGCAATGGGTTTGGTTTTTGGTTTAGCAGTCAATTACATGTTCATCTTTCAAGGTTCATATTAAAGGCACTGTCTTCTAAGTAATCTTCCCTAACCCCTGAATTAGATGGGATTCCTTCCTCCTTTGAATTCCTGTAACATTTAGTTTTTCTTTTTCTCCCTCTAATACACTTTTACCTGGTATGCCTTTCCAGATAAAAAGTCTATTATCCTCATTGATGCTATAGAATAAGCTGCTTAAGAGCAAGGCCTATGTTCTTCTCCTAGAGATTCCTGTAGGGTTCAGTACAGTGCCCGATGAAACGCCCTCTCAAGAAATAAGAGATTTCTAGATAGTTAGAGCTTACTGCTTCCACCTGTTTTAACATAAACTAAGGGTATGAGTCAGGGCTGACTCGATGGTATATAACAACAACAACAACAACAAGAGTAAAAACAGTCAAAGCTCATACTGATCACGTGGTATTCTCTGACAAGATATATCTGGCAACGATCCTAGGATGGTTTAGCGAGCAGCAGAGCAAGTACCAGCTTTAGGAATAATCACACAATGACTAACAATGATAAACAAGTGTTAATATTTTATAACAATACATATTAGGTTGAACCACAAGAAATTTTTACTTACAAAAGTGGCAATTTCATATGATTCAATTTAGTACATTGCTAATTTATATATTATTTTCCTCTGCTTTGGCCTTAGCTTTCAATAAGTCCCCATGAGAGTAGGGATTTTCGCATGTTTTAGTCACTGTTATATCTCCAATGCCTGGAACATAATGGTACTCAGGAAATATTTGTTGGATTAATCAATGAATTTACCAAGAACCTATTATTTCCCTTACCCTTTGCTATGATATTTATTCTTTATACACCATTTGACTGCTAACAGAAGGCTGGCGGTTCAAACCCACCAGCCACTCCTCAGAAGGAAGACTGGGCAATCTGCTTCCGTAGCGATACTACCTTGGAAACCCAAGGAGGGGTCACTATGAGTCAGGTCTGACTTGATGGTACAGAACAACAACATATACCATTTGCTTCCTCATAATATCCTTATTTTTCTCATTCTTCAGATGAAGAAACTGAAGCTTGGAGATGTCAAGAACTTACCTAAGACCATATTCTTAACCATTACCTTATGGTAGGCCACTTATATTTATGCTATAAAAGTTGTCAAAATTAGAACTATATTTCCTCTTTTGACTAGACCATGTACAGATTGTACTGGGAACAGTGAGAAATTTTAGGATACCCCCCCCCCCCAAAAAAAAAGTGAGAGGAGAAGCTCATGAGGTGGAGAGATGGGTTTGGGGAAGCTGTTTGTTCTTGGTGAAATATTGTATGAAACAGTATCTAAAAATTATTCTCAGTCCTGCAGGTCCTCTGTCTGAAGGTGGGGCTCTTCAATTGTTTTGAGACTTGCAGTCCCACAACTGGTGTTATTTACTTGGAAACAAGGGGTGGATGATGGGTAGCTTTTGCCTGCAGCTTACAAGTGAGACTCTCCTGTAAGCAAGGGAGTATTCTGACCCATTTTATCACTTCCTCTGTGTATGAAGTTAGGGGTCTAGTCTTTCAAAATCCTGCTTCTTTAAATGTGATACAAAGACTTTTTCCTAATCTATCTATGAGACTATAGTGTCAAAAACAGTAAGTAAATAGTGCTTTTAAATGAGGGAGCTTTAATTTTGAAATTTGCTGATGTTACTCATTCCCCCTCAGTGCACATATACAGTTTATCTTTCAGATAGGGAACAGTGTGACCTTGGGACAAGTTGTTCAAGAACAGGGTAATAATCTATTAGTTCCATTCTTTTTGATGCCATGGGTCTCAGGTCCTGTGGAGGGTATTCCAAGAGTGGCTCATTATAATTTTCACTCCTGATGAAATGTCCTTTCCGTTCACCCTGAAAGAATCAGTTCACTTTCTAAGACATGGGATCAGACCAGTCCCAATATATATTTTCTAAAAGTTGAAAAAAGATAAATGGAAGGTTTCTCATACTTCCTGAAGTAAAATGAATAATTTTGTGCAGTCACAAAATCAGGGTGACCCTCTTAGATGATTAATCCTTTGAGATTTATAAGACATTTTGAAACACAGAAAAAAGGGCCAACATTTGTTTCTAGAACTTTTAGTCTAACCCTGGAAGTTGGTAGGCTATGCAAGGTCTAACTGCATAGGAACCCAATTTAAACATGATTCTAAAAGAGAGATTGCTTCTTTAGTCTAATGACAGCACAATTCAAGTGTAAAGATGAAGGTAGGACTCTATTTTTCAGAATGAATGGGGCATTCACCATACAGAATCATTTCTCCTATGTCAGAAGCAAACACAACAGATAGTCCTTTCTAAGTGATTGAAGGTGGCACAAAATATAAACAATAAACTGTAAGAATACCAATGGAGAAAAATACACCCAGAATTCTCACCAGTTTGGAGCTTTCAGTTTCAGGCAATTGTCTAATACCAACTTCCAAACTGTCATCTTGCTCACTACTAACAGGTTCGGTGCCACTCTGATCCTATGGAACATTAAAAAAGAAAATGGCAAAGATGTCATTCTTCAATCATACTGTAATCAAACTGCACACAACCTTCATCACTGTTGCTTGTTTTATTGTTGTTTTCTCTCTAGAAGTCATTCCTGTTTTCTTCCTTTCTAGTGGACCACCAATTCTTTTCCAGGTGTCTGTCCTTCTGGCCATGCAGTATGTATTAGGGGAAGTGGAGCCTTATTCTCTGTTCCAGGCCTAACTGCCTTAAGGCTAATCCCCTTCTATTTGCTAATGAGTTAGTCAGGAATGGGCATGTGACTTTATTCTGTCCAATGAGATTCAGAGAGGTTTGTGGGTGACTTCCAGAAAAGTTCTTCCTTGATCTTAAGACAGAGCCACAAGAAGTTTCCACATCTCCCAAATTAACAAAAAAGCATAAAGAAAAATGGCCATGGGTAGCCATTTGATAGCCATGAGGAAACCAACCTTAGCCTGAAGCTGACACTGTAGATGACAGGGAAAATATAAAGAGATAGAAAACATTGGTTCTTTGATGGCAAAACTGGGCCACTGAATCAACCAATTCTGGAGTCCAGCCTTACGTTTGGCCACCATTATGGACTGAAAAGGTAAGTTGAAGTCCTAACCCTCAATACCTGTGAATGTCACCTTGTTTGGAAATAAGGTCTTCAGTTAACATGAGTTCTTATTAGAGTGTTGTTGTTGTTGTTTTCCGTCTAGTCATCCCCGACTCATAGCGACCCCTCCTTGGGTTTCCGAGGTAGTATCACTACAGAAGTAGGATTGCCCAACCTTCCTTCCGAGGAGTGGCTGGTGGGTTTGAACCGCCAGCCTTCTGGTGAGCAGTCAAGTGCCTTAGGCACTATGCTACCAGAGCTCCGTCTTATGAGAGTAGGGTAGGTCCTAATCCCACCTGAGTGGTGTCCTTATAAAAGAGGAGAAGAGACACGGAGACAAAGAGGAAACATGGCCATGTCAAGATGCCTTGGGCTACCAGAGCTGAGAGAGACAGAAAAGAAATCTCCTCCTAGAGCCTTTGGCTAGACCATAGCCCTGTTGACACCCTGAATTTGGACTCTTAGCCTCCAAGAATGTGAGAAATTAAAGTTCTGTTGTTTAAAGGCACCCAGTTGCAACTGACTTCTGCAGAGATACAGCCTCAGAACCCCAAGGAGGGATCGCTATGAGTCGAATCGACTCGATGGCAGTGAGTTTGGTTTTTTTGGTTTGTAGTTTGTGGCATTTTGTTACAGCAGCCCTAGGAAACTAATAGACTCATTTTCTATGAGTTAATACTTTTCCTTATTGTTTCAGCCAGTTTGAGGCAGCTATTCAGTTACCTCCAACCAAAGCCTTTTAAACTGAGGCATAGGATTCTAAGCTATTTGAAATAAGGAGCTGTATTTATTTTGTTATTTCTGAAACTGGTCCCCAGCAAGGTGTCTGGCACACAGAATGCCCATGACAACTACTGGCTGAACCAATGACTGAACTGAGTACTTGTTTTCTCGATAATTCCGCTTTTCAGCAGACTCCTTTATGTATTTAATTAATATAATTGAAACATCTGATAATAATAAACTCTATTAAAATTCTAAAACATAGTAGACATCTTCTCAATATATGATATATAAAATGTTCTAGCTCTTTAACCAGAGGTTTCTTTACTTTCTGGGAGTATTTAAGGGAGGATAAAGATGGTAATAAAGTAGCTACTTTGTATTTATCTAGATTTTAATTTTAAAACATCATTATCCTGGCATTACCACACTCTTGGGTGTGATTATTTGTAGAGAAATCAGCTGATTTGGGGGCATTTAACTTCATTCAAAATGTAAGAAATACAAATTAAAGCAAAGAGATAATATTCTTTCATCTATCAAATGGACAAGAGAATAATCAGTAATGGTAATTTGAGGAAAACAGTAATTTTTACACAATATTGAAAGAACTGTAAATTAAGACAACCTTTTCAAAATTAAAGCAAAGTCATATGATTTACAATGTGCGTATTTCTATACTAAAGAATCCTAGGATATATGACAAATATGATTGCACAAGTGTGCAAAAGGTATTTGATGCAGCACTATTTGCAATAACAGTAGAGACAAGAAATAAAAATGTCCATCGATAAAGCATGGTTAGTAAATTATTTTAAGTCTATGCAATGGAACACAAGACAGAACACATAAAGAAAGAAGCAACATGGAAGACACCTACAACATTATGTTATATGTTATATGAAAAAATGTCAGATGCAAAACAGCACATATAGTATGAATCCAGTTCTTTAGTAAAAAAAAAAAAAAAAAAAAAAACCAACATGAATATGGAGTTATAGATACATGCAGAGAAAATACCTGGTAGTAAGTAGAACAAATTTTAAAAATTGACTTCTGGGGAATGGATGAGGGAATGGAACATTTTTTCATTCATTATTTCTACAGTGTTTGAATAGAGAAGAATCAGAATAATTAGCATATATTACTTTTTTTTTTTTTTTAAGAAGGGCTATGAGCAATGTCTAAAAGACAAAAAGGAAGAAAAATCAAGAAAGAAAATAGCGTAGACTTTAGAATATGTCAGATCTAGGTTCAAATCTCAACTTGAGGGCACATTACTTTCTAAATCTCAGAGTATTTGTTTATAAAGTACAGACAATAACACCAGATTAAAAAATACTGTCCTATCAAGTTGCTCTGAGGATTAATGAGTTAACATAAAATGTCTATTAGTACCATACCAAATGCAATGAACAATTTTGAGCTTTTTGTTGAGCCAGGCTTTTCATTCACACTGTTTCATGTATTACTTACGATAACTCTGCATTGGTATGTATTATTGTGATCTCAATTCATGGATGAGAAAAATAATGTACTTTAGGTCACTTACTAAAGAACTGCTTGCCAGTAAGGTAGATATAGGATTCAAAGACAGGTAAGGCAATGCTCTGGGTAACTATGTTCTACTTATTTCTTTTAATATTAAGTATTGATAATTAATCTATGGAAGAAGAGATTCACAGTCTTTCCAAAATCATTAATTAATGGGAAAAACAACGTCCAAACTATTTAGTAAAACTGATTCTGTAAGCTGTAGGGCACCTGGTATCCAACTGGAGCTTCAAACCAGTCAATGTTTATAACTTCAGCACCCCACCTTGTAGAATAAGCCTGAAAGTAGCTACTCCAGTAACCTGGCAAATGGATAGCTCTTGTACCCTTTCGTGAGAGAAGATTTACACCAGGACAGTGGTCACCTGATGTCACTCATCTAATCATGTGTATGTTTCCATGGGGAACAGAAAGTGTTAAAACAAATTTTCAATTAAATTACAAAAATCTTTAATTTTACATTTCTCAGCAATCTGGGTACAGTACATAAGATTTTTTTGATAGTTATCAAATGAATATTAAAATGAGTGTAAAAGTAACTGTTTAATTGCTGCTTCAACTTGGAAAATTTAACATAGGTGAGCCAGCATAGGTTCTACATGGTATAAACTCACTGCGGTCAAGTCGGACCCCACTCATAGCAACCCCTCCTTGGGTTTCAGAGGCAGTATCACTATGGAAATAGATTGCCCAACCTTCCTTCCAAGGAGTGGCTGGTATAAGCATCCTTTTATATTTGAATGAATAAATAAATAACCTCCACATCTACATCTTATACATCCAAACTAGAGGCACAAATGAAGTAAAATTTTTAATTCCAAGCCACGTCTTAAATGAATCACTTATTCCATAAATCCTTCCCTTCTCCTTGTTAAGTGCCTCTAAGTTGGTTCTTACTAATAACATACTATATGCAACAGAATGAAGCACTGCTTGGTCCTGCACCATCCTTACAACTATTGCTGTGTTTAAACCCATTGTTGTAACTACAGTGTGGCCCTTACCTGGGAGGTAATCTCTCTTTCCTTTTAAAACCACCTAATATTTTACCTAAACTTCCTACAGCATTTATCACTTTTCTTATGCCATTTGTCAATTTTGTATTTATAGGTACAGAATATATCTCCCCAATGAGACTGAGAGATCCTTGAATCCAACATCTCTGTCTTATTCATTTGCTTTGTCTGATTCACTTTTATACTCATCCTAGGTCTGTTTCATTCCAAAGTCCATGTCCATGTTCCTTTTAAGTACACCATGCTTCCCTTCTAAAACTTTTCCTGTTTTTAGTTAATGGTTTAATCTGAGATGGCTCCATAGAGGAGCGGTTGAAGCCAAAATCTAGATAGAGAGTAAAGTAAAGCAGAAATAGGAATTAAGAGAGGTTAGCAATAACCATTTACTTTTCTGGGAGAGCTGAAGATTATAAAACAATGTTCATGCTTAAATGGGGCATAGCCAAGAACAACGTGGATTCTGTTCTGAGAACAGAATACCTTATGTGGTAGAGTCTTCAAAATATCCCCACTCACCAGGAGCTTAGAAAACAGCAATCAATCAGTGATGGGAAGGGATACTAGGTCAGCAAGCATGATTTCTAAGGCACAATTGTATCACAGTAGTTTGAAGACCATCTGGCTGATGGATGGTGGCCCACTGACACGTAAGATGATTCAGCCAATCCAGATGGGTGGGTGTCCCTTCCTCTCTTACTGATCTTCAAACCACCTGTCCAAAGCTGCTAGCTCAGTGAAGGCTGCTCAAGGAGAATGACCATTCTCCATGAAGACCACAGTCAGTAGATTCCACTGTGAATTATATTTTATAGATGAAGGAAAGGAAAAGGCAAGGCTCTGATCCTGTGCTGAACACAGCCTTTCTAAAAAGACTGGGAAGAAATGCTATTTTCTCCACTGAGAAGTCTTTTTAAATCTTGGAAGTTAATCATTCCCTCCCATGGGCTCCTCTACATAGAGTGATGATAGATTTATTTTATTTTATTTTTTCCATATTCCCTAACTAGTTCCCATCAAGTCAATTCTGATTCATGGCAACCCCATGTGTGTCAGAGTACAACTGTGCTCTATAGGATTGTCAGTGGCTAATTTTTCAAAAGCAGATCAAGAGGACTTTTTCCAAGACACCTCTGGGTGGCTCGAGCTGTCAACCTTTTGGTTAGCAGCTGAGTGTGTTAACTGTTTACATCACCCAGGGACTCTTCACATTCACCATTTGCCTATAATTTCTCCTTCATCAGACAGTGAGAATCTTGAGAGCAGCAATTATGTTATATATGAGTAGGCTCTCAATAAACTAATTAAGGACTTTACTATGGACTAGGAAAAGCATTTTTGACCAGGTAAATGTTCAGTAGTATTGTTCTCTACCCTCTTTCCTCATTTAACATGACAAAAGAGTATTAGTGTATATAACTGTTTTCCTTTTAATTGACTAAAGATTCTACTAAGCAAAGTAAATTTAAAAAGAGGAACAATTCCACTTCACTGATAGAGAGTTCTTTCTTTAGTAAAACTTATGTTGGTTTACATTTCATCATTCCATGGTTCCTAAATTCAATCCCTCTTCAAAAAAACCACAGCATGATTTATTAGTCTTATTGTCCACTTAAATTCACAAATATTTCTTTATGGAAAGTCATGTTTACTAGATGTGACAAATTGAGTTTGTTTCTTCTTCCCCCAATCATAGGCACATTTACTAGGCTACTCAGAAATGCAGAAAGGTTGTGTGCAATCAAAGATAAAATAGATAAAACAGAAATCATGCTAATTATGCTAATGATGCTAATTGGGTAATCAACCTATCCTTTATGAAATAGGTTTATTTAGTATTGAAAAAAAGCATCACTTCTGGGGAAAAGAAAAAAAAATTAAGGTTCTTGTTTTTATAAAGATATTCTAAATGATTTAGATTGGCTTGTCAAGGACTAGAATACATATCTTGCAAGCCAAGTATACTCGAGTCTTCCTTACATCTTATGAAATCACTTCAGTGGCTTCCTAGTTAGACTTCCCACTTCAAGATACCTTTGACATTCCTTTTAGACTAATCTACCTGAAATAGAGGAGCTCTGGTAGCACAGTGTCTAAGGCACTTGACTGCTACCCAGAAGGCTGGCGGTTCAAACTCACCAGCCACTCCTCAGAAGGAAGGCTGGGCAATCTACTTCTGTAGTGATACAGTCTTGGAAACTCAAGAAGAGGTCACTATGAGTTGGGTCCGACTTGATGGCACATAACAACAACCTGAAATAGAGCAGTGATCAGACTATTTCATTGTTTGAAGAGTTTTCAACAGTTCCAAGCTTAAAGTATGACATTCAAACTTCTGAGCTTTAAATTCAACTTTCTCATTTGACCTCAACTTATTTTTCCAAATTTGACTTCTATAACTCCATTTAATATGCCTTATGTTCTTCTCCCTATTTCACACCCAGAGATTTCCTGCCTCTTTACTTTTGCTTGTGCTATTGCTACACCCTTACTTTAACCAGATTTGTATTTAAAAATCTAATATATTCATCAGAAAATAGGTGTAATGACACTTCTTCCCTGATTCCTTTACTGTTGTTGTTAGGTGCCATCAAGCCGGCTCCGACTCACAGTAACCTTATGTACAACAGAAGGAAATGCTGCTTGGGCCTGTGCCATCCTCGCAATCCTTGCTGTCCTTCAGCACATCGTTGCAGCCACTCTGTCAATTCATCACATTGGGGGTCTTCTCCTTTTTTGCTGACCTTCTACTTTACCAAGAATGATGTCTTTCTCTAGGGATGGTCCTTTCTGACAACACGACCAAAGTAGGTGAGACGATGTCTGACCATTCTTGCTTCCAAAGAGCATACTGGCTGCATTTCTTTCAGGACATATTTCTTGCCCATAGAATCCTTCAATATTGCAACTCAAGGCTTTATTTTTTTCTTCAGTTCTTTCACATTGAGAAATGCTGGGCATATTTTTCCCTTTTGGTTTTCTAACTCCAGGTCTTTGCACATTTCATTAAAATACTTTGTCTTCTTGAGCTGCCCTTTGAAATGTTTTCAGCTCTTTTATCTCATTATTTCTTCCATTCATTTTAGCTACTCTCCATTTAAGAGCAAGTTTCAGAGGCTTTTCTGACATCCATTTTGGTCTTTTCTTTCTTTCCTGCCTTTATAATGACCTTTTGCTTTCTTCATGGATGATGTTCTTGATGTTAGTTATCCCACAACTTGTCTGATCTTTGGTCACTGGTGTTGAATGCATCAAATCTATTCTTCAGATGGCCTCTAAACTCAGGTGGGATATAGTTAAGGTTGTATTTTGACTCTTGTGGGCTTGTTTAAATTTCCTTCAGCCTCAACTTGAACTTGCATATGAGCTATTGATGGTTTGTTCCACAATCAGCTCCTGGCCTTGTTTTGGCTGAAGATATTGAGCTTCTCCATTGCCTCTTTCCACAGATGTAGTCGATCTGATTCCTGTGCATTCCATCTGGTGAGGTCCATGTGTATAGCTGGCATTTATGTTGTTGAAAAAAGGTATCTGCAATGAGCAAGTCATTGGTCTTGCAAAATCCCCTCATGTGATCTCCAACACCATTTCTTTCACAAAGTCCTTATTTTTCAACTGCCAACAATTCTTTTAATCCAACTTTTGCATTACAATACATCTTGATGGCATAGTTAGTCAATTTCAGACTGCAGAAGTTGGTAAAAATCTTCAATTTCTTCATCTTTGGCTTTGGTGGTTGGTGAGTAAATTTGAATAATAGTAGTATTAAATGGTCTTATAGGCATATGATCAAAAGGAAGGTTGGGCAATCTACTTCCACAGTGATACTGCCTCGGCAACCCAAAGAGGGGTCGCTATGAGTCAGGTCCGACTCCACGGCACATAACAACAACAACAACAACAACAACAACAACATAAGCATATGAATGTTATCCTATAACTGCCAGCACTGTACTTCAGGATAAATCTTGAAACATTCTTTTTGATGATGAATGAAACACCATTCCTATTCAGTTTGTCATTCTCAGCATGTTGTTGTTGTTATGTGCCGTCGAGTCAAACCCGACTCATAGCAACCCCTCCTTGGGTTTCCGAGGCAGTATCACTACGGAAGTAGGATTGTCCAACCTTCCTTCCGAGGAGTGGCTGGTGGGTTTGAACCGCCAGCTGTCTTGTTAGCAGGCAGCATAGTAGACCATTATTCTCTAATTCAAAATGGTGAATATCAGTCCATTTTAGCTGACAAATGCTTAAGATAAGGAGGTTTGGTGGTGTAGTGGTTAAGCGATTTGGTGGCTAACCAAAAGTTTGGTAGTGCAAAACCACCAGTGGCTCTGCAAAATAAAGATCAGGCAGTCTGCTTCTATAAAGATTTATAGCCTTGGAAACCCAAAAGGGGTCACTATGAGTCAGAATTGATTCAATTGCAGTGAGTTTGGATTTTTTTTTTTTTTTTTTTTTGGAATACCTAAGAGATCATTCCATTTCATTTTTGACAACATCCAATTTTCCAGGATTCATATTTCATATATTCCAATTATTAATGGATGCTTGCAGCTGTCTTTTCCCATTTTGAATCATGCCCTGTCAGCAAATAAAGGTCCCAAAAGCTCTACTCCATGCACGTCATTAAGGTCAACTCTACTTTAAGGAGGTAGCTCGTCCCCTGTCACATTCTGAGTGCCTTCCACTGACCTGAGGGGCTCATCTTCCGGCACTATATCAGACAATATTTCAGGGCTATTCATAAATTTTTCCAGTAATATATCAGGCAGTATTTCACTGCTATTCATAAGATTTTGGAGACTTGGAGTTCTGCAGGAGGGCTGCAATAACAAGTACTTAAAGATTTAAAAAATCTAGTAATGACATTTTTTAAATCTTAAAAAATATCTAGATAAAACATTTAGGTATCTTTAAAAAAATCTAAAAATCTGATGAGCCCTTACTGTGTGCAAGGAATAGCACTAAATATTTTATAAACATAATTTAATTCTTCCCACAAATCTACAGAATAAGTTACTATTATGAAGCCCATTTTAAAAGTGAGGAAACAAAAGCCTTTAGAGCTTAACCAGCTCTGTTCATTATGCTAGTAAATGGCAGAACAGTGGGTAGGACTCAAAAATCTGACTTCCAAGATTATGTTCTTAATTACTGTCTCATACACCGGCCCCAACAGTATTACAATTACCAAAGGTATTCCAGTAGAAATGTTAATAATCTCTTACGAATGTGCATAACTGCATGGATTACAATATATATTTGCCTGCATGTAGTCTTAATCCTCATAATTACTTGTTTGCAAAGGCAGGGGAGGCTATTCACCTGGCTTACAGAAATAAAAAAAGAAAAAGACTTTGACAGGTTGTCTTTACCAAGGTCATATGCCCAATAAGAAGAGCAAAGATCAGAAACCGCACCTTCAAATTTTTTGTTCAATGTTCTATTGGGGTTCTTGTTTACTCAACTAGCACACAACTCATGAACCAGTTTTATTATCTGCTATATCCCTGGTGTCCACAACAGTACCTGACACATAACAAAGGCTCAATAAATATCTGTTGAATAAATGAATGAATATGAGACTCATAGTGACCCCCATTGAGTTTTCCAAGGCAGTAAATCTTTACAGAAGCAGATTGTCTCTCTTCCTGCTGTGGAGTGGCTGGTGGGTTTGAACTGCCTACCTTTTGTTTAGCAGCCCAAAGCCTTAACCACAGTGCCACCAGAATTCCTTTGAGATACTATTATTATGTAATAAAAGTACTATTCAATTATGTTATTTAATTATTGTCACCAGGTTGGCAGTTCAAACCCACCAGCCACTTCTCGGAAGGAAGGTTGGGGAATCTACTTCCGTAGAGATACTGCCTTGGAAACCCAAGGAGAGGTCGCTATAAGTCTGAGATGACTCAACAGCACATAACAACAACAACAACATGGCTGTATTTCATCTATTTGGTTATGATTTAAATGGGCTAGCAATTTGCTGGGTAGGAGTTATGCTTAAGCCCTCACTAGGAAACAGCTGTGAGGGTTGGAGAATGGCTTATCTGGAAGGGCTACAAAGGCAAATGGGAAGGAATGAGGAAGTGATCAGAGAACCAGAGAATATCTGGCTGGCCACTTCATATGCCACCCACAGGAGGGCTATCACTCATCATCTGGTGGCAGTTGCAAGAAGTCTACAGTCCTGAGAAGGAACTAAAACTAAAAAGCCCTCTTGAGAGTATAATTCAAATTGTGATGGTGCAATGGAAACATCCCATGGTGTATCCTTTTAGAGAAAAGGATTTATTATTTATTTAGAAATGTAAATGTGATTTAATTATTTTTGAAAAAGAAATGCAAATAATGGCACACTCTAATTTGATTTACATATTGTGATAAGTTACTTGACTCTTACCACTGGCATTATTTATATTTTACATATATTACTAGTCTGCTTTATTTAAAAGTAAAATCAGTCTTCTAAATTTTTAGAATATGATGACTTATGAATGACATCAGGTTATTTATTACTACTGATTCTGCAAATATTATAGCATTTGTAAATTTTGCTTTTTACAATTGACTTAACCATTTCCTTAGTTACTACAGAAACATTTTTATGGTCACACAATTTTAAAAATGAAAATAGTAGCTAATATTGTATAATAGACTGAAATAGGGCAGATATAACATACCTAAACATTTGAATAAACAGTTTATATTTACTGACCACTTACTTTGTGCCATGTGCTTTATATACATTATTTTACTTTATATGTATTATTCTAAGTGTTTCATATACATTATTTCCTTTACTCTTTATGACAACTCTGATGGCATAGTGCTTAAGGCACTTGATGCTAACCAGAAGGCTGATGCTTCAAACCCACCAGCCACTCCTCAGAAGGAAGTACTTCCACAGTGATACTGCCTCAGAAACCCAAGAAGGGGTCAGTATGAGTGGGATCCGACTTGATGGTAGTGAGATAAAGATTTGGTGGTAAAATCACCAGGTACAGATAAAGAAGGGGATGCTGAATAGCATACCTTTTATGGGAGTATTATTGAATTTCTCCAGGCCCCAGTCTCTTAGTCTGAATGTAAGACATAGAGCAACATATTGAAAGCATCTATCTTTCTTATTTAGACCTCATTTAAAATTTACCTTGCCCAAGAGGTCTTCCTATGACTAAACAAAGTGGTCAAATCTTAATTCTCTGTAAGGCACTGGACACTATCTGATAATTCCCTCAGGTTATTTATTTGTTAGTTTATTTGCTATCTTTCTCCCCTCATTAGAATCTAAGCTGAACCACAGCAGGCAGCCTATTCACAGCTTTATCTCTAACTCCCAAAAGAGTGTCTGATGAATAATAAGCACTCATTAAATATTTTTTGAATGGACAATAATGTATATTGTATGAATTTTTATTAAAAAAAGATACTATTTATATATACCTATTTATCTTTGTTGTAGAAGCCAAGGGAAGAGCTGGAGAGATACTAAACAGTAAGCATTAACTTTCTCAGGAAGGTGGGAAGAGGAAAATTATGAACTTTTTCTTCTAATAACTCTTGGTATTGTTTGATTAGTTACTACATACATTTTTTTTCTTTTAGAATTAAAATATAATTCAATATAAAAATATGTGACAAGAATGTAATTAATATTCCCTCATTTGGGGAGACACACAGGTTATATGTAGAAGCAGATGGACATGATAACAATCTTGTTTTATTGGTAATTTCTCCATTAATGGAAAAGAGTAGTTAATTAAAGGCATTTGTGAATACAAGTATTAAAGTGTTTTGAAACCACCAACAAAGGTAATAAAAATAATAAAAGTCTAATAACTTCTGAAATATCTAATTAGGACAAAATGATGTATCTAGGATAAATCTGAAATTTGAGAAAAGTAATTTGAGGAAGGAGCCCCAATGACACAATGGTTAAGCACTGGGTTGCTAACTGAAAAATTGGAGGTTCAAACTCACCAGTGGCTCCATGGGAGAAAGAGCTGGTGACCTGCTCCCATTAAAATTACAGCCAAGAAAACCCTATGGGGCATTTCTAGTCTGTCACATGGGGTAGCTGTGAGCTGGAATTGACTAATGACACCCATCAACACCAACAATACTCATAATGTTAAGTTCTAATACGTTTGTTAAGAAGTATTATATCACTTTATAATCTGATCTCAGACATCTATTTCAGTCAGGGAAATTTCATAACCAATAAATTCTGACTTTGGGATACTAAAAAATATTAAATTTTGGGGAAATGACCATGACAAATTCACCTAATTTACTACAAGCTAATTAGAAGCCAGCTGTGCTAGATGGCACAAGTGGTTAAGTGCTGGCCAAAAGATTGTTGGTTCAAACCCATCCAGAGATGCCTTGGAAGACAGACCTAGAGATCTGCTTCTGAAAGGTCATAGTGTCAAAAATCCTATGCAGCAGTTCTACTCTGCACACCTGGAGCCACAACTCAGAAACAACTCTATGGCAAGTAACAACAATTAGGAGCCACCTTACCTCAACAGGAGATGGGGAACTTGATTGTAATGGGAATGGAGCAACGGCCATCTGATTGACTGCATCTTCATTTCTGTGAAATGTTAAAATAGGCAGAATCAGTTCACATTAAATGCTAAGTTTCTGGTTCAAATTTTAATCACTTCCTCAGATCTCAATTAGAAATACACACACAATGTTATCGAATGAATAAGTAGATATATATCACTTACAAGCATATAAAACTAATTGGAACAAAGAGAGACATATCACTCAAGGGATAGTAAGATACGATTATTAGTGACAAAAGAATGATGACACTTAAGAGTTAGCCAAAACCTGTTTAGTAAGTCAGGTGCTACAGAGAATAATTTTGGGAAGACATCAAATCTTTCTCACTGTGGAGTATTAATTTTTCAAATGTATAACCTCTAGGCCCCATTAATATCTAGAACATCTTGTTCATTGAACTGGAAAGGCTCTCCACCTCCTCACTTGGCTTCTAACTTGGTTCTGCCAAATAAGGGGTGGTAGGTTGTGTACAAGGTACCTTGCATGGGTGGACAATGTGAAGAGGAGTGATGGAAGGATGGAGAGAGCAGAGATCCAGTCAATATTTTGTGGGTTAGAATAATTCTACTCAGCATGCTCACTGGAGCAGAGTATGTGGGAGTGAAACCTCATTACCAGAGTGACAAGCATTCAACAGTTCAGAATACCAGTTCTGACTTTCTGGGGACTATTTCTACCACATTTACTGGCAATTGGTAGGCAGTGGTTCTGTGGAGGATAATCACTATCCTTGCTTTGCATTCATGATGTGTGATTGATATAATTATTATTTCTTTATGTGAAATGTCTGACTTCATGTTTCAGAGTATAAACCCAGGAAGCTAACAAAAATGCTTCATCTTGGTATGCAAAGATCTAAGACTTTCCAAAGATCTATTTCTCTATATCAAGAGTATATCTAGAATTGCCACTTTAGAAGGGACTCAAAATCCAGCCCCATTTTCTTTCTTTCTCATCAATTGGGTAGTGAGTTCATTGACCCATTTCATTCCTGCTTTGGTGCTTTAATCAAATCACTGCCTTTACCTGAAATGACTTTCTTTATTCAATTGATAACACACCCATTAAACTTCAGTGTGAGTTCAATAACCTCAACCAAGTGACTTATTCCCTTTTGTTCAAAGATTATACTATATTGATATCTTCCAAATTTACTTATCAGCCGAGATCTTTTTCTGAGCTTCAGATCTGCATATCCAACTCCTGCTTCCTATCTCCACTAGATGTCTTACAAGTGCCTTAAATAAAACAGAGCATTTTATCCCACTTAGTTCCCAGATGGTTTCATAGTTAATCTTCCCCACCTGAGTAAATGTCAACAACATCTGCCCAGTTGTTCAATCAAGAACCTAGGAATCATTCTTGAAACATTTCACCCCTCAATCCATTAACAAGTCTTGCTGATTCTACCTTTAAAATATATCTTAAATCTTTCCACATCTTCCCATCTTATCCTAGTGCAAACCATCATTACTTCTTACATGAATGTAATGTAAGAGCATCCTACTTGGTCTCTCCACTTCAATCAATTTCTTTCTCTCTCCAATCTATTCTTCACCCAGCAGAGTTATGGTCTTGACACATAAATCTGATTATATTTCTATTCCCTGTATAAAATCCTTCTGTGGATTTTTTTTCCCTTTTTTGTATTTAAGATAAAGTTCAAGATTGTTACTGAGCAATCTGCCCTTGGCTGCCCTCTTCCCCCTGCTCACTGTGCTCAAGCCCAGACATACTCACTTTCTTTTCATTTCTCAGTTGAGTTAAACTCCAGCACCCTCAGGGCCTTCTCTTACCATATTCTCTTCTGTTCCACATGCCTGTCACCCAATTCCTTTCTCTGATTTACTTCTATTTCTCCTTCATATCTTACCATAAATTTCCTTTCCTGAAACAAGCCTTGCAGGACCTCCATTACATGCTTATAGCACCCCATGCAATGACGGCTTTTACACATGTTTCTTTCACAATTTACCTAATTGACTTGACAATTTACTTCAAGTCTGTTTCTCTAGACTGTAAGCTTTCCAAGGACAGGACTCATGCTCTTCCTACTCTCTATTACATATCTAGGACAAACATAAACTCAAAACTCAAACTCACTGCCATCAAGTCAATTCCGACTCATAGCGACCCCCTTTGGATTTCCGAGGTGGTAAATCTTTACAGAAGTATATTGCCCAGTCTTCCTTCTGTGGAGTGGGTTTGAATCACCAACCTTCTGATTAGCAGTCAAATGCCTTAGGCATTATGCCACTAGAGCTCCTTATGCCTGACAAATGGTTTGCATGTTCATATTTATTTTAAAAAATGAATGAATGAGAGGAAATGTAATAATCACTCACTTCGATAAAGAGACAGAAAGATAGGAGTTTCAGGTTTAGTCCAGGCACACTAACTAGCTAGAGGAGTTTGAAAAATAAATAAATAAATCACTTTCAGAGCCACAGTCTCAGTGAGCAGGTTGAACTGTATGAATTCTAAGCTGATACAAATTCTGAGTGGAATGAGACAGAGTATAAATAAAGAGGTAATAGATACATCTCTTCAGAGATGAAATCTAGGCACTATTTCTTTCTCTAATCTTGGATTCTTGGATTATCTAGCACACTAGTCAAACCAAAGCAAGTGGGAGTAGAACTAAGGCTATAAAGTGAAATGGAGCATGACAGATTTATCTGTTTTTCTGACAGCATTACAGATTCCTGGAGCATGCAGTATTATGTAAAGAGATTGCTGTTGTTTTTCAGGGAATATAATCCATTCCTTAGCAGTTTGCTCATATATAGAAAAAGTTATCAGTTACCCTCAGTAAGTAATAGCATTTTCCCAGTGGTAATTTCCTTTTCTATTCAGTTACCCCCCATCAAATAAACAACAGAATTCAGCTCTAGCTTAGAGCCAAAAGCCAACAGGACAAGTCTGGAGTTCTCAGAGTAGAGTATATTTGGCAGTAATTAAGCAGATGGCTTTTCAACTCTTTCAAAGGCTAGCAGCATTAAAAATATGGCTGCTTATAAATTTTTATTGAGAGATCATGATTAACCGGACCAAGTTAGTGCAAACTGGCCAAGTTATCCCTTCATAACTTAATGAATTCTCCCAAAATTAGTATGTCTTTAAAGGACTTTAAAGCACAAATTATTATTTTTTAACCTCACATAACAAATCTACAACTAACTCTCAATGGAGAGAAGAAAACTGCTATAAGAAATTACAGTTCATAATCCTTTATAAACCACTTATCTTGTGAATTTTATCAAGCCAGGGGAGAGCTGACTTGGTAGCATCTTTTAAATTAAAGAAGTAGGAAAAGAAACAAAAGGAGAGAATGTATTTACACTTCATGTAAGCAGTTAGCCTGAACAACTTCTGAGGCCCCTCTGACCTCTCATTTTTGGTAATTCTCACATCACCTACAGGTTGAATAAGGAAGAATTTGAAAGAATTGTTTCCTTTACATTTAACCTAATGTAAATTTCTTAAGCCCAGGTGCTCCAAAAAGGATATAATAAGAAACAGTAATTTTGTTGGTCCTGTCAAGTTCTATTACAATTATTTGTGCTGTTCTTTCTGCTTCTTCCAGCACAGCAATGGAATCTTATTTTTCTTTGTAATCCCAGTACGTAGCAGGGTACCTGAGAGAGAATAATCAAACCAAACCAAACACACTGCCATCGAGTCAGATCCAACTCATGGCGACCCCTCCTTGGGTTTCTGAGGTGGTATCACTACAGAAGTAGATTGCCCAACCTTCCTTCTGAGGAGTGGGTGGTGGGTTTAAACCGCCAATCTTCTGGTTAGCAGTCAGATGCCTTGGGCACTATGCTACCAAAACTCCCTGAGAGAGAATAGGTGTATCATAATTAATTGTTAAATTAAAGTGATCTTAACAAGGCAGGAAAAAGATACAAAAGCAAAATTGTCAAAACTATGCCCTGCAGTCACCGTTTACTGCCCATAGTGGAGATTTCTATGGGTGCCTGGTCAGCTCACAGCGATTCCCTGGATGGGCCACAATGATACCTACACTATGTAACACAAACAGCCCTGCCTCAGCATGACTGGATTTAGGGAGAGCACATCTGTCTTAGTTTGGACTAATCATATTCTCTATTCCAGGGACCCAACATTTAGAACAGACATATGAGACCAGGCAGTCCTCTGAGGTAAGACATGACCCTACCCATGGAAATGCTGAAGGCTAAACAGGGGGCCCAGGATGCTCATCTGCCGATATCCCAAGAGTTGCTCGGTTCCTCCCCTTTGAGACCTTACTTGTATGACTCCTTCCTTAGAGGCTGTGAGATAGCTCTATATTCTTTTTTTTTTTTTTTAATTAGGATTTGGGTGAAGATTTACAGAGTAAATTCACTTTTCATACAGCAGTTCACATATACTTTGTCTCATGTCATTGATGAAAATTTATAATGCAGCAGCTCCCCTCCCACTTCCTCCCCATAGTTACCTCCTCCCAGTGTCCATCCCTTCATACTCTTCTGCACCCTGAGCTATCTCCCTGTGCATAAGCAGCCCTTCCTTCTCCCATGATTGTTCTCTCCAGGGTGTGTGTCTACTTGAGGTAAATGTTTAACTCACATGCCTGTACTTTGTTTGGCTGGAAACCACAGTTGTGGGTTCAATTCCAGACCTGAAGGGCAGCTAGGGGCCATAGTCTCAGTGGTTACACCAGGCTCTATTGGACCAGCAAACCTGGTCCCCACCTTTTTTTTTTTTTGCCTCCAAATGATTGTGAGTTTTGTTCCACATTGTTCTCCCTCTTTATGCAGGATCTCCTACATCCCTTCCAAGTGGATGGCAGTGGTAGCTGGGCACCATCTAGTTCTTCTGGTCTCATAGTTGTATAGGTTGCAGATCGGATGGTGTACCAGTCGCTAGGACTGATTATTTCCATTAATTTTGGTTTTCTTCTTTCTTCTTGATGAGGACAGACCTGTTGTTGCATCTAGATGGCAGCTTCCTAGCTTTTAAGGTCCCAGTCGCTACTCGCCAAAGTAGTAGGTGGAACAATGTTTTGTATAGTATGTTATGCCAATTGAGCTTGATGTCCCCTGCGACTATGATCCCAAGCCCGCAGGATCAACTACTCGGTCCCTCTGGGTAGCTGGCTGTGACCAAGCAATGACCATAACCTTGCCCCTTGTCAGCTCTACTATACACCGGGAATTCTGATCATTCACATGAACTTATAGGTCCATTGTCTGCCAACCCTATATACGATCTTGGATACACTCTCCATTTAGACATACCTAATTGTTTAGCTTGTTCACCTATCTATCCGTCCCTATACCCATGTTTGCTTTCACTGACAACTCAGTACTGTATATGCAAAAGGGTTCATATTTGTTGTCTGTACTGCCCATGTACCTCTCTATGTCTTTCTCATCCTCAATGCTGCCATACTGGTCACTCACATTTGGTACACTGCCCTTCTCTTCACCCAAATCAATATTTATCTCTATCTATCTAACAGCATTCCCTCCACTCCCGTCCCACCCCTGGTAACCAACAAAGAAAATGTCCTCCAATATACAAACCTTTCCTTAACTTTTACAATAACGGACTAATACAATATTTGTCCTTTTGTGACTGACTTATTTCACTCAGCATAATGTCCTCCAAGTTCATCCACGTTATGCGGTGTTTTGCAGATTCTACATTATTCTTTAGCGTTGCATAATATTCCATTGTGTGAATGTACCAAAGTTTGGTTATCCATTCCTCAGTTGTTGGACATCTAGGTTGTTTCCAAGTTTTGGCTATTGTAAATAGTGCTGCGATGAACATCGGCGCATATATCTGTTCTTGTTATGGCTCTCACTTCTTTAGGGTATATACCTAGTAATGGGATGGCTGGGTCAAATGGTATTTGTATTTCCAACTTTTGAAGGAATCGCCATACTGCTTTCCACAATGGTTGTACCATTTTACAGTCCCACCAGCAGTGTATGAGAGTCCCAATCTCTCCACAACCTCGCCAGCATTTGTTCTTTTCTGTCTTGTTGAACTTTGATACTAGTGCTGGAGCAAGATGGTATCTCGTTGTTTTGATTTGCATCTCTCTAATAGCTAATGATCGTGAGCATTTCTTCATATGTTTGTTGGTATATTCTTAAATACATTCTTCATTTAAGTTAGCTAGACTCTGGTGGTGCATGGTTAAAACATTCAGCTGCTAACTAAAAGGTCAGCAGTTCAAACTCACCAGCTGCTCTGTGGGAGAAAAATGTAGTATTCTTCCGTAGAGATTTATAGCCTTAGAAACCTTGTATTAGAGCTTAAATTTGAAAGCACTTGGTTTGTGGAAGGCTGTAGTCTATAATGCGAGTCCTAACTCCATTTTCAGTCTTGATGTAGTTCATTTGAATTAAAGCAGCGATATGACTATGCATTGTTGTTGTTGGCTATGCATAGACAAGTCCAGTGTAAACCTAGTGGTGGTTATGTTTTTGTGTCAACTTGGCTGGGCCTGGTTGAGTGGGTGGCTGGGCAGCTGGTGGTAGTTATTCCCCATAATGAGACTGGCAATCAACTCCATGGTGGGATCTACTACAAGCAGCTGAGTAGCTGCCTTTGGGTATGTGGTCCACTTCCTGTATATAAGGAGAAGCTGTGGGAATGGTTTCTAGCTTATGGCACACTTGGATCCTGCATGTAGCTGTGTTGTTGTTCAGCAGCCTGACATGCTCTGTTGACCTTGGGAGTTACAATGGACTTGAATTAATGGTCTGCCGTGTGGTTTGGTAACATCAGGACTGTGCCGTTTTATTTGTTGACCTTGGGCTTGTTAGCCTCAGCAGCTAGTAACTGCCTGAGTGAAGAGATGGCTCTAGCGTCAGTGGCCAGGAGCAACAGGCAAAGCTGAAGCCCAAGGTCAAGGGGCTTTCACACAGTCCCTAGAGCCTGGCACTTTGAACTTGGACTTAAAGCCTCCAAATTGTAAGAATAAACTTTGTTAAGGCTATCCCTTTTGTGGTATATTCTTGTCAGAGCAGCACTAGGTAACCAGAACACCTAGGGAGGTGCAGTTTGCACTCAGGAAGGGTGTAGTTGAAAGTAGATTATGGTCACACAAAGAACTAGGGGACTTGCCTGGGTGTGTCCTTAATGATTTGCAAAAAATAGCTGCATGTTATCTCATTTAAGATTGGGGTCCTGGCATTGTCTCGTAGCCACCTCGTGGCTATGACTCAGGACTGTTTGGGCATGAGTCATACCCTGACCACCACATAGCCAGGTGGTTAAGCCCCAGAGCCAATCTGGTAACCACTTTTTAATCTGCAATTGTCAACATATCCCAAACACAGTCCTTTCCTCGCTTCTATAGTTCCGAGCCAGGGGGCGGTTTAAGCATAGGCACTGAAACAAGGCGGGCTTGTGCTTAGTCACTGATCTGCACTGAACACGTTCCCTTGTTACCCTACCGAGAGGGACCA
>NW_006921603.1:12173624-12184669 GCF_000298275.1 Orycteropus afer afer | reverse complement strand
CTATGAGTCGGAAACGACTCGACGGCACTTAACAACAACAACAACATAGTTCCGAGTGCAACAGTTTTGAAATGATCCATCACCAATCATGACTTTGTGACAATTTCCTTTGTTTTCTGTCATGTATACTTTAGCCCCATAGCTACGAGTCATTGGACTTGACTTGGCCTCTGTATTGTGTGCATGCTGAGGGTTTCCCTCATTCTGGATGCTTGGCTTTGTCTTGTTTAAGGCTTAATAAAGAGGTCTCTATAGGACATGATTGATTCTGGGGTCTTTTTTCCCCTAGCACAAATGGCAACCCAGGTGGACCCAAAGCTGTCTTTCCCTATGAGACCCCTGGGGATCAAGGACCAGAACAGGAACCAGAGAAGTTTTGTGCTTCACCATCTGCATGAACCTCAAAGACCTTGTAAGGTAAGCTGTAAGGTAAGCATTCTTGGATTTTGAGTCCTGTATTTTGGTGTAGCTCTCCAAGACCCTTATTAAGTCTTCCTGTGCTCCCTCCTCCCACCCTGCCCTTTAAGAACACTTCAGACATCCTGGAATGCTTTCTTTTTGTTTGTTTGCTGACAATTGTTATTTCCAGGCAGAGTTTAGACTGTCTTGAATAATCTCTTAAAGCATCTGGGGAAAAACAGCAATTGGACTTCTAAGAAACTTAAACTAGATTCTAGGATGCAGATCCTGTAGTCTGGAGACTCAGCATTTCTGAAAGTGTTTTGTTTATCTGAAGATTGATATGTTTCAAGAGAAATTATACATGCTGAACTCTGACCCAACAAGTATTTGTCATTTTTTTCTTTTCTCTCTACCATCTATTGTAAAAGTCTGGCTTTGCCCTCACTGGCAGCACAGGTGTGGGGTTCTGGTTCTGTCTCTTATAAGAAGTTGTTTCTGCTAGTGGTGGCAGTATAATATTCTGCCTAAATTGTCCTTGAAGCTTTTAAGTTTGAGGAATCTTGGGTTTTATAAGCCACAAGCATGAAGGGTACAGGGCAACTGAAAGCTGGGAAGGCAGTCACCAGCTGTGAAACATGCGAAGCATTCCAGTGTCAGGATAAGCCAGTCGAGAGGAAGGGCCAGACGTTCAGGCTGCCCATGAGCCTCAAGATGATGCCTCTGCAACTCCTAGACACATGTGGTTGAAGCAATACATGTCCAAACCCCACAGTGCTTCACTGATCCTGGGTTCTAGTCTTTGAACAAACTCAAAGCTTGTCTGAAATTGGAAAATACCATCTTTGGAGACAATGCAGAGTTCCCTTATGGGACTGCTGTATGATATACAGACATGCACTGTGGCTCTGCCATTTGCTTTTATCTATCTGCTTGGCCTGGTCTCATTAAGAAAAGTCTGTAAAAATAAATGGACTCTTTGGAGTTCTTAATGTAGTAAATTAGAATCTCAGCAGTGAATTAGAATTTCAGAAAATCGACTCACTGCTAGGAATTTTATTTGACTCTGGGAAACCAAAGTTTCAATCTAATTCTTCCCATCCTTGATAAATGAGCCTGGATTTTCCCCTTATCAGGATGCTGGTCTGGGGTTTATAGTTTAAACTGAATTTTATATCACTTTGAAAAACTAAGTTTCCATTTATGTCTTTTCTTTTCCCAGGAATAGGTGTTTAATGTTTATTGTTAAGTAAAGCTTAAGGAGAATTTTGATTCTGTTTGTTCTGTTTGCAAACACTTTGGTCTGTTTTCTTGCAGACATTTGTTTTGGAACTCTAGTTCTGTTAACCTAGGTTTGTGCACACTGGTGAGGGTTGCTATAAGAAATCTGTCTTTTGACTAAAATTTTGAGATACTGAAGGCAAGGTTTCACTGTTGCCAAGTGTTGATGTCTAATTTTTTGTGTGTACGTATTGGGTGGAATCACCAAATCTTGCAAGAAATTTGCAGGGGGAATGGAAAACACCCAGCCTGTTTTGCAGAAACTTTGAAACATGTGTTGTTGCTTGGTAAAACAGGCTAAAGATCAGGCTGGACCTCTCTTCAGAATTTCATTTGCTTACATATGTAAGCGTTATGGGCTCTATTGCTGTTTTGTACAGTGGATGTTGGCATGTGATCACCAAGGGATTCTTTAGAAAGCAAATGGCAACCTGAGGGCAAGGATTAGTTGTCCTAGGTTTGGAGCACAGGTTACTTGTCCAGGTTTGGGACAAAGGTTGTCAGACTGGAATCTGAAGGAAATATCAGGTAACTTGAAGACTGGTCCACCCAACCGAAACAGGTTGAAATTATGTAGCTATTTGTGTATGTATGTGTGTTGCCTTGTTTTGTGTTGTGCTGTTTTAAGAATGTTACACTGTTGCTGAGTGTCATAAAATGGAAGATCATAAAGAAAAACAAAGGCGGAGCCCTTGTAAACCTATTGTTTAAACTGACTTCAGAGACCAAGTAAGTGTGTGATTCACACTCAAGATGGCAATCACCTGGATGAAATCTGAAATGGGGCACCTAGGAAAGTGGATGAGCTTCTGACCCAAGAACTTTGATTCTAATCTAGAGACAGTATTTGATTTAAGCGCCCCCCTCCCGCTCAGTGCACTGCCATGAGGTGTTCTAAGTCTTAGCTCAAAATATAACTTCTTGTGCTCATCTTATGAATAGGCTTTCAATAGCCACTCTAAGAAACTTTAATACAAAGTGGGTTATTTGAAAAGTGCACTAGAAAAAAAAAATTACTTCTTTTGATTGGTATAGCAAGACCTTAAAAAGGAACAAATTATTCTAAATTGCTTTCTCGGAGAAAATCTTATGAAGCGTGCAAAAAACAGGATTATGAAAATATAATTTGTACCTCTGGATGGTATTATTAAATTGGATAATATTTCTACAAGAAACTCATTCTGACTGACTTAATAACAAGAAGAACTTATACGAATTGTGTTGTTTTTCTTGTTAGGTGCCGTCGAGTTGACACCGACTCATAGGGGCCCTACTTACAATCGGAGAAAATACTGCAGCGTCCCGTACCGTCCTCACAATCCTCACTGTGCTTGAGCCCCTCATCGCAGCCTCTGTGTCACTCCAACTTGTCAAGGGTCTTCCTCCTTTTTGCTAACCTTCTATTTTACCCAGCATGATATTCTCCAGGAACTGCTCCTTTCTGACAACATGCCCAAAGTAGATGAGACGAAGTCTGACCATTCCCATTTCAAAGGATTCTAAATACATCTTCCAAGATGTATTTGTTCATTCTGGAAATCCACAGTATTTTTAGTATTCTTCACCAACACTACAATTCAAAGGTATCAATTCTTCTTTGGTCTTCCTCATTCATTATCCAAGTTTCACATGCATAAGAAGCAATTGAAAATTCCATGGTGTATTTTAGTCTTCAAAGTGACATTTTTGCTCTTTAACACTGAAAAGAGGTCATTTTGCAGCCGATATGCTCAGTGTAATGCATCAACTGATGTCCTGTCTACTGCTTCCATTAGTATTAATTGTGGATCCAAGTAAAATGAAATCCCTGGCAACTTCAATCTTTTCTGCATTTATCATGATGTAACTTATGGGTCCAGGTGTGAGGATTTTTGTTTTCTTTATGTTGAGGTGTAATCCATACTAAAGGCTGTATAGTCTTTGATCTTTATCAAAGATGAAATGGTTCAAGTCATCTTCATTTCCAGCAAGCAAGTTTATATCATCTCCATATCACAGGTTGTTAATGAGTCTTCCTTCAATCCTGATGCCACATTCTTCTCATATACTCCAACTTCTAGGATTATTTGTTCAATATACAGATTGAATATGTATGGTGAAAGGATACAATTCTGATAGACACTTTTCCTGATTTTTAAACCATTCAGTAGCCCCTGTCCTGTTTGAAAAACTGCCTCTTGGTCTATATACAGGTTGCTCATGAGTACAATGAAGTGTTCTGGATATCCCATTCTTCACAATGTGATCATAATTTGTTATGATCCATAGAATAGAATTCCTTTGCATAGTCAATAAAACACAGATAAACATCTTTCTGATATTCTTGGCTTTCAGCCAAGATCCAATATCAGTAATGATATTCTTCATTCCATGTCCTCTTCTAAATCCGGCTTGAATTTCTGGCAGTTCCCTGTCAATACACTGCTGCAAACATTTTATAATTATTTTCAGCAAAATTTTATTTGCATGTGATATTAATTATATGGTTCAATACTTTCTGCATTCTGTGGGATCACTTTTCTTTGGAATGGGCAAAAATATTGATCTCTTCCAGTTGGTTGACCAGGGTTGTCTTTAGGAGCTCTGGTAGCATAGTGGCTAAAGCACTTGACTGCTAACCAGAAGGCTGGCGGTTCAAACCCACCAGCCACTCCTCGGAAGGAAGGTTGGGCAATCCTACTTCCGTAGTGATACTGCCTTGGAAACCCAAGGAGGGGTCGCTATGAGTCAGGGCCGACTCGACGGCACATAACAACAACAACAACAAATGAGTAAGTGCCCTCAGTGTTGCATCTGTTTGTTGAAACATCTCAGTGGGTACTCCATCAATTCCTGGAGCCTCATTTCACCAATTCCTTCAATGTAGCTGGACTTTTTTCTTCAATAGCATCAGTTCTTGATCATACGCTACCTCCTGAAATGGTTGAATATCAACCAATTCTGTTTGGTAGAATGACTCTATGTATCCCCTCCATCTTCTTTTGATGCTTCCTTCATTGTTCAATATTTTGCCCATAGAATTTTTTCCTCAGTTCTTTCAGTTTGAGAAATGCTGAGTGTGTGTATTCTTCCCTTTTGGTTTTCTAATTCCAGGTCTTTGCACATTTCATTATAATAGTTTACTTTGTCTTCTTGAGCCACCCTTTGAAATCTTCTGTTCAACTCTTTTATATCATCATTGTTTTCCATTTGCTTCAGCTACTTTCAGAATCTCTTCAGACATCCATTTTGGTCTTTTCTTCCTTTCTGGTCTTCTTAATGACCTTTCGTTTTTCTCATGTATGATCCTGTTGATGTCATTCCACAATTCATTTGATCTTTGGTCACTGTTGTTCAATGCATCAAATCTAGTCTTCAGATGGTGTCTAAATTCAGGTGAGATGTAATCAAGATCTATTTTGGCTCTAATAGACTTGTTTTCATTTTCTTTAGCATCCAATTGAACTTGCACATGAGCAATTGATAGTCTATTCCACAGTCAGCTGGTATTTGCAATGCCGGTGGCACAGATGCCACACCAACATGCAAGCCACCAAAGTATGACAAGCTGACAGATGAGTGACTGATACATGAATTACCTAGTCTCTGGTGATGTAGTGCCTAAGGTATTTGACTGCTAACCAGAAGCTGTGGTTCAAACCCACCAGCCACTCCTCGGAAGGAAGGTTGGGCAATCTATTTTCATAGTGATACCACCTCAGAAACCCAAGAAGGGGTTGCTATGAGTCAGATCCGACTTGATGTCAGTGAGGTATTTTTTTGTAATATTCCAAAGAATTAATGAAAATGAATTAATTTTGACCAAAGTTTTTTGTGTTGATGATAACATTAAAAGTAAAATATTTCCATGTAACATTATAGAATGTGTTTTATTTAAGGAAAAGAGGTAATTGTGTTTTAAAGAGAAATGTGGTTACAGAGGTATAGGACAAGTGTAGAATTAAAAAAAAATGGCTAAAGAGCTTTGGTGTTTCCCTAGTTATGAAAAAGAAGGAAAAACAAACTGTTTACCAAGAAAATAAGAAGCTCCAGTGGTACAGGGGTTAAAGCATTTGCCTGCTAGCCAAAAAGTCAGTGGTTTGAACCCACTAGCACTCCCTGGGAGAAAGATGAGGCAGTCTGCTTCTGTAAAGATTTATAGCCTTAGAAACCCTCTGAGGGAGTTCTGTTGTTGTTGTTATGTGCCTTCGAGTCAGACCTGACTCATAGCAACCCCTCCTTGGGTTTCCCAGGCAGTATCACTACAGAAGTAGATTGCCCCATCTTCCTTCCGAGGAGCGGCTGGTGGGTTTGAACCACCAGCCTTCTGGTTAGCAGTCAAGTGCCTCTGGTAGGAGGCAGTTCTACTCTGTCCTAAATGTCAGAATGACTTCATGGCAGTGAGTTTGGACTAAGAGAACAGTGAAAACCAAAAACGCAAGCCAAACCCACTGCCACTGAGTTGATTCTGACTCACAGCAATCCCCATTGGGTTTCTGAGGCTAGAAATCTTTACAGAAGTAGATTGCCCCATCTTCCTTCTGTGGAGTGGCTGTGGGTTTGAACCACTGACCTCCTGGTTAGCAGCCAAGTGCCTTATCCACTATTCTACCAGTGAATCCCCATCACAGGGGAACCGTGGACAGATTCTCTCTATTGCCAAGAGGATTCTACAAAATCAAAACAGCAATTATACTTGGGATAGCCCAGGGAAATATTTCTGTCCCACACCAGAGACTTCAAGTTATATTCATAAATTGGTCGTTTGTGCAAAAACCTTGAAATTTCCAAAACTAATTGGTAAAGTCTTAAAAAGCTAAATTTCAATTTGGGAAAATGGTACAAAGTTTAAATGAAAACTCAAAATATTTAAATAAACTTTTTCAGCAGTAATTATGTTTTGTGATATGCAGATAATTTCATTATCTTTAAGGAGCTCTGGTGACTTACTGGATAAGGCTTTTGGCTGCTAAACAGAAGGCTGGCGGTTAAAACCCACCAGCCACTCCACAATCTACTTCTGTGAAGATTTACAGCCTTGGAAACCCAATGGGGGTCGCTATGAGTCAGAACTGACTTGATGGCAGTAAGTTTGGTTTTCAAGATCTTTAGGTAATTTACTACTAATAAATTGACTTAAATATTCCTTTAATGTAAAGTTCAAATATATTTGTTTTTTAGAGGAAGGATATATACATATTCAAGTCTGCTAGTAAATGTATTCATTTTTGCCATTTAAAGCATTATATTTTAAAAAGATACGCAACAGAAACAATGCTTAAATAATCTAGTAAAAGCAATTTATTTGATATGGTCAGTTTAGGTTCAAAAGTTTAAGAATTTTTAGGAGCTTTAATAAAAAACAGCATATAAAACACAGTATTGGGTTTCTTGCTGTGGAAGTAACAAACTGTTCTTTGATTACTTGTTTGAGGAGTTAATTCATTCTTTGTATAATCTGCCTCAAAGGGAGATACTTGAGTCAGACCAAACCAAAAACTCCAAGTCACTGCCATTGAGTCGGTTCCGACTCAAAGTGACCCCTCCTTGGGTTTCTGAGGTAGTATCTCTATGGGAGTAAATTGCCCAGTCTTCCTTTCGAGGAGTGGCTCGTGGGTTTGAACCACCAACCTTCTGGTTAGCAGTAAAATGCCTTAGCCACTACGCCACCAGAGCTCAAGCTATAGGGTTTTGAAATAAACTAAGTATTTTTTCTTTAAGATTTTTAGTTAAATAACTTAGGTATTGTTTCCCAGGGACCTATGACAGCCTATGATAAATTCCTTTGAAATTTCATGAAAACTTTGAAATTTCATGGAAAACCACAAAGGATATTTATAAAAAGAGAAGAGTGCTGAAAAGTTTTATTTAATAGGTTACCTGAAACATACTGTCAAATCAAGAGAAATGGCTGATTCTATTTTGGGTTAAAAATTTATGTTAGTGTTTCCTCTTGTGTTTTGCCTAAAATTGGACAACAAAAGCATGATATTATGTTGTAATTTTAGTTATTTTAATTGCTAACTTGATTGCAACTTTGTTTCTTCTGAAAGCAGCATTAAAGCCAGTGGGTTTAACTGAAGGATCTACTCCATTTACCTAAGAGCTTAATTCAGAAATTCAGAGACTTAGTCTTGGTACAAAGTATTATTTCTCAAGAA
The DNA here is from genome assembly GCF_000298275.1 of Orycteropus afer afer. Classification (NCBI taxonomy): domain Eukaryota; kingdom Metazoa; phylum Chordata; class Mammalia; order Tubulidentata; family Orycteropodidae; genus Orycteropus; species Orycteropus afer. The sequence continues at coordinate 12,176,849 of NW_006921603.1, read as the reverse complement.
TATTATGTGTTATACTTAAGATCTTTGAAAATGAAGTTAATCACTGTGTTTAGATATATCTTGTCTAATGTTCCTTTTGATTTTAAATTGATTTTATTTAGTTTCACACTGATTCTATAATTGATTCCCATCAGGTCTTTCACTTTAAAAAGAAAAAAAAAAACCTATTATTATCAGTTAACCACAGTCATGTTAAAATTTGTCACCTACAGAGAAACCTTTTCTTTGCTGACTTGCTGAAACACTTGACCAAAATATTCCAATAGGAAATGGACTATATTGGACTTATGAGAAGGACTTATAATTTTGAACGTGGATCCTACTAGAATGAATCCACATTTTCAGAACTCTGGTGTAGAAAGTGACAGGTTCACAAACTGCAGCTGATACAAAAATCACCAGGAACAGTTTTGTGTATGAATATTGCTTTGTTTATATTAATATACATTTTAAGGTTTTACAGAATGCAGTTGCTGTTAAAGCACTATTTAGGTATAAACAAACACCTTGACTAGACAGACAGACTCACTGCCATGGAGCTGAATCCAACTCATAGCAACCCCTTTCTGAGGCGATATCTCTACAGAAGTAGATGGCCCAATCTTCCTTCTGAGGAGCGGTTGGTGGGTTTGAACTGCCAACCTTTTGGTTAGCAGTCAAATGCCATTGGCACTATGCCACCAGAGCTCCCACAAAGACCTTAGGGTTTTGATTTTATGGTTATTTTAGTCAATTGGCCTGATATTATAATGTTTCCTGCTTTCTGGCTTTCATGGAAGTTGGGGGCTGCATAGACCACTGCCCTTAGGTGTGCTTTAGAAACTTGAAGCTTAGAAAAATAAGCCTAAAAGCCATTTTTGATTCAAGCAATGGTCCAGATAAACTAGTAAGATCATTTTGCTCTGAACATTGTGATCTTTTGAACAATTCTGTTTAGAGAAACTGACTCATAAAAAAATCAGACTGGGCATTAGGTTTAGGTTAAATCAGTAATTATTTTAATCAATCTTTTAGACAGTGTTATATGAAATGCCAGTCTCATGCTTGTAATCACACTGTTACCCTTCCTTGCTATACAGAAATTATGTATCTTGAGGAAATTAGGTCCTCAGAAGAGATTGACTTTACCTTGAATCAGCCTTTTTGGGAAACAAAATGGTTCCTCCAGTGACCTTGTCCTGCACTTAACCAAATTTAAAATCATTGAAGCAGAGTGTCCAAGTGGGAGAAGGCATTTTTATAATAGTGATCAAAGAATTTATATGGAAATTCATGTTCAGACAAAACAAAACAAACTAAACTCACTGCCTATGAGTGGAACCCAACTCACAGCAACCCCTCCTGGGGTTTCTGAGGCAGTATCTCTACAGGAGTAAATTGCCCAACCTTCCTTCCAAGGAGTGGCTGGTGGGTTTGAACCGCCAGCCTTCTGGTTAGCAGTCAAATGCCTTAGAAACTATGCCACCAGAGCTCCCTCGGGGGAAAATATGCAAGGGCACCCCAAAACCTTAGAAAACTTGGCCTAACTAAAATAGCTGAACCAAAGTTTGGCTTGGATTCCATTTTGTCTTAGGCTCCACTTCTGTTTCTGAGGTTACCCATAACTGTTGGGTAGATAAGGGAGGGGCAGCTCAGTATGTTTTAAATAGATTAACTGAAGACCCCCCAGTATTATATTGCTAATCATGTGTCTCTGACAACCCTTAACTGAATTTTTCTTCTGCCTTTAGTCCTTCAGGAGGTCACAAGCCTCAGACTGCCTGGACTTTAGATTGTCTTGCAAAAATATCTCATGTCTCATAGGTGAGAGAGGCTTTTGATCTCCAGCCTTGCCTCATTTTACCCCAAAATATTATATATATTGGAAGAGACATCAGTTAAAGGACTCATCATAACCCTACTGGATTACCCTACACTGTACTCTCCTCATCAACCCCTATGCAAGCAAACCTAAAGGTGTTAAACCTTGAGATACACTTGTCACAGATTAAAGGAACTGAAGCACTCATTTGGACTTGAAACTGAAATGCCCTGGTGGGTAGAAGCAGATGCTTTCCCAAGGTCATGGATTTTAAGGTCATTGGACTATGTTTTTTTGAGGTTTCTTTATGTTGGCCACTTGGTTTTATTTGACTGCTAAGAATTTCCCATATAGACTCTTCATATTTTGCAATGTGATTTCATATTTATTACTTTCGTCTTACTTGCCTTTAGGGTCTGTAGACTAATAGCTTTCCCTTAGTGAATGAATGTCATTGAAATTACTGCTTTATCCCTAACCCTCAATGCTTTTGAAGTAGTTTTGTTCTACCACTTAAGTTTTATTAATTTGTACAGGCAAACAAATGTGTTTTTGTTTTGTTTTGTTTTTATTTTTAAAAAATTTACTACCTATCTAACAGTGTTCCCTCCCCTCCCACCCCTAGTAACCAAGAAAAACATTTCCTTGCATATATAAACCTTTCTTGATTTTTTACAACAATGGACTAATACAACATTTTTCCTTCTGTGATTGACTTATTTCACTCAGCATAATGTCCTTCAAGTTCATCCAAGTTATGCAGTGTTTTGCACATTCTACATTACTCTTTAGGGTTGCACAGTATTCCATTGTGTGTATATACCATAGTTTGGTTATCCACTCTTCTGTTGATGGACACCTAAGTTGTTTCCACCTTTTGGCTATTGTAAATAGTGCTGCGATGAACATGGGTGTGCATATATCATGCTTGTCCTGGCTCTCACTTCTTTAGGATATATACCTAGTAATGGAATTGCTGGGTCAAATGGTATTTCTAATTCCAGCTTTTTAAGGAATCACCATACTGCTTTCCACAGTGGTTGTATCATTTCAATCTCTCTGCATCCTCACCAGCATTTGTTATTTTTTGTCTTGTTCAACTTTGCTACTAGTGCTGGGGCAAGATGGTATCTCATTGTTGTTTTGATTTGCATCTCTCTTAAGGCTAATGATAGTGAGCATTTCTTCACATGTTTCTTGGCTGCTTGAATATCCTCTTTGGTGAAGTGTCTTTTCGTATCTTCTACCTATTTCTTAATTGGATTATTTTTCTTTTTGTTGTTGAGGTGCTGGAGTTTTCTATAAATTCTAGAGATAAGTCCCTTGTCAGATATGTCATTGCCAAATATTTTTTTCCCAATCTGTAAGTTCTCTTTTGACTCTTTTGGAGAAGTCTTTGGAAGCACATAAAAATTTAATTTTTA
>NW_006921603.1:12171066-12172304 GCF_000298275.1 Orycteropus afer afer | reverse complement strand
AATCTCTCAATTAGTTTCAGTAGATTTTTGACTGAGTCTCTTAGGTTTTCTAGGCATAGGATCATATCATCAGCAAATAGGGATAATTTGACTTCTTCCTTACCAACTTGGATCCCTTTGCTTTCCATGTGTTTTAAGTGAAAATTTTCCTTTATATTTCCATATTGGTATTTTAATCACTATTGACACTTGACTGCTCATAAGAAGGCTGGCGGTTACAACCCAGCAGCCACTCCTTGGAGGGAAGATGGGGCACTCTACTTCCGTAGTGATACTGCCTTGGAAACCCAAGGAGGGGTCGCTATGAGTCGGGTCCGACTTGATGGCACATAACAACAACAACATTGACTGGATTAATGATATTACATAAGATGATCATTGAAGACTGGGTGCTATAGTGAAACACAATGAAGAAATTAGATGGTTCCCAGTTATCACAAAGGACAGAGTCTGAGGTTTTCAAAGATTATTCTAAAACAAGCCACCATCTAAAGGAGCCACCAACCTGTCTGTGTAGAAGCACAACAACCTAAGTGTGATCTAAGGATTTTAAAGAAAATCCATGATAAGAGGAAAGAATGTGTTAGAGCTTAAATTCTAAAGCACCTGGTTTGTGGATGACTGCAGTCTATAGTGGGAACCCTAACTCCATTGTAAGTCTTGACATAAGTTCAGATGACATTTGAGTTCTTCTCCCTCATTAAACCAGCAATGTGGCTACGCACAGAAAAGGCCAGGTTAAATCTAGGGAGTGGCAGCATGCACTCAGGAAGAGTATGGTTCAAAGTACATTTTGCTACACAAAGAACTAGGAAGTTGCCTGGGTGTCTTTAATGATTTACCAAAAATAGCCACATGTTATCTAATGTAAGTTGGGGCTAGGGTCCTGGTATTGTCTTGTAGCCACCTTGCAGCTATGACTCAGGGCTATATGGTAATGAGTCATATCGTGATCACCATATAGCCAGGTGGTCAAGCCCCAGAACCAATTTGGTAACCCTTTCTAATCTGCTCTGGTGGCATAGTGCCTAAGGCATTAGACTGCTAACCAGAAGGCTGGCAGTTCAAACCTACCAGCCACTCCTCAGAAGGAAGATTGGACAATCTACTTCCATAGAGATACCACTTAAGAAAACCAAGGAGGAATTGAACCCACAACTGTGGTTTCCAGCCAAACAAAGTACAGGCATGTGAGTTAAACATTTACCTCAAGTAGACACACCCCCTGGAGAGAACAA
>NW_006921603.1:12164915-12170740 GCF_000298275.1 Orycteropus afer afer | reverse complement strand
ATCTGCATTGTGTATATATCCCAGTCATGGTCCCTTCTCAGCTTCTTTAGTCCCAAGTGCGACTGTTACGAACTGACCTATCACCAATCATGATTTTGTGATAATTTCCCATTTTCTATTACATATAATTAGTCCCATAGCTATGCGTGATTGTACTTGATTTGGTCTCTGTACTGTGTATATGCTGATGCTTTCCTTCACCCTGGATGGCTGTTTTTGTTCTCTTTAAGGTCTCTATAGAACATCTTGGGAGCTCTGGTGGCAGAGTGCCTAAGGTATTTGACTGCTAACCAGAAGACTGGCGATTCAAACCTACCAGCCACTCTTTAAAAGGAAGGTTGGGCAATCTACTTCCGTAGAGATACCACCTCAGAAACGCAAGGACAGGGCGCTATGAGTCTAATTGACTAGATGGTAGTGAGTTTTTTTTTTTTTTTAATGGAACATCTTTGAATATGGGGTCTTTTTTCCTGTAGCACAAATGGCGGCCCAGATATGACCCAAAGCTGACTTTCCCTATGGGACTCTTGGGGGTCAAGGGCTGGAACAGGATCTAGGAAAAGGGTTTCTTGTGTCCTAGAGAATTTTTAATTTGGAAGGTACGTTCACCAGAAATATAACATTTGAGTGTTTACTATGTGCTACTTTTTAAAGCACTTTTCATAAAGTAGCTCATTAAACCTTCATAACAACCTTCTATGGAAGTTAGGTAACCAATCAAGGTTACACAACTAATAAGTAGCAGAGCGAGATTCAGACCCAACAATCTGGCTTCAAAATCTATTCTTTTAACCATGATATTATATTATATTGCCCCCCCCCCATTTTAAGACCCTGCCCTAGAACCACCGTGTTACCTTCTTACACATTCAAGTTAATATACACATACCCACACTGGGAAAAAGGTCAACTAAGTCAACAATTTACTCTTAAAGCTGTTTGATAAATTTCCTTAGATACTTGTACAATGCATGCAAGGCTCAAAGTTTGCTCACACTATCAACTTCAGTCTATGTGTCATTACACATCCTTTATATAAGGATATTTTCATCATAGTTGCCATTATGTTGACTCTGACTTGTGGTGACCTTATGTACAATTGGACAAAATGCTGCCTGGTTCTGTGCCATCTTCATGATCATTCAGAGTCCATTATATAGACATAATGACTAAAATGCTTCAAAATGTTCCTTTTGTTTGACAGGGCAGGTAGGGTGGTGAACAGTACACTGGACTGTAATTCCCTTTGCATTATCCTGTGAAAGAGTACCTGGGTGATGTAAATGGTAAATACTATCAGCTGAGAAGTTGGCAGTTTAAACCCACCCAGAGGTGACTTGGAAGACAGGCCTGGCAATGGGCTTCCAAGGTCACAGCCTGAAAAATCCTATGGAGCCATTCTACCCTGTTGTAAGCCCTGTGAATGTGTCTGTGTTTGGAAATAGTAGGCTGGACCCTAATCCTGTATGACTGGTGTTCCTATAAAAGAGAAGATATACAGAGACAGAGATATATATGGGGAAGATGGTCACGTGAAGATGTATCTACAACCCAATGAATGTCTAGAAATGCCTGGGCTACCAGAAACTACAAGAGACCAGGAAGGATGCTCCCTTACAGCAAACAGAGAGAGCATGGCCCTACCAACACTCTGAATTTGGATTCGTACCCTCCAGAACTATGAACCAATTTCTGTTGTTTAAAGTCATCAATTTGTGGTACATTGTTGTGGCAGCCCTCATACCTAAGTACACCTCATATCTAAAATAGTTTCACATCTCATAGTTTCTTAAAGACTTTGTAATTTCTTCTCTTTTTTTTTCTTCTAATCACATGATCTCTATCCAAATTCATGTACTTTTCATATTGCTTGGACTATGACAAGTGCCCCTAATTATTTCCTGGTTTCTACATTCTCTATATTTCAATCAATGCAAACCACCCCTGCTCCCTCAACAATTCCTAAAATGGAATCTGAAAAACCCAGCATCATAGAGTTCCCTCTAATAGTACTTGTTTTGCCTGATTTATAGTTATTTATTTGCATGTCTTAAGCTGAAGCTGAAATTATGTCTAGTTTAGCTCTATGGTATTACACAGTATCTGACATACACTAGGACCTCAATAAATGCTTGAATCAAATTTGTTTATCAAGTTGGGACTCTATTTTTTTCCTATGTAATTCTACTCATCAAGTATTAACTAGCTCTTGCCCTACATACTTTTCCAACAGTCATCTCCTTCTCCTCTGAATTTCTAAGCTGTTTTGACTCAGCAATTTCATCCTACTCTTTTAAGAATATTTCACTACAATTTTGGGAGCACATACATGACATGTCAAGGATTTTTTGATAAAAGCCCTATATACATTTTCCATATCCATCAATGTTTTAACCATAATTCAACTTGTAATAACAGATTTTATTAGCATGTTACCTGAAGCATCAATCCAACAATTTCATTCCTTAGGTTAATATGAGAATATTCTCTTCAATGTAAACTCTAAAAGAACTCTACAAATTGTGCTCAAAAGAAAGATTAAGGGGCTATAGAAAGAATATACTTATCCTTCAAATTTACTTATCCAAAATGAGCTCATGAAAGCTAAAAACCTGAATGAGAAAAAAAATCTACCTGAGATAATGAGTGGTGTGTGTGTACATGTGCATGTGTATGTATATATGTGTATGTGTTTGGGTAGCATGCCTTAACTTTTCATTTATCAGGGATTTAGATATGTCCAAGGAGCATTTATACCTCTTTTAAAATTAAAAGTGTGATGGGAATACATTTAAGTGAATCGTCTAGAATAGCATTTAAAATTATTATTGTCTTCAGGACTGCTCTGGTCCTGCCATTTTTAAGAAACCTATAGGTTCTATTTTGTGCCAACCAAACAGCATTATACAAACAAAATTTATGTGTGGGTATTCAGCCTAGAATTCTGAGTACTTTGATTTAACTTTTTTACCTGTTCTAAAATTATTACAAATAGAATCTGAAGCCTAGCCAATAGTGTTAGTGCACAAAAAAAGACTGGATGAAGAAAAAATGAATACAACTAAATAGGATTGGATATTCTTTTCTGGTTGTATTAAATGTAGTGATTTGAGACACAGGAGGAGAGAAAAAAGAAATTCTACACTGTCATATTAATTGGAACATGACACTGAATTAGTATTTAGCCCAGTGAAGCTCCACATAAATAAACCAAAAGAAGCAACATAAAAAAAAAAAAAAAGCTATTATATTTCATTGGGAGCAAAACTCCTTACTGAAAATATTCCAGCAGATATTTCTAACTGGATGCACAGACTAAATAGTTTCCAGTTCACAACTGGAAGAAACCCTTAAAATACATGAATATGTTGTTGTTGGTGTGTGCTGTCAAGTCAGACCTGACTCACAGCAACCCCTCCTTGGATTTCTGAGGCAGTATCACTATGGAAGTAGATTGCCCAACCTTCATTCCGAGGAGTGGCTGGTGGGTTTGAAATGCCAGCCTTCTGGTTACCAGTCAAGTGCCTTAATATGCTTAATCTGAAATAAAAGCCCAATGACAGAATTGTGGCATTGCAAAGTCTGCTTACTTGGCTTTTCCAAACAATGTCAATCACTAATGAGGGCTGCTGGGAGTACCTCAGCATCCAGACCAATATTTTACAAAGGTCGGGCAAGTTCTAAAAAATGGTTGCCAGCTGTGCAAAAGAAAAGGTGGCTTATAAATATGGGGTAGTGATGCTGAGGAGAGGGCTGATGTGGGAGTCTTAGGATTGGATGGGCTAGATGGCTTACTGGACAATGGATAAGGAAGACTGAATAAGAACTGATGCCTTTGAATTGTGGTGTTGGTGAAGAATATTAAATATACCACAGACTGCCAGAAGCTTGAAGAAATCTGTCTTGGAAGAAGAATAGCCAGAATGCTCCACAGGAGCGAGAATGGCAAGACTTCGCCTCATGTATTTTGGACATGTGATAAGGAGGGGGTAGCCCCTGAAGAAGGATATCATGCTTGAAAAAGAGGAGGCTCCTCAACAAGACAGACTGATACAGTGGCTGCAACAACGGGCTCAAACAAAGCAACACCTGTGAGAATGGTGCAGGACTGGGGCAGTGTTTCGTACTGTCGTACATAGGGTTGCTTGAGTCGGAACCAGTTTGACAGCACCTAACAACAACTACAACAAGTTTTTAATAGGAACTTTTTCTCCCCTAAGAAACAGTGCAGTAAACAATTTTAACCAACTACTGTCAGCCATTCCCCTTTTATTCCTGGGTGGGAAAGCCCAAATGCTGAATAGATATCTAGCCTGCTCTGTAAGACCAGGTGCTGGGGAAGGTGCCTCTACTCTGAGGGATAAAGCAGGGGTAAATCCTGACCACTGAGATAATCACGGTAATCTTGTTTCAAGGCCACTGAATGGTTTGGTAATGGATATGTGTCTTACATTAATAACAATAACTCCACATTGAAGACTTGTCACCTTCCTCACAAGTGACAAAAAAATGTGTATCTCACTCTGGCTGCTCATGATTTGTTCAGACAGCTCTACTTTTATACCATTCCTCAGCATTCTTTGGCAGCAAGTAACACAAATGGATTTGGATCGACCTAAGGAAAAGGGAATATATTAGAGGCATATAAGCCAAAAAACCAAACTCATTGCCTTAGAGGCAGGTCCGACTCATAGTGACCCCTCCTTTGGTTTCCGAGGCAATATCATTACGGAAGTAGATTGCCCAACGATCCCTCCAAGGATACTGGAATCTCACAAAATGAACAGAAAAGCTAGAGGACCATGATTGGAACAGATGGGAGCTAACACATCTCCAAGGGACAAGGAAGCAGAATGATGTCACAACAGGAATATCTGATCAGGGCTCAATGAATAAACACCATTTATATAAAATCACTCACATTTATTGCTTCTCATTTATAGTCTGGGAGCTCTGGTGGCATAGTGCCTAAGGCATTTGACTGCTAACCAGAAGGCTGGCAGTTCAAACCCACCAGCCACTCCTCAGAAGGAAGACTGGTTAATCTTCTTCTATAGTGCTTTGCTTATCTGAGGTCTCTTTCCTTTCCATGTAAAGTTAGTGATTGGTTTCTCTATATCCTTAAAAAATGTTGATGGGATCTGGATTGGGATTGCATTGAATGTATAGATAGCTTTGGGTAGAACTGATATTTTCACAATGTTCAATCTTCCAATCCACGAGCATGGTATGTTCTTCCATTTATGTAGATCTCTTATGGTTTCTTGAAGTAGTCTTTTACAGTTTTCTTTGTACAGGTCTTTTGTGTTCCTGGTAAGATTTATTTCCAGGTATTTTATTTTTTTGGTAGCTATTGTAAATGGTATTGATTTCCGTATTTCTTTTTCAGCCATCTCTTTGCTGGTGTAGAGGAGTCCAACTGAGTTTTGGATGTTGATCTTGTATTCTGCCATGATGATAAATCTCTCAATTTGTGCCAGTAGATAATTTGACTGAGTGTCTTGGTTTTTCTAGGTATAGGATCATATCATCAGCAAATAGGGATAGTTTGACATCTTCCTTACCAATCTGGATGCCTTTGATTTCTCTTTCTTGCCTTATTGCTCTGGCTAGGACTTCCAGTATAGTGTTGAATAGAAGTGGTGATATAGGGTATCCTTGTCTGGTTCCTATTTGCAAAGGGAATGGTTTCAGTCTCTCTCCATTAAGAATTATGTTGGCTGTTAGTTTTGCATAGATGCCCTTTATTATGTTGAGGAATGTCCCTTCTATTCCTATTTAGCTGAGAGTTTTGATCAAGAATCGGTATTGGATTTTATCAAATG
>NW_006921603.1:12163051-12164459 GCF_000298275.1 Orycteropus afer afer | reverse complement strand
ATCAGCTGTGTTAGTTTAGGTAAGTGGTGTGTTTCTAGAAATCTGTCCATTTCTTCCAGATTTTCAAATTTGTTGGAGTACAGTTCTTCATGGTATCCTGACATTCTTTTGATTTCAGTTGGTTCTGTTGTGATGTCACCTATTTCATTTTTTATTCATGTTATTTTTAGTCTCTCTCTTTCCTTTGTTAAATTTGCCAGTGGTTCATCAATTTTATCAATCTTTTCAAAAAGCCAATGTCTTATCTTGTTGATTTTTTCTATTGTCTTTCTATTTTCTGTTTCATTGATTTCTGCTCAAATCTTGATTATTTCCTTCTTGTGGTGACTGTAGGCTTTTCTTGCTATTCTTTTTCTAATTGTTGGAGATGTTGATTTAAAGTGTTGATTTTGGCTCTTTCTTCTTTTTGGATGTGTGCATTTATTGGCCTCTGATCACTGCTTTTTCTATGTCCCACAGATTTTGGTATGTTGTGCTTTCATTCTCATTTGATTCAAAGACTTTTCAAATTCATTTTTTATTTCTTGTCTTACCCAGTCTATCTTAAGGAGGAGGGTGGTGTTCAGTTTCCATGTGTTTCCTCTTTTTCCATTGATCTTCCTATTGTTGATTTCTAATTTGATAGCACTGTGATCTGAGAAGATGCTTTGCAGTATTTCAATGTTTCTAAATTTATTAAGGCTTGCTTTACGGCCTAACATATGGTCGGTTTATCATAGAAAATGTTGCATGTGCCCTGGAAAAGAATGTGTATTGTGCTGTTGTTGGGCGAAGCACGCTGTAAATGTCTATAAGGTCAAGTTGGTTGGATTGTATTGTTTAGCTCTTGTGCATCTTTGTTGAGTTTCTTTCCAATTGTTCTATCTTTCATTTAAAGTAATGTATTAAAGTCTCCCACTATGACTGTGGAGTCATCTATTTGGCTTTTCAACTCTTTTAAAGTCTGATTTGTGTATTTTGGGACGCTTTCATTGGGTCCATAGATATTTATTATGATTATATCTTCTTGTTCAATTGATCCTTTAATCATTATATAATGTCTTGCCTTGTCTTGTATGGTGATTTTTGTCTTAAAGTCAATTTGATCAGAAATCAATATTGCCACTCCTGCTGTTTTACGGTTGCTATTTGCTTGATACATCTTTTTCCAACTATGGTTGGGCAGCTAGATGTAGTATTCCCCATGATGAGACTGGTAATCAACTCCATAGTGGAATCTACTGTGAGCATCTGCTTGAACAATTTCTCTTAGAAAGATCAGCACGAGGCTAGTCCCCATGAGGTGGAGGTCAAGAATGTCCCAAATGTCCAAACTACCATACCACTCAATCATTTCAGACATTAATCCCTCCTCCTCCTCCTCCCAGTAATTTCCCCAGTCTTAGGGTTCTGAATTTCACTGTAACGC
>NW_006921603.1:12160784-12162606 GCF_000298275.1 Orycteropus afer afer | reverse complement strand
TGATACCTGAACTTAACTATCACACCACCCCAAACAGGCATAGATAATGGGATTTACAAAACACCACAGAATGGAGGGCAATGGCTAGAAGGGCCACATCAAACAATTCACTGCAGCATCTGAGTAGCTGCATTGAGGAATGTAGTCTGCTTCCTGTATATAAGGAGAAGCCTTAGGAATGGTCTCTAGTCTATGGCACACTTGGACCCTACATGTAGCTGTGTTGTTGCTCAGCAGCCTGCTATGCTCTGCCAACCATGGGACTTAAAATGGACATAAGTTAATGGCCTTCTGTGTGATTTGGTAACATCGGGACTGTGCCTTTTGACTTGTCGACATTGGGGCTTCTCAGCCTCAGCAGCCAGCAGCTGTCTGAGTGAAGAAATGTCTCTAGCTCCAGTGGGCCTGGAGCAAGAGGCAGGCAGAGCTGGACCCCAAGGTTGAGGGGCTTTCACACAGCCCCTAGAGCCTGGTACTTTGAAATTGGACTTAAAGCCTCCAAATTGTAAGAATAAACTCCTGTTTGTTAAGGCCATCCCATTTATGGTATATTCCTGTCAGAGAGCACCACGTAACCAGAACAGAATTTGGTTCTGAGACAGTGGGGTGCTGCTCTGACAGATACCTAAAATGTAAAAACAGGAGTGGAGTGTGTCCTTGACCCAAGACCCTGGCAGAGAGACCTCGTCATATGGCATGACAGATGGCAGGACAGATGACAAGAGACCGGCATGAAAGACAGCAGGAGCAGAGCCAAGAGAACTGGCATGAGACTGCAACAGCCTTACCAGCCCACGGAGGAGAAAGCTTGATGCCTTTGGTTAGGCGGCTTCCTGGTAGAGTGGGATGCCTTTGGGTGTTAATTGGTAGAAAAGACTGGCATAAAATGGAGTAGCAGTTTGGCCAGCCCATGGAGCAAGAAAGCCAAGTATCTTTTGGGCAGAAAGATCTCTGATAGAGTGCGTTGCCCTTGGGCATTAATCGACGGAAGCAAAGAGAGCAAGGAAACGGAAGCAGAGGTGCATCAGCCTTAAGGGTAGGACCATGGCCTTTGGGGGTGGAATGATCACAGCCCCCTAGATCTCAAAGAGCAAGGCCTTCACCAACTTGGTTCTAGAGTGTGAGGCTGTTTGTTCATGTGAGCCAGTGGGATGGAGCCATAGCCGCTGACCAAGAGTGAGGGGGTGGGGCTGCCATGCTTAAGAGGGAGAGGAATGGGGCCCACCAGGCCAAGGGGGTAAGGGTGCCACTTAGAGGAACTAGGGGACGGGAGCCACCCAGTGAGAGATCTGTACAGATGTCACCCAATGAAGATCTATACAGGTGCCAAGTTGACAAGGGGTGGAACTCTGGTAGTTCAGTTTGTGTGTCACTTGGCTGGGCCTGGTTGAGCGGTTGGGCAGCTGGATGCAGTATTCCCCATGTTGAGACTGGTATTCAAGTCCATGGTGGAATCTACTGTGAGCAGCTGAGTAGCTGCCTTAGAGAATGTGGTCTGCTTCCTGTATGTAAGGAGAAGCCTTGGGAATGGTCTCTAGTCTATGGCATGCTTGGACCCTGCATGTATCCGTGTTGTTGTTCAGTAGCCTGCTATCCTCTGCCAACCTTGGGACTTACAATGTTGTTGTTGTTGTTGTTATGTGCCATCAAGTCGGACCCAACTCATGGCGACCCCTCTTTGGGTTTCCAAGGCTGTATCACTTCAGAAGTAGATTGCCCGATCTTTCTTCTGAGGAGTGGCTGGTGGGTTTGAACTGCCAGCCTTCTGGTTAGCAGTCAAGTGCCTTGGGCACTACGCTACCAGAGCTCCTGGGACTTACAA
>NW_006921603.1:12150386-12150915 GCF_000298275.1 Orycteropus afer afer | reverse complement strand
ACCAGAAGGCTGGCGGTTCAAACCCACCAGCCACTCCTCGGAAGGAAGGTTGGGCATTCCTACTTCCGTAGTGATACTGCCTCGGAAACCCAAGGCGGGGTCGCTATGAGTCAGGGCCGACTCAATGGCAAATAACAACAACAACAACAATAATAGTAGTAGTAGTCTTAAAACAGACAAAAACAAATAAACTAAAAAAAAAGAAAAAAGAAAAAATCTGGACAGGGCGGGGCAGGTCACCCAGGCTCTGTAGGAATACACAGACTGGGATGGAATTCATGTCAGCCTAGAAGGTGGGTGGGAGTAAGGGGTGGCCGCACCTCCACACAACAAGAGGGTGTGAGATATAAGAGTAACAAGGTGAATGTCACACCTTTCCAGTAGTCCGTGTGTCCGGAATGTCCTTGCAGCTCCCAGCAAGCGGAGCCTGTTCTCAAGTCCCTGAAATCTGGGAGAATGCTGTCGCTTTAAATATCCAAAATGGTCAAGCCTCTTGTAAACATTCAAAATGGCTGCACCCTCCGGACAG
>NW_006921603.1:12077010-12149856 GCF_000298275.1 Orycteropus afer afer | reverse complement strand
CAAACCCACCAGCCACTCCTCGGAAGGAAGGTTGGGCATTCCTACTTCCGTAGTGATACTGCCTCGGAAACCCAAGGAGGGGTCGCTATGAGTCGGGGCAGACTCGATGGCAAACAACAACAACAACAACAACATGCAATTCTTCTGCTAGTTGGAGTTTAGTCCACTTCTAGATCCTTCCCTTCAAGGCTCAGAGCTCCAGAATTACCCTCTGTATCTGTGTTAATTGGTTCCCCTTTTCTTTGTTGAAGAGGGTCTGTGCAGTCCTTCTGCCTATTCCACCATCTTACCAGAACTCCCAAGAACAACATTTTAAGTCTAAGGTAGTTATATCACCAAAACTTAGGTCACATGACCATTCACTGGCTACACCTGAACATTGAGAGAAAGATCTGGCTCCTTCAGGCAGATCTAAACAGGCATCTTCACTTACTGTTTTTACTGTTCCATCAAAATTACAACTATAATGTGTATGACTGTGTATTTGTTGCAGTGCCCAAAGGAAACAGGCAATCTACAAGGAAAAGGACTATAAATGTTGACCAGCCAAAAGATGTGACACAAGTGTGTCATAATTTCCAGAAGCTAAGTAGCTTAGTGCCTAAAGCATTTGACTGCTAACCAGAAGCCTAGCGGTTTAAACCCACCAGCCACTCCTTGGAAGGAAGATGGGACAATCTATGTCCATAGTTATACTGCCTGGGAAACCCAAGGAGGGGTTGCTATGAGTTGGGTCCAACTTGATGGCAATATAACAACAACAACAATATATGCTAGTAGTATGTTGAGGAACGGGAGTAATAAAGAAAATTCTGTCCATGAAATAATAAAGTTGATTTTCAAAGGTACTTGACAAATCATACATGAAAGACCAGCTTACTGTTTAGTAGCAATACTTAATTCACAAATAGGCCTGTACAATTTTTGGCCACTTCAGATTGATTAACTAAAATTAACTTCAAAAGAAGAAACTTTACTACTACCATGGATATTCAAAAGAATATGCCACAGGTTTTCAAGATGCTTCCAGAAAAGCATGACATAATACAATCAACTAGATTAAGTGTACAATTTCCAAGATTACCATAGCATCTCAAAGGGAACAAGACTTCTATTTGGACATATTAATTTCCAATGTCTTTGACAAAAGATCAAAACATTCTATACCTTGTTGTTGAACAAAATATTGAGAAGGTCTACTTAGTTGTTGGTGTTGTTAGTTGCATTTGAGTTGGCTCTGACTCATGGGGACATTATGGAGAAAATCCATTGCTACAGTGTCAGTTCCATCCCATAGCAACCCTATAGCACAGAATAGAATTGCCTCATGGGGTTTCCAAGGCTGTAATCTTTACAAAAGCAGATTGCCTCATCTTTCTCCCATGGAACAGAAGGTAGGTTCAAACTGTTGACCTTTTTGGTCAGCAGCCCACTGCTTAACCACTGCTTAACCAGCAGGGCTCCTTGACCTTATGTACAACTGATCAAAATGCTACATGGTGCTGTGCCATTTTCATGACTATGAAAATATGAGTCCATTGTTGTGGCAATTGAGTCATAATTCTACTTACATTTATAAAATTAATAAATAATCAAAATTATTATTTAACATGAACAGTATAGTAAACAAGTCCTAGAGAAAATTAAGCAAAAATCAATACTTCAAAGGCTCATATGGGTTCACCATATGATCCAATTAAAAAGAGAAACAGAAGAGCCTTGAAATTTCAGGAGAGTGATGCCACTTTCCTTCACCCTGTGACTCCTAATAAAGTTCAGTTCTAATGGCAGGTCTCTTCCTTAAAATTTCTTATCATATATACCACTGATGACACTAATGTGCACTTGAGAAAGGGCGTTGCATTCGTTAAAGGTCTATGAGAAAGATGCTTCTTCAGAGTTCAAAACAACTGATGTAAATGGTACTTTGTTAAAGAAGGTTTGCTTTCCACAGAGAAGTAAATGTTCAGATACACTGAGTATAATGCCCAGTTCCAGAACTTTTGGGCTTTTGTGTATACTATGACTTTGCTTATTTGTCTTTCATGTCTCAGCTTAAGCATCTCTTTCTCTGTGGCCCCAGACTAGGTTAGGTGCTACATCAGTTTCCTATTGCTGCTGCAACAAAATATCATAAAGAATGGCACTTATAAGAACAGAAATTCATAATCCCACAATTCTGGAGGCTAATCATTCAAATCAACATGTTGCTTCGGCCATGCTCTCTCTGAAAGTTTTAGATGAAGGTCCCTTCTTGGATTTTCTCAGAGTCTGGGAGCCTAGACATTCCTTGGCTTGCAGTTATAGCAGAAAACTTTCTTATCACATAGCCTTCTTCGTCTGCCTCTATGTCTCTTCTGTTTTATAAGGACATCACTCTGATTGGATTAGGACCTGCTCCATTCTAGTATGACCTCATGTTAACTTAACTGTTAACATCTTCAAAGATCCTGTTATCAAACATGGTCACATTCACAGGTACCAGGGGTTAGGACTTCACCATATCAACAATTCAGTCCACAACAGGCACATCTCCTATATGTTCCTATGGCATCCTAGCATTTCTTTGCATTGGTTTGGTACTAGAGTGTTTGTTCTGCTTCCTCCTGTGCTCTTTTAGGGCAGAGACTGTGGTCATTGCATGACTGAAACTACAGCAACAGGACCAAGTAGGCACTCAGTAAACACCTGTTGAAAAAATGAATGGATGTTTCTTTATGCAAGTAAAAGCCATGCCTGTGCCCACAATTTTCCCATCCTATTATCAAAACAGGCTCTAAAGAATTTAGAGCACACTAGGGATGGCTCTGGTAGCGTAGTGCCTAAGATACTACTTATCAGAAGGCTGGTGGTTCAAATCCACCAGCCACTCCTTGGAAGGAAGGTTGGGCAATCTACTTCCCTAGTGATACTGACTTGGAATCCCAAGGAGGGGACACTATGAGTCGGAGACGACTTGATGGCACATGACAACAACAACAACAGGGATGAATGACACAGACACACAAGTTGCTTCTTCGGACTTCTTAATATCATCTCTCAGTGATATGAACAGAGGATAATGGGCCACACTACATTTTTTAATTAAAAAAAAATACATTTTACTTCCAAATCACAATAAGAAGTTTTTAAAAACCACAACATATTTGTTCAATCAACACAGTAAGGTGGATTCCATGGTGAGTCCACTTTTACTCAGTAGGGTTTGACAGCTAGCACTAAATCTTTCCAAGGCTTTCAGTTTCATTTGGCCTCCGTTAGCCTCAGGAGTTTTTACACAGTACACATTTTCCACAGGTAATAATGTAATGGAGAGTGAGTTGTTATACATGACATTTAATTTTCAATAGTGGGGGAAGGTACAAGAGCTGCAGACAAGATCATTAATCTCCTTGGATCCCCGCACTGCCAGATACAGTGATTCATTCTTAATCGTATTAATATAGCTCTCCTCCTATACTCAGATTGGTGTACTCATGCAGAGGGAATAATGCTGAATAGAAAAACCCCATCGAACTGAGTATGTAGTGCATAGCAAAGATAAGACCCAGCCTGAAATATGCATCTGGATGATCCAGAGTTAAGTAATCTAGTATAGGAAAGTCTCTATGTTTAGGGCAAAATATACAGAATTATTCAAATCTAATGATGTGAAAACAAAAAGAGAAAAAAGTGATTATGTAAGTCATGTATACATAGCAGCAACTTGCTAATTTGCACTAATGACTCACAGACCTCTTGTGAATTACAGATCAATTAGTATATGAATAAACATAAGTGTTAAAAAATATGACAAGGACGTGATCACACAAATGTACACTACTTTAGAATAAAGGCCCTAGTTAATTAAAATGTTGCTTGCAGCATATTTTAATAGCTTTGTGATTACCCCAATCATGCTGCCAAACGTGTGGCCAGATCCCATTTGTATCTTAATTATCAGTAAATTTGAAAAAAATGAGTTGCCAAGGTATAACCAACCCACTGCCTTCCAGTCAATTTTTACTGACAGTGACCCTATAGGACAGAATAGAACTGCCCAATCAGGTTTCCAAGGCTGTTAATCTTTGTGGAAGCAGACTGCCATCTTTTTCCTGTGGAGTGGCTAGTGGGTTTGAACCAACAACTTTTCAGGTAGCAGCAAAGTGCTTTAACAACTTCATCACCAGGGCTTCTTGCCAGGGTATAAAAGCCAAAAAATTCTGTATAATGGAAGGGCACAGAGAATCTAAAATTCAACTAAGGGAAGATATATTACACAACAGAAGCACTAACTGTAAAGAAATACAATGCATGAAAACTAGTTTTTAAAGTAACTTTATAACATAGGATAAATTATGCTGAGTTTAAAAGAAAAGCATAACTAAAGCTTGCTGTGTTGAGATGACTGAAGTGTTAACTTTCTGAAACTTGATAACATATCAATTGATTCAGGATTTGGTCCCAAAATAGTAATCTGAAAAAGGTAATAACCTGGCAGAAATTAAAAGATGTACCTAAATGAATAATGAAATAAACAATTAGGTTGAATGAGAGAAAATGAAATGCTGGACAGCACCTAGAATGTACAGGTCACCGTGTGTGAACAGGGCATAAATCTACCAGATCACTCCATAAGTGACAGACAGAGCTGGTGAGCAATAAAATATTTTGTTTGCTTTCCTTTGATGCTTTGGATTCTAATACTTTTTGATATTACTTACAAACTCACTGCCACAGAGTCATTTTCTGACTCACAGTGACCCCTCCTTGGGTTTCTGAGGCGCTATCTCTACGGAAGTAGATCACCCGCTCTTCCTTCTGAGGAGTGGCTGGTGGGTTTGAACTGCTAGCCTTCTGGTTAGCAGTCAAATGGCTTAGGCAGTATGCCACCACAGCTCTGAAAAATCTATTATAATATGTTTTATTGACATGGGGATTAATTCATGTTAATTAGATTTTTCTTTATACCTTGCTTAATTAAACAGCACTCTATTCCTTGTTAGATTTCCAGGCCATCAGAATAAAAAACCAACATGCTGACAGGCAACTTAAAGAGATACCTTAGGCAGGCTGTGCCCATCGCTCTTATGCTGACATTTTCCAGAAATGATTTTACATAATGTCCCATATATATCACTCCCGATATACAACAATTCCAGAATTTATTTTGTGATTTTTCTTCTTCTTCTTTTCCTTCTCCTGAGTTCTTCTTCCTTCTTGTTTTATCTCCTCCTTCTTTCCTCCCTTCCCACCTCTGGTCCTCCATTATCACCATCCTCATCATCAGAGCAGTGATGTGCTAATACATAGCATTCTTAGACAACTTAAGAGACAGCTATAACCAACCAACCAAACTCACTCCCAGCGAGTGACACATTAACAACTCCTACTGGGTTTCCAAGACTGTAAATCTTTATGGAAGCAGACTACCCCATCCTTCTTCCACAGAGCTGCTGGTGGATTCAAACCACTGACCTTTTGATTAGCAGCCAAATGCTGTAACCACTACATAGCTATATCATTCTTATATTAAAGACCAGGAAACTGACCATGTTCCTGCAGCTAAGGTATTAAAGCTGGGCTTCAAGCACAGGCCGGGTGCTTTTGTCACTAAGCATCACAGTTCAGCCCGTGCTTTAAAAAACAATTTGTAAATGTGAAACAAAACTCAAAATCATAAAAAAAGAAGAAGAAGAAGACAACAATGATGATGACCAGGCTTAATGGTGTGATAAAACTGGTGAAACCCCTGAGACTATGGCCCTTAGTCACTATTTGGGCCTAGAATTGAACTTACTCCCATGGCTTAACTTTCAACCAAATAAGTTGTCTATTAGGTAAACAATTACACAGGGTGGTGCACTCCTTAGAACAACCAGCCATAGGAGATCAGAAAGGCAACATTTGCACAAGGAGAAAGCTCATAAGGCATGACTGCACAGGAAAGGACACAGGGAAATAGTAACCATAGGGAGGAAGTGGGAAGAAAGCTGTTTTACTGTGGGGATTGCAATCAATGTCATGAAACAAAATGTGTATGAACTGTCAAATGGAAAATGAATTTGCTCTGAAAACTTTCACCTAAATCACAAGTTAAAAAAAAAAAAAAAGGAATAATATTGAGGAATAAAAACTCAAATACAAAAAAAGAATTTGTATCTTTAGGAAAGAGTTCTTAGTCAGATGAATAGTATCTTGTCTTATGGGAATTAAAGCATTAATAAATTGATAAAATGTTGGCACATAAATTATCAGACATATCCACTGAATCATACAAAGGTTGTGAGTAGAGCAAACATCCCTCTTTGATTGTGTTCAAATTCATTTTTCTTTGCACAGTCTAAAATTGGATATAATAGTAGACTATTCAGAATCATCTGTATATATTTTTTCTGCCTATAAAATGATATAGAAAAACTTCCTAAATCAGATTATTCAGGAAAGAAGTGGAGAGAGGCGTTGAGGTATGATGAATTTGTCAAACTAATTTACTATGATGGCTGCCTTTGGAGAATATAATAATCTAGAAGCGTTTAGAAGGGACTGAAAGGAAATTAATTCAATAAAGCTTTTTGAATGTCCACCATGTGCTAAGTATTATAATTTAATGACCATGCAAGAAAGGTTTATAATTAGTTTATAAATTTTAAATATATATTAATACTTTTAAACTGCTTAAAATCACTTGCAGTAAATAAGCATTTAGCCACATTCTCAATTTTGCTTATGACATTAATTTACTAAACAAATTCTTTCCTTCATTCTGTTCCCTTCTGAACAATAAAGAGAGAAATCATCAGAAATTAAATTAATGGGGCTTTACTTCTATTTTAAATCTCTACTCAGCATTCTCGTCTGTATTCTAAATAATTTCAAATCATTAACATTTTTTATGGAAGGAGGAGGGTTCTGTTTCTCAACACTTAATTGAATTAAATGATTTACTTTGGATCCTATTCAATTTTCTTTCTGCTTTCTTTAAAATGAGATGACCCAGTATGAGCAATAAATGCCCCGTAAATGCTAAAGTGGTCCATTGTAATGTTAATAACAATATTTGTAGGAGTAGCATCAACCATGTGCTAGCAACTTATGTGCCCGGCTCAGTGGTAAGTGCCATATACATCTTCTCATACAATCCTCATACACTCGTGTGGTGGGTAGTATCCAGTGGCATCGCTAGGGTTGGTGTCACCCCTCACCAAACATGGTCAGGGCTTCTGGCAAACTCCTCTGGTGGGTGAGTGCTGGGCCCTAGATGCAAGGTCCTGTCCCTCCCAGGTCAACCCTCCACCCCATGGTTCCTCCCCTCTTCCATTGGCCAAAGTAGAGACCTTCCTCTCTGCCCAATGTGCAGGCAGGTGACTGTAGGTGGTGGTGGTGGTGGTGATGACAATACTGCAAAGGATGACAGGTGACAGCAACCCTAATGATGCCACTGTCTTGGCAGCACCTCCCGTGCAATTAGCGCACCTACTGTCACTGCCACTGCTGCAGACCCTGGGTCATTTTGGTGCCACCTTCTCTGATAGTGTCAGGGAGTATACTGTGCACTCCTCCCCCTCTCTGACTAGTGACAAGACTGAGTATTTTCTTTTACAAATTAAGAAACTCATCAGAACTGAGACGTAACTTGTTTAAGATCACTGAGCCAATAAACTTTCTGAAGGTTTATGTTTGGTAATTTTTTGGAATTACAAAAAAAAAAACAAAAAAAAACCCCTCAAAACCTAACTCACTGCTGGCGAGTCAGATCTGACTCACAGTGACCCCTCCTTGGGTTTCTGAGGCGGTATCACTATGAAAGTAGATTGCCCAACCTTCCTTCCGAGGAGTGGCTTGTGGGTTTGAACCGCCAGCCTTCTGGTTATCAGTCAAATGAGTTAGGCACTACGCCAGGGTTTCTTAATTACTTTATAACTTAAATGCAATACTCATGCACCTTTTCACTGCCTAGCTTTCCTGGCTGCACTTTCAACTACCAACTTTTACAAGAAGTTTTCAAGCCTACAAGTAATATTTGTGTGGACTTGTCTTAATGGACACCATCTTAATCTTTTGAGGTGCTGAGTTTTCCTCAACTCTGTTGATGTTCTGATTTCTGAACCTTTGACAATGGGAGGGGCAAGGAAACCAAAGGAGGACTTAAGTAAGCCAGAAGGAGCTGTCTCAATATAATTATTTCAGTCAAATAACAGCAAATCAAACAGCCTCATTACATTACTGATGTGGCAATGATGGCTTCAAACAAAGAGGATTCCTAATTCTGATTCACTTATATCATAGGGCTCAATCAGGTACCAGGTGACAGCTACCAACACACAGCATGATTCTAGACCAGAGTTGATATATCCTAATCTCTAGGTTTCTCATCAGCATATTTTCTCATGTCATTATGAGTTGTTCCTTTTAGTTCTTTTGGGTACAGAGGCTGCACCATTTTACATTACCACCAGCAATGTACGAGTGTTCTGACTGGTCAACACTTGCTTTCCAGTTTTTTTTTTTTTTTTTAAATAGCTCTCCTAGTGGAGGTAAAGTGGTATCTCGCTGTGGTTTTGATCTGCACTCACCTGATGAATAATGATGTTGTGCATCTTTTCATGTATCTGTATATCTTCTTTGGAGAAATGTCTAGTCATGTCTTTTGTTCAGTTTTTAACGGGACTGTTAGTCTTTTTGTTGTTGAGTATTAAAAGTTGTTTGCAAATTCTGACTGTTGTTGTTGTTATGTGCTGTTGAGTCGGCCCCGACTCATAGCGACCCCTCCTTGGGTTTCCGAGGCAGTATCACTATGGAAGTAGGATTGCCCAACCTTCCGCAAATTCTGACTATTAAACCCTTATCTGATATATGGTTTCCAAATATTCCCTCCCACAGGTTGTCTCTTTCCTTTCTTGACAATGTTCTTTGATGCAGAAAAGCTTTTAATTTTGATGAAGTCTAGTTTTTTCACTTGTTGCTCATGCTTTCGGTGTCATATCTGAAAACTCATTGCCTAAAAGGGGGTCCTGAAGTTTCGCATGCTACAGTTTCTTCTAAAAGTTTGATAGTTTCAGTTCTTATATTTAGGTCATTTGAGGAATCACTGTATATGGTGTGAAGTATATTGTCAGCACCCATTGAGTTGGACCCCAAGTCATGGCGACCCCATGCAAAATAGAATGAAAACACTACCAGTCCTGCACCATTTTTGATTGGTTGCAAATCAGACAATTGTGATCCACAGTTTACTCTGGCTGAGTTTTGGATGTACATTGCCAGGTCTTTTTTCTTTCTCTTAGTTGGGAAGGGACACAGATATCTGTTCAGCAAAGCTTTGTTCTTTTGCATACACAAATCCAGTTTCTTAGCACAATTTACAGAAGGGACTATTCTTTCCCCACTAAACACATTTGCACCTTTATCAAAAATCAATTGGCCACAGACGTATGGGTTTATTTATGGATTTTTAATTCCATTCCATTGGTCTATGTGTTGATCCTTATATCAGCACCACACTGCTTTTATTACTATAATATTTTAAAATCAGGAAATGTGAGTTCTCCTTCTTTGTCTTTTTTGTTCAAGTTTGTTTTGATTATTCAGGACTCCTGCAATTCCATATGAATTTAAGAGTTAGCTTTTCCAAAACAGTTTCTATTATATTTCTATACAAGATAATTAAATCCAGGAAGGGAAGAAAATTTTATAATTGAAATAAAATATTTGCCTCAACTATCAAATCTATCCTGTGAACATAAAAAAAGAATAACAAGAAAATCTCATAACAAAAACAATCTATACTTTTCTTAAAGTGACAGAAAATGAAAATGTATTTTTAGACTAGAGAGTGATTTTGTTAGACAAACCCAAGATAAAATAGTCTTATGCAAATAATAACATTTCCAGAACAGACGTTAGTGATTTTGAAAAACCAGATATATCTACCTTACCTAATGAAAACCAACTTCACTTTTGTTGGGGCAGTCTTAATAATGGCAGATGCATTTTGGTGACTTCTTCCATATAGGATCTGATTGTTTATCTGTATGAGAAAAAAAATAAAATAAAATGCACTTGTAAAAAATATACTATACATTAAGGTACAATAACTGATCTCTATTCTCCTGGAGCACCAGGGAAGGATATTCAGGAATAGGAGAGGAGATGGAATGTGTGGCTAATTGCCTCCATGAGTAACTGTCTCCTTTGCCAAGGAGATCTGGTGATACAGTACCTAAGGCATTTGACTGCTAACTAGAAGGTCAGTGGTTCAAACCTACCAGCCTAATTTGCAGAACAAAGATGGGACAATCTACTTCTGTAAAGATTTACTACCTCAGAAACCCAACAGTGATCACTATGAGTCAGAACTGACTTGATGGCAGTGAGATTTTTGCCATGAGACCAGAAGGACTGGATAAGTACCTGGCTACCGTTACTGAATGTTTTCATCTATTGTGTATAAGAATCTCGATCAAATGGGAGAGAATGCCACCCCGTACTTAAAATTCCCATTGAACCCAGACTTTCTGGAAGAACTGAACTAGATAAATCCCAAACTATTGTCCTGAGATACTTTCCATCTTAAACCAAAAATATCCCTGAAGTCTCCTTTAAACCAAACAATAGCTTAGCTTAACAAGGAAAAAAAATGTCTGCCTTGAGCACTGTGGTCTTTTAAGAACTATCCATGTGGGATCGAATGACAATGACAATTCAAACAATTAGACAGAAAACTTTAGGGATAGTGAGTTTACATCAGTGGGGGAAGAATCATTCGGAAAAGTGAGGAGAGAACGGTTATACAATTCTAAGAACGTAATCAGTGTCACTGAACTGTACAGGTAGAAATGGGTGGATTGGTGATGTTCTGCTGTGTATACTCTCAACAACAACAGAAAAACATTTAAAAATACACTACATATATACTTGGAAGTAATCAAACAATAAAGTCCATTAATTTTTAAACAGGTACATGCAGGACTCTCTAATATCAAAAAATCTTAACATTCTTTACAGTATGGATTCAAATATGATCATTTTAAGTAGCTACTAAAAATCTCTTAAATTTGGTTTTGATTGCAGTTAATAAAGATCATACACCTTGGTCCTTTTGCCAATTTCGAGAGCAGTAGAACTAGATACAAAACTTTATGATGGATATTGTATTTCCTACAGCTTTTCCAGATTTCCGAAATATGTAGAAAACAGATCAAACTGTTGTATTCACCAGAGCTCTGGAGGGCCCATTAAACTCAAATCTGTAAATGTGTCAAGGTCATTACACAGCATAAATTTTGTTACTCTCGAGGAGGTAAATACTATATCCACATTTTAAATCATATTTTAGGTTGATTACACAGAAATATTTTATTCTACCCAATCAATGGGCCATCTGCTCATAATGAGATATAGTAGGATTTCTAACTTGAAAGGATTCACCTAAATAGGATCTAAATTTTTAAATTTAGATTTAAAAATTTCTAAATTTTTCATTCTAGATTTTACCACTGACAAACTATGATAATAGAAGTCACTGAGCTTTCATTTTATTTCATCCAGTTGAAAACAACCAGTACAGTTTTGGCTCCACCCTCCAAATTGCTTTAATAAGTAGTTAATGATTTATACAATTTGCTCTAAGGGAGCTCTACATTTAAATGAGGACTCCCTCCTTTGCTATTTAAACGATATGCCTATTGTAATCAGCAAGGGATTTGTCTGTCATTGATGTCTCTGAAATTTTGCATTTGAAGATACATTTGACACATCTTTGAAGACACACAGAAAAAGGTAGGTTTTTCTGTCACAACAGTTATGAGAAAGGGTATAGGAGTGAACACTTTGAATGAAAATATAATCATTTTACCTGTCCAAACTGAAGCTCATCCATCACCTTGTCTGAAGTGGTGAAGCTGGGATTCATATCCCAGATAGCTGCAAAAACTAATCTTGAGCTACCTCCTCAATCTTTCTCCCATTCTATCAGCTTTCATTTTTCACCAAGATAATCAATCACAGAGAAACCCACCAATTTCCTCAGTTTCCTCTTTTCTAAAAGCGATTGAAGCACCTGCTTCGTAAAGCTGTTGTGAGAATTAAATGAGATAATGCTTTTTCATTGCATTGATAGTGATTTTGAAAGCCAAAGGATTTTTAATATTTATGTGTTTGAAACTATCCATTTGACTGTTAACCAGAAGGCTGGTGGTTCAAACCCACCTGCCACTCCTCAGAAGAAAGACTGGGTAATCCACTTCTGTAGAGATACCACCTCAGAAACCCAAGGAGGCGTCACTATGAGTTGGACTCGACTCGATGGCAGTGAGTGAGCCTTTAATATTATGCATTTGAAAATGTGCCCATCCTCATCATGATGTAATTATTCATGTATGTTTTCTACTAATACTTTCATAGTTTATCTTTCTCATATTTGCCTCTTTGTACATTATTCTGTTATAAGGGAAGTGATTACCCAGTGCCATAGGAAGTGGTCCAAATGTAGTAAATGATGAAACCAGGTTATAAAATAGTAACGTCTGTCATGATGAAATACAAACAAGTATCTTTAAACATGAGGTGATGCAGGAATATATGTGGTTTAAAACCTGCTGTTCACGTAATTACTTGTGAATGTCTTCCCCTTTGTGCCTTTTCTAAACCATGAGGGATCTAAACCCTCCCCCCTTAACTTGTGTCCGGGATTCTATCAGCTTTTGTTTTTCACCAAGATAATCATATAGAAATCCACTGATGTCTTCAGTTTCTTCTAAAAAGAACCCAAACTCCTAGTTCATAAAACTGCCGTGAAAATTAAATGAGATTATGCTCATGACACTAAATTTTTGAAAAAAATCTATCTTACAGCACTTACATCCCAACATGGCATGTTAGGCGGAAACACCAGTGCAGGCACATAACATTTATTGAACTGAGCTGAACTCCTTGAGGGCAGGAACTGGCTTTATCTTCTTGGTATTCCCCAGTGTTTCATGCTTAGCTTGCACACAGTGGTGCTCAATAAGCATTTGCTCAATCTTAGAGCGCTCGATGGAGGTAGACCAACTGCTCGAAGGTGGGCTCCAGCATTCAAAATGATTGAGATTAAAACATTTTTCTTTTCTCAGCAGCAAAAGCTTCAGCATATAGAAAATCAAACTGCTTCATGATTATGGAGATGCCTGCTTTGAAGCTGTGAGCCTCCATTTTGATAGAATACAAATGTTTTATACAAATTCTAAGATAAAATACAAATTCTAAGAGGGAGAAATTATACCCCAGATGAGAAGAGCAGGTCATTAATTTTAATTTACATAAGCATAAATCTAACGTTATGTTTTTCTGGTGCTGTTTTTAACTATTCAGAGGCTCTGGCCATTGAAACGCAGATCAGCTTGCTTGCTGGTGAGGCTTTTTCCAGCACCAACAACGGTGGTGTTTACTGCTAAAGCAGCTGCTGCCTGCAAATGTTCAGTGGCCTCTGGAGAAACTCCTCTATATACAGCAGGAAACTGGGAACAGAACAAGAAACTGGAGAGGGAAACCTGATTTCACTGGATTCAACCTAATAGGAAAATGCAGATCTCTGTTTTTTTTAAAAAAAGACAAAGGTTCTTTTCAAGGCTAGAGAATGACATATCAGTGGCCTCTGAGTTTCAGGTGAGGTAGCTCTCTTTTGTGTTTTCTTACAGTCTTATTTAATATGGCACAATTTCAATATTTAAGTGAAAAGTATGGAGCTTCCAGCTATGAAAGCAGATTTTACATCACTAAAGGAAACACACTCCAGAGGAAATTCAGTTAGTAATTAGGAAGAATATGATGTATATTATGCACAATTAACTTTAGACTGTCATTTATTCTATTACTGAGAAGCTTCTGTTCTCTGAGGGTCTCTATTCTTTAAACAACAGATGTAGAAGGTTTTCCAAGTAGAGTGTAGGCAAAAAAAAAAAAAAAGAAAGCATTCCACATCTCCTGGAAGTCTTTCAGGTTAATTAAAATTATTAATGGCTACCACTTGCTGAGTGATTTGTTTGTGCCAGAGACTATGCTAAGCAATTTTTGCCCAGTATTTCATTTAAATCTCAGAACAGACAGGGAATAATGTATTATTAGTCCATTCAACAGATTAAAAACAGAGAACCTGGTAGGTTCGAACAGCCGACCTTTTGGTTAACAGTCAAGCACTGAATCACTGCACCTCCTTCAACAGATTAGGAAATGGAAAGTCAGAGAGTAATTTGCTCAAGGTGATTTAGCTATCAGATAAAAGCCTATAATCCTAGGGCACACCTGGATGTCACATCCTATGTATGGTGCTGAAATAATCAGATGATCTTCAAAGGTCATTTTTGTAAACATGTTTATTAAATAAATCCTGTGCAGAAAGAGGAGGATGCTTATCACTCACCATTTTAGGTCCCAGACTTTTGAGATAAAAGGACAGAATCAATCAATTCACCACAATGCATAAAGAAAGAATCCCCTAATAGCTTACTGCTAGGCTTTAAAACAAATTTTAATTCATTTTTAATTTTTTAAATAATAATTTAATTTTTTAAAATTAAATATAGATAACAACAAATATTGGTGATGGTTACACAACATGACTGATGTGATTGTTATCACTAAATTGTATACGTGAGAGATGCTGAACTGCTGTTGTTGTTGTGTTTTGCCATCAAGTCAGACCCGACTCACAGAAACCCCTCCTTGGGTTTCCGAGGCAGTATCATTACGGAAGTAGATTGCCCAACCTTCCTTCTGAGGAGTGGCTGGTGGGTTCCACTGCTAAACTTTTTAAAAGTCCCAAATGTAAGATGGAGTTTCAAAAGACAGTACTTTCCTATTTGTACAAACAATACCTGAACAATATTATACCCTTGTTACATTTTTTTCTTTTCTTTTTTTTTTTTATTCTACACCAGCTACTCCTTGGAAGGAAGATTGGGCAATCTACTTCCATAGAGATACTGCCTTGGAGACCCAAGGAGGGGTTGCTGTGAGTGGGATCTCACTCGACGGCAATGAGTTTGTTTGGTTTGGTTTTTATTGTACAAATAAACATAATTTGACCACCCTTTAAAGTCTTTCTGGCCCAAACCAAACAAAAAAATATTTATTTTGGGGCAAATACTGCTCCTCTCCCTTTAAAATACAAACGATCATTCTGATTATCCAGATATTGGAAAACCATTAGTTTTCCTTTTCTTCCAGTAAACTGGAGAGAAATTACATGCCTTCCTCAAAGTTTCTCCTTGTTAAAAATGACTCAGTGATATACCAAAACCAAACCCAATGCTGTCGAGTTGATTCCAACTCAGAGTGAATCTGTAGTGACCCTGTAGGGCAGAGTAGAACTGCCTCCATAGGATTTCCAAGGTTGTAATCTGTATGAAAACAGACTGCCACACCTTTCTTTCACAGAGTGGCTGGTGGATTAGAACTGCCCACCTTTCAGTTAGTAGCCAATTGCTTTAATGACTGTATCATTAGGGCTCCTTTTCAGTGATATAAGGGAAGAAAAGCTAATTATTTGTGTATGTTCTTGTCTTTGACATTATCTTATAATGGTGGGAAGGACTCCTTTAATTTGATTTGCTACTCCACTGAAATAATCTATTATCTTAAATCCTGAGACGTAAATTCTTCTATCCAAATGTAACTATACAATTCTTATTAGTGGAGCCTCATCTCAAAAGTGAGTCACTTTAGAAGATAAATTTATCTTTATTCCACTTCAATCAAGTCATGACTAGTGGAAGTTTATTTTATGCCATCCATACTCAACTTTCATATTACTAAAATAAGAAAGCCAAACTGATGGGGGATGTACTAGAGGCCTTTGGGATCTTTGCCAGCTCACAACCACATCTCTCTGCTAGGAGCTGTCCTTCAAACCTATCATCACATAATGGTGGGCAGCAAACTTGTCAGCCACTCTAGGTCAAAGCTGATTGGGCAGGTAAAATGAGACATATGACCCAAGTTGGGACAGTCTTTTGGGTATTTTAAATTGGGGCTGAGACACAGCTAAGTATTCTCTACACGTTCCCTGAGCTTCTGTGAGACGGCCATATTCAGTCACGTGGATGTAGGAGCAGGGAAAGCAATTATTTCCTGAGGCTCAGATGCATCCAGATCTTCAGGTTTCAGAAGCGTCCCCTGTACCATTTAGGAAATTCTCCTTTTTACGGTTAAATTACCCTAAATTAATTTCTGTTCTTTACAAGTCTCCACTGATATAGTTTCTGAGGTCCCTTCTAGTTCTAAATTAATTTATACATCCAAGTGACATACATTTCTCTACCACCTAGTCTTATTTTCCCAGATGCTCAGTGAATTATCTTGACATTTAAGAGGAGAAAAAAGAAGAAAATGAAAAAAGGTTTCCTGTTCAAAGTAGCTTTCTATACTCTTGACCTACAATTCTGGTTTTCTTAGCAGTTTTTGGTTTCTTCTGATCACTGACCAAAAAAGGTTTCTCTGAGATCCTCCAGATGATTTATAACTTCTGCCTCAGCTCCATGATCCCTGATCCCAAAAAGACACTAATATTTTCTCTTTTGGGTAAACTAGTCCATTTTTCCCAGGGTGTGAATTTCCAATTCAATGAAATATTCGGGAGCAAATTACAGCAACTCTAGATACTCAGGGAAGTAGCCCCAAATGAGAAACATCTGTATCTGTGAAACTTGTAAGTCATATCATAATGGATTTTTACTGGGCTTAAATTTCCCCCTCATGGATTGCGTTCTGCTACTGTAATTTAACAGAAACAAAAACAAACAAATTGATTTGAGGTAAACTTCCTACATTTATATATCAGACAAGGAATACTTAATTGGTATTTTATAGTTTGTAACAGAAGTAGAATTAAGGTTAATCCAGCAAAGATTTAGCAAAAATAAATGAATGTGAATCTTTTGTTATACTATATAAACTTTCACTTTAGGTCTTTAAGGAGATTTGTTTCAATAAAATTAATTATTCAAAACTATCATGAAGAGAGAGGTTTTCAACTATTCGTAATTTTCCATAGTTCAACTGAATATGAATATAAATTTATGCTGAATAGCAGCTCAATGAAATCTACTTAAAAAACTCACCAAATTGGAAGTAAAAGTTAATTAACTTAAGCTAGGATTGGAAATATTAATTACATAAAAATGACAATTACTTCTAAGAACAGACTTGTCTGAGGCGTGAATATCATGTCATAATATATTGTACTCAACAATTCCCTTGCCCATGTTTTTATTAAAGCAGAAGGATTTCTTATGAAAAGTGACAAACAGTCATTAAAGAACTGAGTTGGAATTCAGGCAACATGAATTGCTGGTGATGAAATCTGAGAGGCTCTCTCCATACTCCACTTTCAAATATATTCTAAATTTGACATTTCAAGCCATTAAAAGCTATAAGTTAACTTTCCTCATTAATAAGCTCTTTTATTTAGTATAATACACATGCAGAAAAATACATATGTATAACTTTATAAGTTATTTTAATCTAATGATTTCACTTCTGTGAATTTATTCTAAAAAAAAACTTAAAAGGCAGGATGTCATAATGTCTACCATAGTTATACTTTTAATAGGGAAAACCTGCACATTCATCAAACAAGGTGAACTGTATTTCTCATGGTGTGTCAATAAATGGAAAATTGTGCCATGAGGGAGAAGGTGGGAGGGAAGAGGGAAGAGAGGATAATATAGATCTAAGTGCACTGCCACAGAAAGACAATGAAAAAAGTAAATCAAACAGTCATGTAGCTTACTTCCTAATCATAATATTCTTATCTATGTGAAAGTGTCTGGCTAGGTTTAAAGAAAGCTCTGCGAGTATCTCTACTAAATAGCAACACTGATGGCATCTCACTGGTGGGATATAAAGTTATTTTCAGTTTGTTTCTCTGTATTGATATAACTACTCTAACAATGCCATTTAATAAATTCTTACAACATACAAGGCATACTATATATATGCATGTAAGGTGTATATGCACACACATATGTAAATAAGTATCTATATGCCTTCAACATATCATTTAAATCCCACACAAATCAATAGAAGAATATATTAATACCTAATTTTAATGGAGTGATAGAGGCTGAGTGAGATAAAGGAATTTGACCAACATAACACATTTAGAGCCAGAATTTACAGCCAAATCTATTTGCACCAAAAGCCTGTCTTGTTAATAATTAGAATACATTTATTGAGGGTATTTCCCTGTGGTTTAAAAAAAGTCACAGGACAAGAAATTCATTTTTAATCCTATGGAATCTTAAATCCAATTTACACAGGGCCTCACAAAGTAGAATCTTCAGATCAAGTAATATTCCAATAAAAATATAATAGACATATTGTATATTCATTCATTTCTCCCACCTTCAAGGATCCGATACTCTAATAAGTGAGATAGTCATGTAAATAAATAATTGCATTGCTCTATGATAGAAATAGGTTTAAAGCACAAGTGACTGCCTTTTCTTGGAGGCAGGTAGGAGAAATGGACAGACACTTAGCAGGCACACAGGATGTAATTGTCAGGAAGTGCACAAGGACTGGGGAAAAGCATATGGAAAAATATACAGACACGAAACTGCCAAGTCTCGTCCTTGGAAACCACAGATACTTCAGTATAGTTTTCAGAGCTAATTGGAGTAACAAATAACAGTGGCAAACAGTTCCTTCATAGGAGATTTTCGAAAGAGATTCTTGTAGAATATTTTCCCTTTCCAAAAATCGAGGCAACCAGCCCCAGTGAAGAGTGATCTTCTTGCTCCAAACTATGGCTTTAGTTTTACCAATGGGGGAATGCGAGGGAGGAAAGGGGTACCAAGGCCAGGAATGGAACAGGGAAAATGACTAAAACTCACATAATAATGCAGTATCACAAAAATGAACACAGATTTCTGAATAAATGATCACATTAATTTTCCTCAAAAGGACAAAAATTTGTATATCAGTTACACTATCTTAATTGACATGGGAGCAGGTTTTAAGAAGTTTAATGGAAGCAGTGCCAAAGTGAGGACTTCTGCAACTTCAGTTTAATCTATTTCTTGTGAAGTACAATGTTCCCAGTGGAACACACTGATTTAAAAGACTTATACATAAGAGACCTATTTTCTCTCAAACAAAACTAATTAAATGGAAATACCTTCTGAAGGCAAAGTGATAGCAATATGTAGCTCACGTCATTCTACATGCGACACACTGGGAAAACAGTAAGATAATCTTTTGAATCCTACACCCTGACATATTTTGAGAAATATTAACTTGACAGAAGTATGCTGAGAAAAATATTTCTGTGTTGCTGATTTTAGTGTATCTGTGGAAGTTGTCCATGTTGGTCAGTTCATTTGACGAACTGAAGTAAGTGCCTGTAAGTAACTTCCTGCACAGTGTAGGAAGGAATGAGTGAATGAGAGCACAACCCACCTCTTAACAGTACATTAATAGTGCAGAGGAATCATGTTTTCCTAAAAGATTCAGACATTACAGCATAACTCTATTAATGGCACTATTAGCTACAAAAGCAAATAAGATTCAGCTGCCCAGTGACCTAGATAGTATTCCTTTTACCAAGAACATCATATATGCTTCATTAAGTTAAGACATTCCCCAAATTAACAATGCCCACCTTATTGTTTGTTCCTTTCATACAATTAGCTGATCTGATTAGAATTCCACCCTGATTCCTTCAGTCACTAGAAGTTTTTTCTCTTGCCTTGAAAATGTTTCACTTGTCCCTTCTATAGACAAACCTAATCAATCATCAAGTAATTGACACAAATCCAAGCAATCACTAAAGGTCTCTATAAAACCTTCCTTCCTATTAAGCCCAGTTTTTCTTTTGCTAACATTAGTCATGTGAGTGGAGACTCTGGTGGTGCCAATAGTTGATGTGCTCGGCTGCTAGTGGCAAGTTCCAGTCCACCCTGAGGTGATTCAGAGGAAAAGCCTGGTGATCTCGTTCCAAAAATGAGCCACTGAAAACCCTATGGAGCAGTTTTACTCTGACACACATGCAGTTGTCATGTCAAAGTCAAAGTCAACTCCATAGCAACTGGTTTCTTTAATCTTATTAGTGAATCAATACTACAGAGATAGGATTACATCCTAACTACTTCATAGATTTTAGAGGACATCTTATACAGAGTCTGGCAGTACCACTCTGCTCAGCATGACAGATACAGTAGATACCATGTACATTTATAGATGGACACTGACACTCCAAAACTCAGTGACCTGTGTAAGAGTTCCCAGTATGTAAGGAGCTCTGGTAGCATAGTGCCTAAGGCACGTGACTGCTAACCAGGAGGCTGGGGGTTCAAACCTACCAACCACTCCTCAGAAGGAAGGTTGGGCAATCCTTCTTCCGTAGTGATAACTGCCTCGGAAACCCAAGGAGGGGTTGCTAGGAGTCGGAGCCAACTCGATGGCAAATAACAACAACAACAACAATGGGGCTTTTGAAATGGGAAAAAAGAATGCTCATCCTGATATCATGGGACTCCTGCTACTTCTCTTAATACTCATTTTATTCACACATATCCTACCTTCAACTACTCCCTTTACACACACCCCAAATTCCCCAGCACTCAATTCTCATTCCATATTCCATGCAGTGGTAAAGGCAGAGAAAAACCCACTTTAACTGTCAACTTAAAAGACTTCTACCTGACTAAAGGAAAGTACTATTTTCCCACCTACTTCCTTATGTGTACATGTTTGGTATATGTTTAATATATGTGTGAACAATCGTCTTCACAAAAAAACTTCATCTCTCAGATTAGTTAATATCTGATAATACTCTGTGTTTGCTAGCATTAGGGGCAAATAGGCTTTCCTGCGTATTATTAAGGAGCTCTGGTGGTGCAGTGGTTAAGGCATTTAACCACTGCTCTGTAGAAGAAAGATGAGGAAGTCTGCTTTGGTAAAGACTTAAAGCCTTGGAAATCCAATGGGGGTCGCTATCAGTAGGAATCCACTGATGGCAGTGAGTTTGATTCGCTGGGTTTATATACTAGGCCAGAAAATTAGTATAATGCTATAAGAGGGTGATTTGACAGAATTTATGCCATGGATTTATTTAAACAATTATACAAAGACATATACCAGTAAGCATTATTTATACTGACATGAGAAATGATATATTGTTCAGTAAGAATGGTATGTACAATAAAATTCCACTTGTGTATATTACATTATTAATATTTATGAATGTCCACATATGCATATGGGCAGTATGGATGGTTGACAGTGGTTATTTCTGGAGGAGTAATATTACAGAAGTAGAAAAGACACTTTCACCTGTACAAATAAAATTTTTTATGATTAAAATATTGCTTTTATTTAAAAAAAATCTAAAAAAGTATAATCTATAAATTAAAAAAGAAAAAAGTGATAAGAAATGACATCTTTGATGTGACTCATTATACAAAGGGCATCAATTAGAATTAAAACACAATTTTCTATCTTTTGAATTCTAGCTAGAAACCTAAATAAAAGTAGGTAATTAATTTAATTAAAATAACTTTGAATTATTTAAAAATATTGCACAATATGTTGAGCCTCTGGCTGAGAAATCATCCAATGTGCCTACCCTCATTTCTCACTGAAAAAGATGAAAGGAATTCAATGAGAAAAGACTTTTCAAGAAATGGTGCTGAACAACTGGATATTCACATGTAAAAATAAACCTCAACCCCTATCACATACTATACACCAAAATTAATTCAAGATGTGTTATAAAACTAAATATAAATGATAACTTTCAGAAGAAAATACTGTTGCAACCTGGAGGTAGGCAAAGATTTTTATCCAGGACAGAAAGCAACAAATAAAAGTAAAATATGAAATATCATCAGAACTAAAAACTTTTGTACATGAAAAGATACTATTAAGGAGAACTAGATGGTGCTCAGCTACCACTGCTGACTACTCTGAAAGGGATCACAATAAAAGGTCCCAGGTAAAATGGGGGAAAATGTGAAACAAAACTCAAAACCATAAAAAAGACCAGCTTTACTGGTCTGATGAAGTGTGGAACCCCTGAGACAATGGCCCTTAAACACCCTTGAAGCTAGAAACTGAATTTAACCCCTGTGAATCAACTGACAGACAAACGATAGACAGGCCTATAAGGTGAACAGTAGTATCAGGAGGGTATGCACTCATTAGAAAAATGGAGCATAGAGATCAGGAGAACAGCATTTGCCCAGGGACAGAGCTAGGAAGATGAGAGAGGGTGGGAAGGAAGTGGGAGGAAGTGGGAGAAATGCTGTTACAATGAGGGGATTGCAGTAAATGTCACAAAACAGAATGTGTATGAATTGTTGAATGGAAAGTCAATTTGCTCTGTAAACTTTCACCCAAATCACAGTAACAACAACAAAAGATTAAAAATAAATAAACATAAAAAAAGATACTGTTAAGAAAATAAATTAGCAAGCTATAGATTGAGAGAAAAGATTCACAAATCATATATCTAATAAGGATTTGTCTCGAGAGTATATAAAGAACTACTATAATTCAATTATAAAGTGGCTCATGAGCTAATTAAAAATAGGCAACAGATTTGAACAGACACAAAACAACATATCCAAATGATTGCTAAACACAGGAAAAGTGCTCAACATCATTAGTGATCAGGGAAATGTAAATTTAAGCCACAATGAGGAACCAGTGTACACCCACCAGAATAACCAAGAAGAGAGAGCAACCAGAACTCTCACATACTTCTGGTGGGACTGTTCAATGGCACAACCAGTTTGGGAAACATACACCTACCCTGTGTCCCAGCAATTCTATCTTTGATATTTATACCAGAGGAGGGAAACCATCCGTCCTCAAAAGGATTTGATACACAAATACTCATTGTAGCTTTATTATTATATGCTCTCTTCACTTATCAGCTATCTTATTATCCAACATTTCACCTTTAAAATTGTAAAAAATCCTACTATCTGACTATTTTATGCATTAATGACATAAATCTGCAAGTAACAAATGATGATGTGATGGAAAAGTAATGCTGGCTGTGAGGTTAATGTTATGTGTCAACTTGGCTGTGCAGTTTTGTAATAACACAACAGGACATTATGTAATGATGTAGTCATCTTCCCTTTTCTGATCTGATGTGGTCTTCTCCATTTTTGCACAGTGCTGATCTTCACATAATGACCTGTTCTTTGAAACCTAACCATGTTGATAAGTGATGAGAGGTTGTATATTCAAAACTGGGGAAAAAATTCAAATGCCCATCAACAGGTAAACTGACAGATTGTGGCATAGTTGGAATACTATTAAGCAGTAAAATGATAAACTACTGATACATGTGACTATTTTGATAAATATCATAGATATGCTCAGTACAGGCTCAAGTATAGCAGGGATTGTGGGGCTGGCGCAGGATCGGGCAGTGTTTCATTCTGCTATGCATGGGGTCGCTATGAGTCGGAAATGACTCGACGGCACTTAACAACAACAACAACATGCTGAGTACAAGAAGCTGGACACAAAAAGTACATTCTGTATGACCCCATTTATATGAAGCTTGAGAACAGGAAAAATGAATCAAAGATGAAAAAAAAACCAAGACAATTGCAAAAACGGCATGGAGGCCACATGTTCTGACCTCCTCTAACCCTCCAAGAGGAGGACAGGATTACCAGCAGTAACCCAAGGCCTATTACTGCAAGGCCAAACATGCTGCCTCCTTCCAGCCCTTTCACCAACCGTTCCCCCCAAAGCACCCACCACCTCTCTCCTGAGTTCGATAATTCGCTGCAGTGGCCACACAGAACTCACAGATTACAGGGTTTATTAGGGAAGCACCAGGCTACAACTCAAGTTCAGGAAGAATGCTCAGTCTCTCTCCCAGCCCACCATCCCTCAGCCAAGAGTCTCTCACAGTCTCTTTCCCAGCAGTGCTGGTCCCTCGGTGTCTCACTCAGCAATGCGTGTCTCTTGCGTCTCTTTCCTAGCAACGCGTGTCTCAGGAGCCCGTGTCTCTTTCAGCAGCACGTCTTCCTCAACCAGCAGTCAGAGAGAGTTCTGCCTCCAGGAGGTCTCCTTTAGAGCCCGCAGGATGGTCAAACTAGCCAATTATAGCATCAGAACTCTAAGCACCTGAGAGAGAGTGGGCACCTCCCAGAACATTGTTTTGTGTCACTCCCAACAGAAATACTCCAGGTGGACACCTTCAGAATCAGGAGCTCCTCGGTTGCTCATAGCAAATCCCACCTTGGAGTTTACAAAGACTTATGGGTAGAAAAGCCACACAAAGTAATTTACTACACTGCAACAATAATGTCTCTGGGGTGACAGAGGTTTGATGAAAAGGTATATGAGAAGAGTTTCTGGGGAGATGGAAATGATAGATGTTTCGGTAACAAACCTGTATCTAGTTGTCAAAATCATACAGGTAAGGTTTGTGCATTTCAATCCATGCATATTTTGCCTTACACACATTAAAACTACAAAAGTAACAGTGAGTGTGGGTGGGTATGTGGAGGTATAGATATGAGATTGGCAACTTATTGATCATTGTTGAACTATGTGATAGATATGTAGGGACAGCCGCTCTGCAGGAGGAAGATGAGGCAGTCTGCTTCCATGAAGATTTACAGCCTTAGCAACTCTATGGGGCAGTTCTACTCTGTCCTATACAACTCTGCCCTATGGGGTTGCTATGAGTTGGAATCAGCTTGATGGTTGTGGTTTGGGTTTTCATTGTGCTATTCTGTTTATTTTGTATATGCTAGAAAATCTCCATAATAAGGTGTTTTAAAAGGGAGAAAAACATACAGGTAATCTCTGACTTAGTAGGTATTCCAGTTATGACAAACCACATTTGTGACCATACATGCTTATTGTTAATAATATGTACACCTACAATGCTGCAGCATGTAATTTGCCGAAGTTACCATGCTCAGATGTTTACTCACAGATGTTTATACATAATGTTTCAAACCCCCAAATACAAATAAATATCATATTTACAAAGATTTACAAAAAAGGCAATAATAATGAAAACTGAAAAAAAAATTAAAAAAAGAGAGAGAAGCATTTGACTTATGTCAGAATTGACTTACGATCTAATGGAACCCCACTGGTGGGGTTGGGGACTGCCTATATATGGACATACCTCCCCCCGATCACTGTTTTCCTGATGGAACACATTTTGAGTTTTAATACTCAAACTTAATTGAATATATATCTCTCTCAACACAGTATTTTTCAGTATGTATTTATACAGGAAAAATTTATATCTACACTCACTATACAAAATAAAATATTAATACTAATAATGTGAGGGAAAACCCCTGAGCTGTATTCCAAACACAGAGTTACCGGAGACATTTGGAACTGTGTGCTGAGTATTAACAACAAGATG
This sequence comes from Orycteropus afer afer, assembly GCF_000298275.1. Taxonomy (NCBI): domain Eukaryota; kingdom Metazoa; phylum Chordata; class Mammalia; order Tubulidentata; family Orycteropodidae; genus Orycteropus; species Orycteropus afer. The sequence continues at coordinate 12,124,475 of NW_006921603.1, read as the reverse complement.
TACAGTTCGGATGTCAGTGGAGCTAATAGAATTTAAGTTACTGAGCAAAGCAACTGTTAGTAATCATATTATTTAGTGATTCCAAAGTTATATTAAAACACTTTACATCTTAATACAATTATGTGTTATATATATATATGGTTATTTTTATTGCATTTTAGTTATATTTCAGGAAACTGGTTGCAGGTTGACATGCACTGCATACTTTTTCTCAATTTAAAATAATGGGAAATAGGGGCATTGTTAAGAAGTCCTAGAGGCATAGCAGTAAAACATTTAGCTGCTAACATAAAGTTTGGTAGTTTGAACCATCAGTGGCTCTGTGGGAGGAAGACTTGGCACTCTGCCCCAGTAAAGGTTATAGTCAAGAAAACCTTATGTGGCACTGTCACATGGTGTTGCTACTGAGTTACAATTTTGAGTGGAATATCTTAATTTCAGATTTGGATTACTGCTTTTAGCCTTATTCTTAATTAAAACATACCTAAGAAGCCATATTGTTTTATGAGTTTATGAACTTGTTTGCTATTGTTAGTAAGTTAAATTTGGTATAAAAATTCCAGTATCACTTTCTTTTTTTTCAGGCTTCATCTCTTAGGATGGCATGGTTAAAACCAAAACATCCAAAACCACTGCCATTGAATCAATTTCTACTCATAGCAACCCTATAGAAAAGAGCAGACCTGCCCCATAGGGTTTCCAAAGCTGTAAATCTTTAGGAGCTCTGGTAGCAAAGTGCCTAAGGCATTTGACTGCTAACCAGAAGGTTAGCAATTTAAACCCCCAGCCACTCCTCAGAAGGAAGGTTGGGCAATCTAGTTCCATAGTGATACTGCCTCAGAAACACAAGGAGGGGTTGCTATGAGTCGGGTCCAATCCGACGGCACGTAACAACAAAAAATCTTGATGGAAGCAGACTGCCACATTTTTCTCCCACAGAGTACATGGTGGGTTCAAACTGCCAACCTTTGTTTAGCAGCCTAATGCTTTAACCACAGTGCCACCAGAGCTCTGTGTCTATGTGGTTACTATAGGGAATTTCCACTGTGCAAATAAAGCAAAATATAGAAATAAATTCCATGTTGAGGCTAATACAAGAAAACTCTTCTCACACATTTTTTCTAGACTGCATTTCAATATAGTCACTGTGACACTAATGAATGTGGCTGGAATGAAACAGGGAAGAAATTGGAGAAAGGATGGAGCAGAGGTCAAGAGAACTGTCACAAAAGGTCATGTAAAATACGCAAAAACCACACATAAAAGGATGATGCAAGTAGCATTCCTGAAAATCAATTATTCCTCCCAAATGCCAAGCTTCTTCTGCGGCATGCATTCTTAGCCCTATTTTTTACATTCTTTCCTCAGTAATTTAAGTTTCTTCAAGCATCTTTGTTTTTCTTTTCTGCTTTGCTGAAGCTTTCTCTCCAAGACTTTAAGGTAATTTGAGTCTCTGAAGAGACCTCACATAAAGCTTTTGGGAAAGCAGGAATGAGGAGTCCAATAATACAAATTAAATGATTGTCATTCCTCCAAGAGAACAGTAACATATATTTTTAGCCTACACACTTCAGTGGCATGATGACTACAAAGTATGATTAAATAATTCAAATTTTCCCAATGAGCCAGAGTCAGAAACAAAAATGGCAGAAACAGAACTCAAAGATGTTACTGCAGGAAACAGAGACAGAAAAGAATGTGGCCAACCAATCAGAACTAGGTTTTCACATAATATTTTCTGCAGCCTATAAACAAAGTCCCAATTCTATAATGGTGGAGAGTAGGAAAGTTCTTTGATTATGAAATTAAGAAAAACTCCTTTTTATTATACAAGAACAACCTCAAGAAAATATGTTTCTTCTTTGGTTCTTGAGTTATGAGTATAATTTCATTGAATCTAAAGTGGCATTAAAATTCTTTTATTTTATTTTATTGTGATTTGGGTGAAAGTTCACAGAGCAAATTCATCTTCTATACAGCTGTTCACATACACTTCATCTCATGACATTGATTGGAATCTCCCACAGTGCAACAGCTCTCCTCCCACTTCCTCCCCATAGCCACCTCTTCCCTGTATTCTTCCCTCCCATGCACTCCTGCCCCCAAGCTATCTTCCTGTGCATATACAGCCCTTCTATTCTCCCATGATTGATCTCTCCAAAGAGTGTATCTACCTAATGTAAACGTTCAGCTCATATGCCTGTCTTTTGTTAGTCTGGAAGCCACAGGAGTGGGTTCAATTCCAGACCTGAAGGGCAGCTAAGGGCCATAGTCTCAAGGGTTCTAACAGGCTCTATCAGACCAGCAAACCCGGTCCCTGCCCCCCCCCCCCACCTTTTATAAGGATTTTAAGTTTTGTTCCACATTGTTCTCCCACTGTTGAATATTTCCTACATAGATCCGCCTCTAAGTGGCTGACAGTGGTAGCTGGCTACCATCTAGTTTTTCTGCTCTCAGAGTTGTACAGGCTGAAGATAGCATGGTCTACCAGTCACTTGGACTAATTGTTTCCATATGTCTTTAGTTTTCTTCATTCTTCTTTGCGCTGGATGAGGAGAGACCCATCACTGCATCTAGATGGCCGCTTGCAAGCTTTTAAGATCCCAGTCACTACTCGCCAAAGTATTATGCGGAACAATGTTTTTGTGTAGTATGTTATGCCAATTGAGCTTGATGACTGCTGCAACCATAGTCGTGGCCCCACAGATCCAATACTTGCTCCCTCTGGGTAGCTGGCTGTGGTCAAGGAGTGATTACAACTTTGTCCCTTGTCAGCTCTAGTGTTGCTGTTATGTGCCATTGAGTCAGACCCAATTTATAGCAACCCCTCCTTGGGTTTCCAAGGTGGTATCACTACAGATGTAGAGTGCCTTCCCTTTCTTCCGAGGAGTGGCTGGTGGGTTTGAACAGCCAGCCTTCTGGTTATCAGTCAAGTGCCTTAGGCACTACACTATCAGATGTCAGCTCTACTACATACCTGGAAATTTTTACATAACATACAAATATACATGTAGAAACACTGTATGCCAACCCTATACATGGTCATGGGCACATCCCCCACTACACAAACATACCTAATTGTTCAGCTTGTCCACCCATCTATCCACCCATAGATCAATGTTTAAAGTGGCATTAAATTTTAAGATGATGAAAAGAGTAACATGGTTGCATGGTTTTTTAAATTAAAAAAAAAAAAAAAAACTTTAGATCTCTTAAAATAGTGCTAGGTTAAAAGAATGAATCTATATCAACCAAAGCTACAAAATGATAGGAAATTCACTCATTAATGATTCTAGAATCATTATTAATGCACACTTGTTTCTGTTGTTGTTATGTGCCATCAAGTCAGATTCAACCCATAATGACCCCTCCTTGGGTTTCCGAGGTGGTATCACTACAGAAGCAGATTGCCCAACCTTCCTTCTGAGGAGTGGCTGGTGGGTTTGAACCGCCAGCCTTCTAGTTAGCATTCAAGTGCCTTAGGCACTATGCTACCAGAGCTCCTTAACGCACACTAGATAACTTAAAAACTTGGCCTTTAATATCAGAAAAGCTAGTGTCTGAGTGCTGATTCTATCCCTTCAAGTTTCAGTTTCCTCATCTGTAGAACAACATCTGTTGAAAATAGCCATTACTTCATTGGGTTGTTGTGAAAGTTAAGAAAGAGAATGCATGTAAATAAATTTAACACTGCCTGGCAAATACAGTAAGTATTCAACATTGGCCCAATTCCCAATGCACAGCTCTCCTTCTCCCCCATTTTTCCTAACGTGAATGTTTTTTGTAATTCAGATCGGATGTAACAGGATTACTTAGGTAACATGATGAGCAAGATTCAGATTGCGATTGAACGGTCAAAAGCGGAGCGACTGCAGTTTGAGGGAAGTAAAAATACTGCTGCACACATAGCAGAGACACCACAACTACTTTGTGTGTGAGGTGGACCACTCAGCCAGCACCACCTTCTTTTGTTTATTTTTAGAGTTGTGAACTATGCCACAAATAAAGATTCATAAAATAGCAGGAATTTCGCTTTACTTATGGGATGGTCATGTTCAAGATCTGCTCGAATAATATTTATTTTTATAACGTTTGATCACACAATCTTTATTGAGGTATAACTTACATACAAGGAACAGCATATCAAAAGCAGGAATTTTGATAAGTTTTGACACTCATGAAAACATTTGTTGTTGTCAGCTGCCGTCAAGTCAGTTCCCAACTTGTGGCAACCCATATGTTACTGAGTAGAACTACTCCACTGGGTTTTCTTGGCTGTCATCTCTATGGAAGCAGATTGCTGAGTCTTTCTCCTGCAGAGTCACCAGGTAGATTCAACCTTACAGCTAGCAGCCAATCATAAACTACTTGTACCACCCATGTTCCCCACAAAACCACTGCTACAACAACAACAACAAAAAATAGATCAACTAATTTATTGTTGCACTTTTAGCTGTCTATTAAAAAAAAAAAAACTGCCATCGAGTCGGATCTGACTCATAGCAACCCCTCCTTGGGTTTTTGAGGTGGTATCACTATGGAAACAGATTGCCCAACCTTCCTTCTGAGGAGTGGCTGGTGGGTTTGAACTGTCAGCCTTCTGGTTAGCAGTCAAAATGCCTTAGGCACTATGCCACCAGAGATCCTAGCTATTAAAAACCTATGTCTTAATAAAACTTTTGTAGGAAAAAACAATTATATTGCAATTTTGAAATCCAGTGCTAATTGCTCTGTTCTTCAAATTAGTTTCCACAAGGAAATGTTCTATTACATAAGATATTTTAGGACATAATCATTGCAATATAAAACACATGATAAAAAAATTATATATCCATGAATGATGGTCTTAGTTATCGAGTGCTGCTAAAACAGAAATACCACATGTAGATGGTTTTAACAAACAGAAATTTATTTTCTCACAAGTCTGAATTCAATATGCCAGCTCTAGGGAAAGGTCCTTGTTTCCTTTAAATAACTGTGGGTCCAGCATTCCTTGGAGATCTCCATATGTCTTGGATATCCATCTTTCCCTTAGTCTAGGGAGTTCTCAATGCAGGGACCCTGGGTCCAAAGGACAAGATTCCACCCTCAGGTTTCCTTTCTTGGTTGTAGTGAGGTCCCTCTCTCTGCTTGCCTTTCTCTCCTTTTATCTCTTTTAAGATAAAAGGTGTGATTCAAACAAGGCTGTGACTTGAATTAAGCTGTGTGAAAGGTGTAACTTGTAAGCCTGTGACTCAAGGCACATCCCACACTTATCCTGGCTCATTAACATATAAAGAACCAAATCCACTGCTATCAAGTTGCTTCTGACTCACGGGTTAGGATTTATAATATACCACAAAATGGAGGAAAACCATGATGAGAATCCTGTCCTAGCCTTGTTGACACATATTTTGGGGGGACACAATTCAATCCATGACAAAATGATAACCTTAGAGGACCAATCTAGATTACAGAAGTTTTACACTGTAAATAACAAATAAACCTACCTATGGAGCTCTGGTAGCATAGTGGCTAAGGCACTTGACTGCTAACCAGAAGGCTGGCGGTTCAAACCCACCAGCCACTCCTCGGAAGGAAGGTTGGGCAATCCTACTTCCGTAGTGATACTGCCTCAGAAACCCAAGGAGGGGTCGCTATGAGTCAGGGCTGACTCGACGGCACATAACAACAACAACAACATGGATGCACAAAGCTAGTGATTTACTTGACTGCTAACTGGTAGGTCAGTGGTTGAAACTCACCAGCCACTCTGTGGAAGGAAGACGGGGCAATCTACTTCCATAAAGATTTATAGCCTCAGAAACCCAATGGGGACACTATGAGTCAGAAACAACTCAATGGCAATGAGTTTGGTTTGGTTTTGACCTGTACTTCCACATCTAAGTCTTCCAAAAATTTTCAAAAACAATTCGATGGCAAGAACCAGATTGTGAAGATTGTAAAGGATACACTGTTGAGATTGATGTGGTAGTAAGGACCCTCGGGTGAGAATTTTGTCATGGGCCATCTACACGTACCTAGGTCAGTCATTTAAATTTCATTTCAATCTCTAATGCAATAAATGCTGCTGAACAAGAAGATCTGAATTTACCTATAGTCCTACCTCTTCATCCCTAACAAAAATGGGAAGTACTAAAGCTATTTATTTTTAATGGTCCTTAAATAACCATTTTATACACATGCATAATGGCATGCCTTAGTTTTGGTTACAAAGAAAATGCACCTCATACTTCCCCTACCACAAAGGGTGCAGGAGCCAGACATGACGCAGCCCTCCACGCTAGCCCAATCAATTGCTCACTTCTTATGCCACCCACTCTGTTCCTTCTGGCTGCTTCTATAAGGTGACAAATCACTCCAAGTCCATGCACAGCATTATCAGCTCTCTCTCTTCCCACACTTGCATTGTAGGGAAGATTATAATAAATTCTACATTCACATGAGAGCACCATGCCCAGGCCTGTGCATTTTCCAGGGCTAATTGCTGAGGGAAAGCCAATACACTAGTGCAAGTCTCATTCCAGTTTACATGGTAATTATATGCTAATGACTTCTGAAATTAATTCAGTAACCCCCATACTAGCAATGCAGGAGAGGGTAGAAAAGCTGAGATTTAATCACACTGTCTTATGGGACTCAATGTAAAATTTCTTTTATATAGGAATGGGGCCATCAATCGACTGAATGCATTGACAGCTCTTCCAGCTTAACTGTTAGGTTACACAGCAACAAAACCGCTGGTGGATGCTGGGTCAGAAACCAGCCACATCCAGGGCTCTCCTAGACAAGCCGAGCTTCTGATCTCAAAGAAGCCACAATGTATGTTCAATTATTCTCTTTTCCACTTTCTTTAAATTAACTTCATCTAAGTGGCTAAAAACAAACTCTAAATAAGTTTGGAATGATATGACAAAGTAAAGATGATAAAAACTACGGGCAAAGAAGGGAACTATGAAAACAATCAGGATATTGGTAATTTTAGCTCAAATGAGGACACACACACACAAGTATGGCTGGATAAACAAATAGACATGGCTTACCCTATTCCAGATGCAGTAAGTATAATCTAAAAGCCTACTGTAAATGCTGCCTATACAATGCAGTGTTCTACAATTTAATATACAACAATATCCAAACAATAGCAATTATAACACTGTCAATTTAACTTTCCTGGTACTCATCACTAAATCAATTTCCTATTCTCATCTCAAAAATACCAGATTTGATATTATAAACAAAATCCTTACATACCAAAGACAAATGACTGGAATTTTTTCTTACCTATAAAAAGAAACCAGGAAAATATTTCTCTTCATGGACTGACTTGTATCCTGCCAAAATATGTGTCAACTTGGCCAGACCATGATTTTCAGTGGTTTGACAGTTACATAGTGATATAATCATCCCCTGTGATGTGATCTGAAGTAATTAGCCTCAGTTGTAAGGGAATGATGATGGGATGCAACACTCTTACTTAGGACACAGCCCTGATCCAATGTAAGTGGAGTTTCCCTGAATTGTGGCCTGCAACATCTTTTATCTTACAGGAAATAAAAGGAGAGAGAAGTGAGCAGAGAAGAAGGGATCTGACTACTACTGAGAAAGCAGAGCTGGAACAGAGTGTGTTCTGTGGGCCCAGGGTACCTAAGTTGAGAACTTCTTCGTCTCAGGGAAGAATGATGCCAAGACACATGGAGATAGCCAAGGACTACACGGCCCACAGATATTGAAAGCAGACAAGGACCTTCCCGGAGAGCCGAGAGAGAGAAAAAGCCTTCCCCGAGAGCTGATGCCCTGAATTTGGATTCTAGCCTCCTAAACTGTGAGAAAATAAATTTCTGTTTGTTAAAGCCATCCACCTGTGGTATTTCTGTCATAGAAGCACTAGAGAACTTAAGATAGTTTCACATACGAATCTACTCCACTGTCATTCCCTGACCTAAAGTCAAAAAATTCTCATAAGAAGGTAAGTTGTCACTGGTTAAGAATGCAGTGTGCACAGTTTTTCCAGTCTCCCAAATGTTCAGGGTGCTCCATGGAGCTGTTGAAGAATGGAAAGATGACTTTCCTCTGGGACATATTTTTAGAGACAAATGTATTAATACATAATCTCCATTGAAAAGGGAGATAACTGAGGCTTAGAGAAGATAAATAATTAGCTAAAGATTTGTGACCGAAGATTCTGTATTCCATCTTTTACTTCGTGTGGTATCGTAATTTTATTTTTAAACAAGAGACTCAATGGTGCATGGAAGGGGAATTAACTTTTGCCATGTTTAATCTTCTTGCTCTCTGCATGTCTAAATGAAGATGAAGTTGCTATATAACAAGGAAAGGGCTACATTCAGAACCTCAAAGGAAGGAATAAGAGAGGCCCAATAAGACAATATGTTAGTGTGTTAACACCTAAGAGCATTCCTCCAGCTCACTAACCTAACAAAGAGATAACTGAGGAAATGATTTAATTAAGTCATCTATGTGTCAAGCACTATGCTAAGCTCCATAAATGCAACTGAAAGAATTTGGATAAGTTAAAGTAGGTTTTCCTTGTACAGTGTTGGATTCTGTGTTTGACCTATACAACAGTCTAATTAGTCTGCAGCCACTGCTCATTTGTTACCAGTATCTAATAAAATGTCAGACAAAGAAATAAAATACCAGCACTCCTGTTGGTCTGGATCCCACAGGACATTCCATCTTGAATCTTAATAAGGTACAGAGAACAGAACTAGAATCTTCATGTTCAAATTACAGTCTTTGGAATATATCATGCACTATAGGAAATCTGTGTCTATATATACATAACACAACAGAATGACTTAGTATACATGACTCCATAAAGACCAGAGTATCACAAATTAGGACTTTCCTGGATCTAAACAAATGGGACTTAGTTAAAGAACCACAAAGAGAACACAATATACATCAATGGCTAGAGACTGGCCCTGCAGTCTGGCAAGCCTCAGTTCTCATCCCAACACATCATTTAGTTTCGTAACATGAGGCAAGCTTCTTACCAAGTTTTCTTATTCATACAGTGGGGATAATAATTGAGTTTACCATATAGGACTGTTAAGGAGCTCTGGTGGTACAGTGGTAAAAGCATTCTGCTACCAATCAAAAGGTGGTAATTAAAACCTACCATGGGAGAAAGATGAGGCAGTCAGCTACCATAAAGATTAACAGCCTTAGAAACCCTATAAGGCAGTTCTACTCTGTCCTATAGGGTCGCTATGAGTCAGAATCAATTGGATGGAAGTGGGTTTATATACGGCTGTTAAGAATATTGAATACATATATATGTACAGTGCTAGTAATACCTCAATAAATGAACTCTTACTTTCATCATTATTATCACCACCATCACTTTAGTCTCACTTCTGAGGAAGTCTCTAAACACCACCCAAAGGAAATAAACGTATAGCAATAAACTATATTGGTTAAAACATACTGTCATCTTTATTTTTTAAATTTAATGGCTATGATAATCAGTGCTATTGCCCAATGTGGGTGCCCTTCATGATACTATATTACAGAAGAAAAAGAAAAGGAAATAATCACAGAGTGATTTCTTTGCAGGAACATGTTTTAGGTGGGGTGAAGCTACCGGGATGTGGTGGAGAGGGAATGCTGGTGGTTTCACAGTTTTGTCTGACCAGCTTTGGTTGTAGACATTATTAAAAAACCCACTGCCACTGAGTCAACTCTGACTCATAGCAACCCTATAGGACAGAGTTGAACAGCCTCATAGGGTTTCTAATGCTGTAAATCTTTATGGAAGCAGTGTGCCTCATCTTTCTCCTGTGTGGAGAGGTTGGTAGGTTCAAACCATTGACCTTTTGGTTAGCAGCAAAACGTTTAACCGTTGCACCACCAGAGCTCCTGTAGATATTATTAGGCAAGTCAGCTTATGGTTGATTATGAATTCTATTCTGAGTCAGAGTCTGAAAATAAAATCATAAAAATGCAAAATCAGTAAGTCCACATTTCAAGTAATCAGTCTGACACTCACTGCCTCCATGATTCAGCTCCTCTACCTGTTCAAATAGTAAAGCATTTATCCAAGATACCATACAGCTTAGTGGTTAACAGAGAACTAAGAAGTCAAACTGCATAATCTTGAAAACCAACAGCATCATTAAGTCTGTGTTTCAACAGTAAAAGAGTTGCTGTGTTTGGCATTTAGTATATATTAGCTGTTCTATTTTTTTTATTTTGTTTTAAAAATATTTTTTCATATCTGTTTTCTTCCTCTAGACTGTGAGCTGTTTAACTGAAGAGACTGAACATACTCATTTCCTTTTCTGTCTGCATTATGATGGACACACAAAAACTCTTAGCTGAGTTTATGAACAAATAAATGAATGAATGAGTGGATATCAAAGTTAAGATGAACTCAAAAGAGAGAGCCTGAGTTAAAGTTTAGGAAAGCAAGGATAACTTTTTAAAATTATTGATGGAATCACCTAGGGAGTAATTAGTAGAGAGTCAGTTCTCTCTTTAGCTTCTCTTATTTCTATCTTATTCCCAAACAAGGAATGTATGTGATCTCTACCCACATCACCAAATTCACAGATATTAGCCATTCCTTGACAAAACAACTTTATAGGATTTTGTTGGCTCTACCATCATACCCCAAAACTAACAATATTAGATTAGTACTTTGAATTGATAGTAAAAACAAGCCTTTGGGCTATTAATGTTTCTATCACATTTTATATAAGGGAGCCGATATTTTGTGAGCTTAGTCTTTACTTAGGCAGCAAATAACATTTGTAAGCTATAAGCTGATTTTTGCTATTACTTTGCAAAATGACTTTAAATAGTTGAAGAAAAAATAATTTTATTAAAATTCTTCTCCCCTCCACTTTCCTATACACCATCTTGCACTCCTCTGCTCCACCAAAAGACAAATTTAACATAGATGCCTCTCACCTCTAACAGCTCATCTCCAATGCGCATCCTTCCATCAGTGGCAGCAGGTCCTTCTGGGTTAATTCCCACCACAAATATGCTCATGCGTGACCTGTCTTTATTACCAGCAAGGCTGAGTCCAAGTCCATTCTTATCCTTCTCAAGTTCAATAATATGCAATTCTCCAGGCAAGTCTGCATATCTTTGCCTGATTTTTTCTATTAAAAAAAGGGGGGGGGGTATATATACACAGTTTTGTACTATATATTTTACAGATATCTGCGTTTTTTTTTCTTTTTTGTGTTTTTTCTCTACTGTTTTTTTTTTCGAGAATGAAGTAATTAAGATAATGCATGGCCTTATGTGTTGTTGTTGTTGTTGTTATATGCCATCCAGTTGTCTCCGACTCATAGCGACCCCTCCTTGGGTTTCTGAGATGGTATCACTACAGAAGTAGATTGTCCAACCTTCCTTCTGAGGAGGGTCTGGTGAGTTTGAACCACCAGCCTTCTGGTTAGCAGTCAAGTGCCTTAGGTACTACGCTACCAGGCCTTATGTGTAGGTTACAGTTAAAAATCTCTACTCTACCTAAGAAGTTTAGCACGCCCATAAAATCTTCTCTAGTTGTTCAGGCTTACACAAAACTCAGTTTTCCATAGACTGTTTTTTACCCTAAGACATCAATACAATGTGGTGGAAATTACTGACTCCCCAAAAAACAAACAGCTATTTGCCATGCAAAGCGCTTGGTCCTGGTGATCTAATGTTGAACAAAACAGATGTGGTTTCTCCTTATGGACTTACAGTTAAGTAGGAAAGAAGATCAAAAATTAATTCTAAATAATTATATCTATTTAAGTTGCACAAAGAGTATAAAATAACACTGGGTGTCATATAAGCAAAAACAAGGGGAATTGAGGATATTGTTTTTGCTGACTTGAATTTGAGCCACTAATCTACCACTTACTCAATGTTCACTAATTAACATACTATTTTATCTCTATGGAGTTGAGTTTCTTCATCTGTAAATTAAGCATGATAAAATCCATTTCATGCTTGTTGGGAAAACTCAATGAAATATATGTTGGTGGATTTCATAGTTCATATTATAGGTGTTTTCTAATCCTTGTATCCCATCTTCTCCCTCACCTGGCCACATCCTCTTTATGGTCTAAACTACCTGACTGAGAATTGGGCTGGCTATGTTTCACATGTGTTGGCTCTCTGTAAAAGAGTCACACTGGCAGATCAGTGTGGGCAAAGATGCTGTCTTAATTTTTTTTTGTATCCCACAAAGCACCAGCTCAGGGGCCAGGGCTCAGAAGGCTTGATGACTACTACTATTGTTTGAAGCAACCATCTTATCAGCTGAATAACAAAGTAGATTGTGGCTCTCCTGGAAATCTCTAACCTCAGTTTAATGCTTGATTTGGGAGCGCTAGTAGCATAGTGACTAAGGCACTTGACTGCTAACCAGAAAGCTGGCAGTTCAAACCCACCAGCCACTCCTCAGAAGGAAGATGGGGCAATCTACTTCTGTAGTGATACTGCCTCGGAAACCCAAGGAGGGGTCACTACGAGTCAGGTCTGACTCAACTCAACTCAACTCAACTGGCACATAACAACAACAACAACAATGCTTGATTTACATCATGTTCTCTGTTCTTAGGAGTGAGCCTTCCCAAATTGAAACTGTAACACAAATAATTAGTTGAAACATGAAGAGAGGAGGAAGACAGTCCAGCCAATTGTATCACTTTACAAGACTTAACAAACACAGCTTTATAAGTGAGAAATTTAAACTCATAAAAATGACTTTATGCATACATTTATAGTAAAAGAATTAAGTATAATGCTGCTTATTAAAAAAGGAGAGTAAACCTATCTGCTTTCCAAGAGTTAAGATAATTTCATTAATAATGCTTATTAATAAAGAACATATTTAACAAAATATAGTAACATGAAGGACTTGCAACTTAACAAAACTTTTCTCCATGTAGAAAGGTAAAATCATGGTACATTGAAATGAACACACTGAAGATATTTTTGTTGGATAGTTATGAAGAACAAGACATTGTGCTGATATTTTAATGAAGGCATGAGGTATCTTTGAGATGCTTATGTAGCACAATATGGGAGGAAAACATAAATATAACAAATATTAAACAAATACAAGTATTCAAATAGAAATTCCAATCACCACAGGTACTATCACAAATCAGTGAATAAATACTAAATAAATTGTGCCAGAAATAATTGCTTTTAAAGTTCAAAGAACTAATAGGGTTAGAAGAAAGAAGTCTTGAAAGAACTGAATTTTGAGTTGGGTCTTAAATAAGGCACAGAACTTAATTACGTGAAGAATTCCTGGTGGGTGGAACAGCAAGAAGAAAAGCATACAAACAGGTGGGTGAGAAAGGGAATTTGAGAATGGTTTTGACTGCAATTGGAAGCTCTTTGGGTAAGTGGGTAATAAATAACACTAAAAGGTTTTAAGGTTAAATAAATTGATAGGTTGTTACAGTATAATTTTCAATATTAGGAATTTTGCAAAGGTGCCTTGGGGTACACCCCCAAGGGTAGGGTTTGTGAGACCTCTTCCGCACAATTCACCCATGGCACTTATGCTATGATTTGCTTTGTTTATTAGATATATACAGAGGTAAAAAAGTTAAGAAATTTATCACAGCTAAGAAAATAAAATAAAATTTTAAACGCACTCCCCTGAGAAATAATAAAGCAGGAAAAGATTTCTTTTTCTGAAAAAAAAAAAAAAGAAGAGCAAGAAAAACAACAACATCACAATAAGATCAAGGAACTTAAAACCCAGTTCTTTTTAATAAGACACTAACTGAAAAGACTAATCAAGAAAAACCAAATATAAATAAATTCCAGAGCTAAAAAGAGGAAATAACTATAAATATATTTTTTAAATAAAAGATTATTACCGGTAATACATCAATATAAACTCTACAGTGGCACATTTTAAAATCTAGATGACAGATAAATTTCTGAAGGAAAAAAATAATAATGTCATATTTAGTGCAATAATAAATATAAAACTCCAACAGATTAGTGGTAATTAAGAAAACTGAAATAATAGTCAAGGATATTCCTTTCCAGAAAAAATCCAGGTCTAAATAATTTTACATTTGAATTCAATAAATAATAAATAACTACAATAATTTTTATCCTGTGCAAATTGTTCCAGAATGTGGAAAACGTGTAAAATCTGTCCAGCTTAATTTTTGAAGCTGATGTATCCTGATCCTGATTCCAAAAGTAGATAAAGACAAATCAAGCAAGGAAAATTACAGGCTTATTTCACTTACAATCATAGATACAAAATTGTTTTTTTTAAAAAAGCTAATTTAATTTAGGATTATATTAAAAATACTTATTTGACTTCTGATACACCTAATATTTGACCATTTTTAACCTAAAAAAAATAGCCATTTCAAATAATTCAGCCTAAGAAAACATTATGAAGAAGGGTTTACTGCAAGAATACAGTAATAGTTAAATATCAGGAAACTTTTCAAGGAAAATCACCACAATAATAAACTGAAAGAGAGAAAGCTGAAAGATTACACTAACAGATGGATTCAGTGTTCTATCAATGTAAAAGATTTCTAGATTCAAACTAGTCTGGACTTGTTCAACTCCCAGAGGATAAAAATCACCTTCTTGCCCCTATTCTATATATTCAAAGACCTAGACATTTAGATGATTAATAATAATAATCTCCCTTTGAGAAAATATGGCTTCAAAACCATAAATGATGAACAAGCCAAATTAACTGTGCTGAGAATAATATATCTCTATAAACACATTCTTGTGGTATAATGGAAAGAGCTAGGGTTTGAAGGGACCAAACTTTCAAATTCTAGCTGGTTCACCAAACCTGTTCCATGGGATGGATTACTGAATCTCTATATATTAGAAGTTTCTTACCTGTAAAATAGGATTGCTGCTTTAAAAATCAATGCAGGGCTTCAAACTGGTTCATTCCAGTTTGACCTTCTGCTGAAAATTTTCATTTCTAGAAGGTTGGGCAATCCTACTTCCGTAGTGATACGGCCTCGGAAACCCAAGGAGGGGTCGCTATGAGTCGGGGCAGACTCGACGGCACATAACAACCACCACCCCAGACATACTGAATCAGAATCTACATTTTAACAAGGTCCCCGGGTGATTCTTCAATACACATCTGGTTACAATGTAGATTCTGGTTCATCGTACCTGAGGTGGAAATTAAAATTCTCAGCAGGGAGTCATTTGGAATGAATTGGTTTGAGGCCCTGAATGACTATTACATTTAAACATGCCTGGGACATAATGTCTAAATAATGTTAGAGGAAAACTAAAACCACGATTTTGTTCTGGTTACATTGAGATCTTACGTGAACCTTATATTGGTAGCAAAGCTACTCTTTTCTTTCACTTTGTCTACCTTGAGGCAAATTGAGACTTGTGAAATGAAGCAGCTCCCCTCCATGATGGCACGAAGCAGGCAGTCACACAGTCCTTCAGTGGGAATCATTGGAGGAAAGGGCTACCATCATCCTTCCCCAGATTTTCTTCCCTGAGCCCCTCATATTGAGGAGACCCAGGTACAAAGATCATCTTCTGGATAAGGTGTTCATCCTATGGTACATAGGCTTCTGAAGGGGCTTTAAATTTGTGTGCTACTCAAATGTGGCATCAGAACCCTTTCTATAGGCTCACAAGACTCTCCAAGAATACTGACTCCCATGTAATACCCATTCAAATGTCTAAGTTGAAGATTTATTATCCTGGGCTTTTGAAACAAGCAGCCCTATTTTTCTGGCCAATATTTTGTTTTGACACCACTATAATCACATTTATTCAATTAACAAACATTTACTGAACCCAATTTTATGTCATGTTGAGGATACAAAGGGAATACACTAGGGAATTTGCTTTCAAGACCTCAAAATCTACCACTGGAGACAAGCATTTATGACTGATTATAATTCAGAGCAGGAGCTCTGGTAGCGTAGTGCCTAAGGCTCTTGACTGCTAACCAGAAGGCTGGAGGTTCAAACCCGCCAGCCACTCCTCAGAAGGAAGGTTGGGCAATCTACTTCCATAGTGATACTGCCTCGGAAACCCAAGGAGGGGTTGCTATGAGTCAGGTCTGATTTGACGGCTCATAACATAACAGCATAATTAAGAGCAATAATACTTATGAAAAAAAATACCAGCCCCTGTATCAGCAATCTATTTTCACACACAGCATTGTTCCATAACATTGGTTACAATCCTCACAGTGGGTCAGTCCTCTCATCATGTTCACCCCACCTGCAGAGTTACCATTCATCGGCTTTCCCTGCCTCTCCTTGCCTTCTCATCTTTGTTTTTGGGTAAATGCTAACCTTTTGGTCTCATATATAGTCAATCATTTAAAGGGCCACATTCCTCACAGGTGGTGTATTTATTTTATATACCAATCTATTATTTGCCTGAAAGGTGATCTCTGCAAGTAGCTTCAGTTCCAGGTTAAAACAGTATCTTAGGATGGGTAGTGGTGGTGGTGGTGGGGTTCCTTTAGTCTGAGACTATTTTATTTAACATTTCCAATAACACTCAACCAAGCTTCTTCCAATTCCCACCCCCCTCCCCCGCCCAAACATTAGCAAATGAGTTGTTCAGCTTTCTTTGATTTCTGTTTATTGCTTTTTTTGTTTGATTTATCCTTTTATTTGCAGGAGAAAGGAGTAGACTAAACAGAAAAAAATGCTCAGTACAAGGGGGTTAAACTTGGGACAATAAAGAGTTGCACATACATAACTGGTTACTAAGTTTTAATAATTATTTACCGGGGCCTATTGAGTGGCACCAACACGTGTCTGTAAGTTTGTCATAGACAAGTGTGTTGCTATGATGCTGGAAACTATGCCACCAATATTTCAAATTATCAACAGGGTCAACCATGATGGACAGGTTTCAGCAAAGTTCCCATGCTAAGAAGAAAGGCCTGGCAATAGACTTCTGAAAATTAGCCAGTGAAAACCCTATGGATCACAACAGAATATTGTCCAATTTTGTGCTGTAAGATGAGTCCCCTAAGTTGGAAGGCACTAAACAATAGCTGCAACAATAGACTCAAACATACTGTTTTGGTTACCTAGTGCCACTCTAACATAAGCTACCACAGGTAGAAAGGCTTTAACAAACAGCAGTTTATTCTCACAATTTTAGAGGCTTTAAGTCCAAGTTCAAAGTGCCAGGGTCTAGGGGCTGGGTTAAAGGCCCTCAGCCTTGGGCTTCAGCTCTGCCTGCTGCTCCTGGCCCACTGAAGCTAGAGGCTTTTCTTCACTCAGCTGCTGGCTGCTGAGGCTGACAAGCCCAATGTTGACAAGTAAAAAGGCATAGTCCCGATGTTACCAAACAACATGGCAGGCCACTAATTCCAAGTCCAGAAGAAGCCTCAATATCAGCAGGGAATGGCAGGCTGTTGAACAACGACTTGGCTACAAGCAGGATTCAAGCATGCCAAAAGGCTAGAGACCTCCCTCAAAGTTGCTTCTTAGATACTGGAAGCAGCCCACACATCTAAAGCAGCTACTCAGCTGCTCCAGTACATTCCACCATGGAGTTAATTACCAATCTCACCATGGGGAATAACTACATCCAGATGCCCAGCCACTCAACCAGGCCCAGCCAAGTTGACTTATAAACATACCACACATACCAACTATCATGAAGATGCCACAGGACTGGGCAATGTTTCATTCTGTTATATGTAAGGCTCCCATAACTTGCAGCTGACTTGACAACAACTAAGTTGCAGAAACTTGCTCAAATCTTTACATAAATTTTCCCCTTTCATGCTAACCACCATTATATCAGGTAAGAATTATCATCTCAGCTCTCCAGATTTTGGAAATAAGACTCTGGGATGCTAAAAAGCTTGCCAAGAATCACCTACCTACTAAGTGATAAAACGATGATGCAAAACCATTTTTTTCTGTCTTCACAGCACTATCTACAAGTATCTTTTTAAATCTCTTATTGCTTTCTACTTCATTCTGTTAGAACATAAGTTGTATGAGGCCCCTTGTAGCACTGCTGTTAACTTCTGTACCCAAAACAGTGCCTAGCATATATTTGGGTGGTCAATCTAAACCTGTTGAAAGCATAAACACATGATTCCTAAAGTCATCTTCAACTGCTATGTCATGCTACTTGCCACTGCCCCTAAATGATGTTACATAAAAGCATGAGACCTAAAAGTATTAGACACTATTTTTTTTCAAATATAATGCATCCCCTCAGTTAAAAGAAGTTGAAAAAGAATGGTTTCTTCTTTATATTTGTACTGAGTGACAATATCCAATAGGACTACTTGAAAAATAAATTATTATATGTATGTATTCTTTTTAAATCACTCTATTAAACCAGAGAAACATGAAAAGAAAAAAAGTTCATAGATTATAATTTTTTTTCTGTGCATAATAAAACAGGAAAAGTAATAATAAAAATGCCAAATATTCTATAACACATATGCTTTTCAATCTTCAGTTGAATTTTTATTGTAAATGTTTTCAGGCCTCAAAATCAGGTAACTGTAGATTATTTTATTCAGACTCATAGCTAGAAAGGACTTTGTTGTTGTTATGTGCCGTCGAGTCGGACCCGACTCATAGCGACCCCTCCTTGGGTTTCCGAGGCAGTATCACTACGGAAGTAGATTGCCCCATCTTCCTTCCGGGGAGTGGCTGGTGGGTTAGAAAGACATAATTTAACAATTTAGATATATTAATTGCTATGTTTCCACCTTATCACTAAAGCAAGATTTTCAACTCAGGTAAAAACTAAGAAATCACGTGAATTTAACTTCACTTAGCACTCCTCCCCCACTCCATTTGATACATAAAGAAAAGAGACACCAAAGAACTGACAATTTTATATAAGATTATAATGCTAATTTGTCACTAAAACTAAAGTCTCCTAGGGCATAGGTCAATTCCTTCTTCATAAATCATGTTAAATTTTTTCAATATAATTTTTTAAAATGGTGGTTTGGGTGAAAGTTTGCAGAGCAAATTGGTTTTCCATTCAACAATTCATACACATTTTGTTTTGTGACGTTTATCACAATCCTCAAAGTGTAACAGCACTCTTCCCACTTCCTCCCTGTGTTTCCCATTTCCCTTCTTTCTTCTTTCCTATTCTTTCCTGCCTTCTTAGCTTTATTCCTGAGCAAATGCTGCTATTTTGATCTCTTATGGTTGATTGTTCTAATGAGTGCATACCTTCCCAATACTTTTGTTTACCTTATAGGCCTATCGTTTCATTGAAAGTTGACTCATGGGGTCTCCAATATCATTTTAAAGAAAAAATAATAAAGAACTAAATTCTTCTTCAGTTTCAGAAGCTATCTTTAGGATCCTAATATCATTATAAAATCTCCTAACATGAAAGAAACATTTTACATTTTATTATATGTCATTGTGTCCTCACCACATCTTTGAAAATACTTCCATTTACAGAAGAGTTGACTGATAAACAAAGAGGTGAAGTAACTAGGCCAGTATTAGGGTCAGGTGTCCTGAATCCAAGTGCTCTATCCATCACATCACAGGTACCTCTTACATTGGTAGAATCTTAAATAATAAGAGGTTCCCATAAAGGAGTTGAAATAAGGGTCCCCAAACCTACCTTCCCTGGATCATTTGCCAGACTTAGAATTATTGTCCAACTGTTGTTATGTGCTGTCGAGTTGGACCCAACTCATAGCAACTCCTCCTTGGTTTTCCGAGGCATATCACTACAGAAGTAGATTGCCCCATTTTCCTTTCTCCGAGTGGCTGGTGGGTTTGAACTGCCACCCTTCTGGTTACCATTCAAATGCCTTAGGCACTATGCTACCAGAGCTCCTATTGTCCAACTAGTTACCTAAAAATCACCCTTGCTGTTGTTTGCTGCCACATAGTTAGCTCCCAATTCATGGGGACCTCATACACAAAGGGGTAGATCCGTTGGGACCCATGAATATGATTTCATTGAGTATTTGGAAGTAGATTGCCAAGACTTTCCTCCTGTCCTAGTCTGGAAGCTCTGCTGGAACTTGTTTAGTTTACAAAAGCACACAAGCCTCCGTGACAGAGGGATGGTAACTGTGCTTGAAGTACAGTGGCCAAGACTCAAACCTTCAAACAAAAACAAAACTAAATTCACTGTCATTGAGTCAGACTCGACTCATAGCAACCCCTCCCTGGCTTGCCGAGGCAGTATCACCACGGAAGTAGATTGCCCAACCTTAAAAAAAAAATCATGCTTGGGCCTCACCACCTGTGGTAGTTAAGGCTGTGCATCAACTTGGCTGGACCTGGTTTTGAGTGGCTGGGCAGCTGGATGTAGTTATTCTCCATGGTGAGAATGGTAATTAACTCCATACTGGAATCTACTGGAGCAGCTGAGTAGCTAAGAAGCCACTTTGAGGAAGGTCTGCAGCTTTTGGTATGCTTGAATCCTGCATATAGCCAAGTCATTATTTAGTAGTCTGCCATGTTGTCTGCCGATATTGGGACTCTTAATGGATTTAAATCAATGGCCTGCCATGTGGTTTGGTAATATCAGGACTGTGCCATTTTTATTTGTCAAACTTGGGCTTGTTAGCCTCAGCAGCCAGCAGCTGCTTGAGTGAAGAAAAGCCTCTGGCTTCAGTGGGCCAGGAGCAGGAGGCAGAGCTAAAGTCCAAGGTTCGAGGAGCTTTCACCGAGCCTCTAGAGCCTGGCACTTTGAACTCGAACATAAAGCCTCCAAACTGTGAGAGAATAAACTCCTCTTTGTTCAAGCCATCCCATTTGTGGTATATTCCTGTCAGAGCGGCACTAGGTAACCAATACAAAAGAAAAGATCTGTCTTGGAAGAAATACAGCCAGAATGCTATAACTTAGCAAAAGAATGACACACTCTAATTAATAATAGCAGTATCTAACTACTTTGGGCTTATAATTAAAACGTTCATCAATTTCCACACAGTAAGCTGGGCAATGCTACTGTGCCACATAGGGTTGCTTTGAGTTGGAATCAATCGATAGCACACAACAACAAAACTCTCTTATATTCACATAGGTGAGAAATTGATTTCTGATTATTTATCAAGTATTCTGATTAACATTATGCAAGTACAGTATTTTGGTTAAAATTGAAATGTATAATACAGTATTACATTAACTATATATATATATATATATATATATATTTGAATCAGGTAATATTTATGGAGCTTGTACTATATTACAATCTTAAATACATTTATTTGGAAGGAAGACACTGAATAAGATTCTTCTGGGGACAGTTAAAATCACAAGTCCCAAAGTTATAGGAAGACATGACAAATTTAGGTTATATGATAAAGGTAATAGGAGCATTCTTCATTTAGCCAGTATTTATTGAGTACCTACTATTTATCTGACTATGTGCAGGTTACTAAGCAGTCCGCAGTAAGAAAAAATAAAAAATAAAATGTGCCTGGCCTTATGGAGTTTCTAATTTGATGAAAGATTCTGTCAAAAAATAAGCAAGCCAATTACATACTTCTGAGAGACAGGCTCCATGACAGCAAGGAGCTATCTTCCTAACCACTGTATCCTTCATGCTTCAAACAATCCCTCTTGCTTAGTAGATGAAAGAAACAACAACAACAACAAAAATTCAGGGGCTGAAATCAGGGAAGCTATTTCTGGGGACATGCTATATAATCCCTGGCCTGAAGGATTAGAAGAAACAAGGTGAAGACCTGGTATCTCAAAGTTATATACAATGTCATTATGGTTGCAAAGAATCTGACTTGTTCCAGGTAAAGAAAGAAGGGCCTAGTAGCTGGAGTAAAATGGAAGCTGGGTTGGAATAGGTTAAAAAGAAAAACAAGATTTTGAACAAGGCCTTGAAGGCAAAAGTAAAAATTTTGGACTTTTTTTCAAAGTGCAATGAGAAATCAATGAAGTGTTTTAAGTAGAAAGTAATGTGATGTAACTTGCAATTTTAAAAGGTCACTTCTGCTTCTGTATGTATTGCCAAATACTGTTGTTGTTGTTATGCGCCGTCAGTCGGACCTGACTCATGACCTGACTCATAGCGACCCCTCCTTGGATTTCTGAGGCAGTATCACTAAGGAAGTAGACTGCCCAACCCTCCTTCCGAGGAGTGGCTGGTGTGTTTGAACCACCAGCCTTCTGGTTAGCAGTCAAGAGCCTTAGGCACTACGCTACTACAAGAATATGAATGTGAGATTAGTATGGCTTGAAACAGGATAGTGGTAATGAGAGATAAACAAGTTTTGTTGTAGAAGGAGGGTGGGGTTTACTAACTTTACCCAAGAATTCTGTCTTTGTCCTTGATTACTGAGAAATAACCTCTAAAGGCTTAGAACTACCCTAGTAATCATAGCTTTCTTGGATGAAAGCTCTAGATCACACCTAAACTAACAGCTTGTGGTAGTGGGTGACCCTTGGGTGGGGGACGGCCAGGCCAGAAAGACCCACTGTATGGTATCAATCTCCTGATCACCTTGTGATACCAACCTATCTCAAGGGACAGAGGCTGGAGTTTGCATTACATAATGAGACCCCAACAAAAGCTCTGGACATGGTAGCTCCATGAGCATCATGGTTGGTGGAAACTATCGATGTATGTGGGAAGGTAGCATGTTCCTTTTAGGGGCATTGAAGCTCCATGTTGAGAACTGTTCTGGTTACCTAGTGCCACTCTGACAGGAATATACTACGAATGGGATGGCCTTAACAAACAGTTTATTCTCTTACAATTTAGAGGCTTTAAGTCCAAGATCAAAGTGCCAGCCTCTGGGGGCTGTGTGAAAGCCCCTTGACCTTGTTACCAAACCACATGGCCTACCAAACCACATGGTAGGCCATTAATTTAACTCCATTATAAGTCCCAAGGTTTCCAGAGCATGGCAGGCTGCTGAGCAATGACACACAGGGTCCAAGGGTACCATAAGCTAGAGACCATTCCCAAAGCTCTTTCTTATATACGGGAAGCAGACCACATACCCAATGGCAGCTACTTAGTTGCTCTCAGTAGATCGATGTACATGGAGTTGATTAGCAGTCTCATCATGGGGAATACTACATCCAGCTGCCCAGACACTCAACTAGGCCTAGCCAACTTGACACACAAACTTAACCACCACAAGAAGCTTCCTAAACCTTGCATTATGCACCTCTTCATATGTATCCTTTTTACTGTAATAAAACTGTAATCCTAAATATAGCACTTCCCATGAGTTCTGGGATTCTTAAATTCTAATCAATTTAATCAATTATCAAATCCAAGAGAGTCGTGGGCACCAGCAGATCAAAAGTGAAGGGGTTAGGGACCCCTGAGCTGCAACTGGCATTCTGAAAGGGTAATGGGAAATGCCTAAATTTGTAGCCAGCAAGTTGGAAGAAGATCCATTAACAACCTGTGACATAGTGGCTACAAGGATGGGCTCAAACACAGCAGAGATTGTGAGGGTGGTACAGGACTGGGCAGTGTTTCGTTCTGTTGTCCATAGAGTTGCTATGAATGGGAGCCAACTCGACAGCATCTAACAACAACAAACAACAAGAACAACTCTATAGTTTGAATGCATCAGTTTTTTCTTTAGCCTTCCTTTTTCGTTGTCCAGCTTTTGCGTGTATTTGAGGCAACTGAACATATCATGGTTTGGTTAAGACACACATTAGTCAGCAAAACAACATCTTTGCTGTTTAACGCTTTAAAGAGGTCTTTTGCAGCGAATTTTTCCAATGCAGTGTCATTTGATTTTTTTATTGCTGCTTCTATGGGCATTCGTTGTTGATCCGAGAATTAAATCCTTGAAAACTTCAATTTCTTTGCCATTTATCATGATGTTGTTTATTGGTTCAATTACAAGGACTTTAAAAACAAATCAGGTACACAAATTATGGATAACATTGCTAAGGGTACAAATTCCAGAACACTTAATTGTGCTCATGGAGACCCTATACATGAATCAAGAGGAAGTTGTTAGAACAGAACCAGGGCATATTGTGTGATTTAAAATTAGAAAAAGGGTGCAGCAGAGCTGTATTCTTTCACCTTAGTTATTCAGTTTATATGCTGAACAAAAAATCTGAAAAGCTGGCCCATAGAAAAAAGAATGCAGCATCAGGACTGGAGGAAGTCTCAACCTGAGATATGCAGATAACACAACCTAGAAAGGATATTTTACCAAGAGATTGCAAGAATCTCAGTGGTATATATAAATAACAAATAAGTTATTTCAATTTCCATTTATTTCTATTTCATCTCCTTCCTTTTTTTTTTTTGGAACTGCTTTAACAGTCATCTAGATATCTCAAGATAAACTGTTGGTTATTGACTCTTCACACATTTTTTTTTCTCGAGATTCATGCACTGCATTTTCAAGCTAGAAAAGCAACTCATAATTCCCTTAGGAATCAAAAGCTGAATAGAAATGAGTATATTTCCACAGAAATGGACTCATTACTCTGCCGGTATTGCACAGAGCCTTATGAATAATTGTTATAAGACAAAAGGGCCTTATATAAAGAAGCTTTTTACATTTATCTTAAGATTATATTTTTGCATTGAAAACAATTTATTCACTTGCATTTAATTTGCTATACTGTTAAGTTTCCTATTTTGGAAATTTGGGACTTTCTGATATTTGGAAGTGTCAGGAGAATTGAAAAACATATATTAGTATACAATATCTGAGCAATATAATATGAATAGCCATTGTATCTTTAAAATAAAACTTCGGGATTCTCTCCCTATAAAGTATAATCTAAATAACATCAAAAAAGTTCTGGGTTGAGGACAGCCAAAACATAAATAAATAACAATGTTCCTGTCTTCTATGTGGCAGGTGGTTGTTGTTGTTGTTGTGTGCCATTGAGTAGGACCTGACTCATAGCGACCCCTCCTTGGATTTCCAAGGCAGTATCACTACAGAAATAGATTGCCCAACCTTCCTTCCGAGGAGTAGCTGGTGGGTTTGAACTGCCAACCTTCTGGTTAGCAGTCAACTGCTAGGCTTGATATGTTACCTGCATTATGCCTTTTGAAGTGGGCATTGTCTGCATTGTACAGATGAGAAAACTGAGGTCCCAAGAGTTTAAAAAAATTGTCTAAGGTCAAAAACTAGAAAATTGCAAGGCCACAAAATAAATATAGGCCTTATTTTGAAATTTCTTCTATTGTTGCTTCCCAAGGCAGAGGTGAAAGGAAAGGAGAAAAGTTCCCATGAAACTCATGGTGTTGTTGTCAGATGCCACTGAGTCAGTTCTGACTCATGGGGGCTCACGTACCAGAATGAAACATGCCCAGTCCTGCACATGCTCACTACCCCTGCTGCGCTTGAGCTCCTGTTGCAGCCACTGCGTCAGTCCATCTCACTGAGGGCCTTTCTCCTTTTTGCTGACCCTCTAGTTTACCAAGCATGGTGTCCTTCTCCAGAGACCAGTCCCTCCTGATAATGTGCCCAAAGCACGTGACCCAGAGTCTCTCTATCCTCCTTTACAAGGAGGCTATAGTTCTACCAAGACAAGTTTGTTCATTCTTCTGATAGTCCATGATATATTCAATATCTTTTGCCAACATAACTCAAAGGCATCAATTCTTCTTCAGTCTTCTTTATTCAGGGTCCAGCTTTTGCATACATATGAGGCTACTGAAAATATCATGACTTGGGTCAGGAGCACCTTAGTCCTGAAAATGACATTTTTGCTTTTTAACACTTTAAAGAAGTCTTTTGCAGATTTGCCTAATGCTATATGTCATTTGATTTCTTGACTGATGCTCTTATGGATATTGACTGAGGATCCAAGTGAAATGAAATCCTTGACAGTATTAATATTTTCTCTGTGTTTCTTGTGTTGCTTATTGTTCCAGTTGTGAAGACTTTTCTTTTCTTTAAGTTGGGGTATAATCCATGTTGAAGACAGGAGTCTTTGATTTTCATCAGTAAGTGCTTCAAGTCATCTTCACTTTCAGCAAGCAAGGTTGTGTCATAACATTGAGGCATTTTAGACATTTAACATTTGATGATTGACAGTGACAGAGTTTTTTCTCCTTTTAAATCACTGGAATTTGATGTGGCTAATATTCATATAAAAGTCATGAATCTTTAACTGTGGTGATTAATCAACATATCCTTCCTATAACCTAATTACTCCCTTTATATTTGCATGGTCAGAAAGCAGGAGCAAAAAGGGAATGGAAGGATAAAAGAAACTGGAGTATAGCTCTCCGTCAGTGTCAGTAGATAGTGCTGCCTACATTCTAATCAACACACTTAGCATCTAACAATACAGAGATTAGGCTCCTCTAATCAACTTTATAAGAGTTTAGAAAGAATAGTGTGTTGTGGTACATTGACCCAATGTCTTTAAACAAAAACAAAATAAAGCAATCCCACACCTTTACTTTAAAGAGGAGAATCGCATTTGTGCTCACAAAGACTGATATAAAAGAAAATAGAAATGCAGTCTTTTCTCCTGTCTATTTTTAACTGACCACACAGCAGTGACTTATTCTTAACTCCAGGAAGTTACCAGTGACTTGAAGATTCTTATGGTTCTGATTAGTAAGATGAGTTTTGTGTTGTTGTTTGTTTTAAGCAGAGGTTGTTTTGTTTTTCTATCCAAGTTTTATGACTACTTCTTTAGTTGAGTTTAGTATTTATATAAGACAGATGTGTTAGGATGGGTTCTCTAGAGAAGCAAAACCAGTAAAGCTTATATATATATATATGGAGAGAAATGTATCTTGGGAAAATGGCTCACACACTTATAGAAGCTGACAAGTCCCAAGTTCTTGGAACAAACGTCAAGCTGGAGACTTTTCCCAACTCACGCAGCTGCAGGGGCTGACATGTTCCAGGCTGGCAGGCAGTATAGCAGCTGCTGACTCCAACAAATGACGAATCCAACATCACCAGGCCGAATGGTGGATTGTTCACTCACAGACAGTTGTAGGCAGCACAACAGGATCCAGACCCACAGAAGAGTAGCTCTTTTTCCCAGGATGTCCATAAATACATTGGAAGTAGCACCCCTAGAGAAACTCCCTTTCAATGGATTGGCTGCTCAAAACATATACATCCGGTCTCATCATGGGAATAACCCACATGATAACTGCTTAAACCACTCAGAATTGTGGTCCAGCCAAGTTGACCCACAACTCCAACTATCACAACAGATAAACTAGGTTATGTTGCAGTAGCAAGCAACTCTAACATCTCAGTAGCTTAACACACGAAAGTTTATTTCTCTTTCCTGTTGCATGCCCATTGCAGATTGGCTAATGGGGGTTGATACAGAGCCATCCACCTGGACCACTGTCAGTCATTCTGACTCAGGAAAACTACTGGCAAATCACATGTGAGCTCTTAAGGTTTCTACTTGCAACTCATCCTTCTCATTTCATTAGCCAAATCTAATAAAATGATCACGTCTAACTTCAAGGGAGCAGAGAAGTACAATCCTGAAATGTGTGTAAGGAGTGAACCAGAAATATTTGATAGAAAACCCTGGAAACCCCACTATATTCATTTATTTTTCCTAAATCTTTCTGTTATCAGGCAAAAAGACATGTATAAGAAACAGAATATCAGAAGTTATATATTTAAATAGCATACTAAAAACATTTTTTTAAATATCACCTATAATGATGTCTAAGTTGAGCCTTGAACTAAGAACCAAAACCAAAATCAAACCAGTTGCCATTACATTTATTCCAACTCATGGAGACCCCAATGGTATCAGAATAGAGCTATGCTCCATAGGGTCTTCTATGGCTGTGATCTTTCCAAAGCAGATAGACAAGTCTTTCTTCTAACATACTTCTGGGTTCATTCTAACTGCCAAACTTTTCATTAGTAGCCGAGGATTTTACCATTTGTGTCACTCAGGAATCCAAACTAAGAACAGGCTTTGTTTAAAAAGAAAGAGAAAGAGAAACATTTCACATTCAAATGGATCATGGAAACTCAAAGTGAAATGTGTCATGATGATTGTGTCTCAAGGACCTCTGGTGGCCCTGTGGTTAAGGCACTCAGCTGCTAACCAATATGTCAGCATTTGGAAACCCACCAGCCGCTTCACAGGAGAAGGATGAAGCAATCTGTTTCTGTAAAGCTTTACAGCCTTGGAAATATTATGGGACAGATCTACCCTGTCCTATAGGGTTACCATGAGTCAGAGTTGACTTGATGGCAGTAGGTTTTGGCAGTGAGTTGTGTCTTTGCATTGATCTATAAGGATTTATTTAATTCATATGCAGAAGAAATTTAGAACAACCATGAGTGTTGGCCATGCCTTTGGGGATCCAGGAATAAGAAACATTACAATTAAATTAAAAAGTGAAAGGAAGTAAAAAAAGGAAAAGATTGCATTCCTATCTTTGACATATAAGCCCAATCCTAAGCAAAAATTTTAATAAGCAAATGTTGGCTTTGGTAGCTTTAAGACTGTCCCTCCAGGTACACTATCCTCAAGGTGTCACAAACAACACAGAGGCCTCTACCTAAAACTCTCCAAATTTGTAATACTATGCCAAGATTCAAAATTACCTTCTCCTTCATACAGTACCAACTCCTTCTATTTTAGTGCACTTTTATCTTAATCATTAAGTGAGGAGGTATAGTTTAGCAGAAAGAAAACAAAGATAGGCATCGGGGCATATAAGTGTGAGTCCTAGCTCCAGAATTTTAGAATATAGTTCCTATGTCACAATTAATATTTTAATTTATTAATCCATAATGTGGAAATGACAGTATAAAATGAGACTTGCTATAGAATTAAATGAGGTAATTGGAACAAGGAACAAGTCTACTTTTCAAATCCTAAAAGTGGTATAGAATTATAATGTGTGGTTTGTATTATTAATATTGTCATTGCTATTATTTTTGAAAAGTAATCTGATAAAACAGTATATCTTAATATTTGAAAAACTGATGCTTCTATAAGTCAAACTGAAATATCTGTACTTTCAAAAGTGAAAGTTTTTCATCCCAACTGTATGAGCTTCTCCAAAGCAGATATTATTTCTTTCATTTCTGCTAGGTAGGGCCCATGGTACATACTCAGGCAATGCTGCATTGCTTCAAAGAATAAAGAGAGAAGAGCGTAGGACAAAGATCATAAGGCAGAAAGCAAGAAAACTATTCTGGAAAAGACTACAGAAGGTATAGTCTGGGAAGTGTGTGCTGATCAGGTTTCATGGGATTGAGGGTGGGGCCCTGTCATAGTTGTTAGTTGCAATCTTGTCAGCTCCAATTCATGGCCACTCCTTCTATAACAGAAAGAAACATCGCTCCCACCTGTGCCATCCTCACAGTCATTAGTATGCTCCAGTCTATTCTTACTGTATATTTTGAGTGACTTTCAACCTAGGGACCTCATTTTGCTGCATCATATCAGTCTACTTGTGTAAAGATTTACCACGTCAATCAATTCCATGGCAGTGAGGTTTTTGTTGTTGGTGGTGGGATCCCCCCACCCCCGGTATATCAGACAATATTCTGTTGTGATCCATAGGGTTTTCATTGGCTTCTTTTCAGAAGCAGATTATCAGGCCTTTCTTCCTAGTCTTAGTTTGGAAGCTCCACGGAATTTTGTCCAGCATGGGTGATTCTGCTGGTATTTGAAATACTGCTGGCGTAGCTTCCAGAATCATAGCAACAGGCAAGTTATGACAGTATGACAAACGGACAGACAGCTGGTGGTCATGTCATAGGAATAAGAAGATAAACTTTGTAGAGCAGGTAGCTGCGCAGGAAAGCATCCTGATATTAGCCACATTCTTTATACAAAAGCCACAGAAACTAACACACAACTGTTCTCAATGCGAAAGAAATTAACCTATTGAGAGGGCAATTTATTTTTACCATGTTTTTAGGCATTCCTTAGTTAAGCAATTACCAAGTCACTAAAAGACCATGTGTCTAATATTTCTGTATGAGGGGAATCGTCTCTTTTATCTTCCCATTTTCTTTCTTTTTTTCTTTCCTAGTTTAATATACATATTTTACCTTGTTATAAATTCTCTGCACAGCTTAAAACTCAAGTTACTAGTTTGACTGTGTACCTTGTCTTGACATGCTTTATAGACAAATTACACATGCACAGAATATATGAGTGAAGGTTTTAAATGAACTGTGTGGTGGTTAGCAAAGGACGTATAAAGAAGTGTTAGTGCAGTTTTCGTCAACAAAGCACAGGATAAATCATCAGCAATATGGACAATCTAACTAGTTGTTGTTGTTGTTGTTAAGTACTGTTGAGTCAGTTTCAACTCATGGTACAACAGAATGAAACACCTCTTGGTCCCGTGCCATCCTCAGACTTCTTGTTATACTTGAGCCCATTGTCACAGCCACTGTGTCAATCCATCTCATTGAAGGACTTCTTTTTCTCTGACACTCTAGTTTTCCAAACATGATGTCTTTCTCCAAGTACTCGTCCCTTGTGATAACATGTCCAAAATATATGGGAGAAGTTTCTTCATCCTCCTTCTATAGAAGTATTGTTGTACTCCTTCCAGGACAGATTTGTTTGTTCTTTTGGCAGCCCATGGTATATTCTATATTCTTTGCCAGCACCACAATTTGAATACATCAGTCTTCTTCAGTCTTCCTTATTAATTGTCCAACTTTCACAAGCATATGAGGCAACTGAAATACCATGATTTGCTCACTTAGTACTCAAAATGACATCTTGCTTTTTAACATGTTAAATCGGTTTTTGCAGCAGATTTGTCTGGTACAATACATTGCTTGACTTGTTGACTGCTGTTCCTATGGGCATTGATTGTGGATCCAAGTAAAATGAAATATTTGACAACTTCAATCTTTTCTCTGTTTATGACAATGTTGCTTATTGGTCCAGTTGTAACAATTATTTTGTTGTTGTTGTTTTCTTTATGTTGAAATCCATACTGAAGGCTGCAATCTTTAATCTTCATTACTAAGTGCTTCAAGTCATCTTCACTTTCAAGAAGCAAAATCATGTCATCTGCATATTGCAGGTTGTTAATGAGTCTTCCTTCAATTCTGATGCCCTGTTCTTCTTCACATAGTCCTGCTTCTTGGATTATTTGTTCAGCATGCAGATTGTAAAAATATGGTGAAAAGATACAATCCTTACACACACCTTTCCTGATTTTAAACCATGCAGCGTCCCCTTGTTCTGTAGAACTGCATCTTGGTCTATGTACAGGTTCTGCATGAGCACAATTAAGTGTTCTGGAATTCCCATTCTTCACAATGTTATCTATAATTTGCTGTGATCCACATAGTTGAGTACCTCTGCATAGGCAATAAAACACAGATAAGCATCTTTCTGTTTTCAGCCAGAATCCATCTGACACCAGCAATGGTATCCCTCATTTCACATCCTTTTCTGAATTTTTGGCAGTTCTTAGTCAGTGTACTGCTGCAACCATATTCGAATTATCTTCAGTGAAACTTACTTGTGTGGAATATTAATGATGTTCAATCATTTCTTCATCATGTTGGATCACCCTTCTTTTGGAATGGGCAAAAATGTGGCCTAGTATCTATCTTCCAAATTTGTTGACAAAGAGGAGTGAGCATTTTCAGGGTTGTATCTGTTTGTTGAAACCTCTCAGTTGGCATTCGATCAATTCCTAGAGTCTTGTTTATTGCTAGTGCCTTCAGCAGCTTGGACTTCTTCCTTTAATACCAGTGGTTCTTGGTCTTATGCTATCTCCTGAAATGGTTGAACATTGATCAATTCTTTTTGGTACAATGACCCTGTGTATTTCTTCCATCTTCTTTTGAGGCTTTCTGTGCCATTCAATTATTTTGCCCATAGAATCCTTCAATATTGCAACCAAATGAACTCTCACAGAGAGACCCATGGAAACCCAGACATGGAAAAGAACTAAATTCTCTGGCCAACAGCCACATGAGTGAGCTTGGAAGTAGATACTCCAGTCTCAGTCAAGCCTTCAGATGACTAAAGCCCCATTTGACATCTTGACTACAACATCAGAGACCCTGAGTCAGAAACATTAATGTTGTTTCAAGCCACTAAATTTGTTATGCAGCAATAGATAACTAATAAGTCTTCCTGTTAAGGTACACAATGCAGAAAGTGACATTATATAAAATATGGCAAAGTAACTTCTTAGTGACAGCTAAAAATATAACCCTATCTGTGTGACAAAGAAGGAACCAGGGAGAAGGTGTTTCTATACTGAATAGGAAGAAAGCATATCCTGAGAGCAGAAACAAAATATATGAAAGAGAGAGACATAGGGGATATGGCAAAGAATTAAAAAACAGCAGTTAGGGAAAGAAAAATCCTGTGGTTTTCATGGCATGCTGGGATTAACTCAAGTTGGTATCATCTATGGCTACTAAAATCCCTGGAAATAATACCTACATCTCAGGAACCTCATAAATAAAACTCCTCAACAGAATCCAATGTAAAAGGGAAACCAGAAAACACTTTGCCTTTTCAATTAGCATGAGTGAGACAAAGGGCATTAAAAAAAATAAAATATTGTTTTCATACTTTTGGCAAATACGATATTTTGTTCTGTTAAATGACTTATATGGAGACCTTATGACACGTATACCAGCAAAAGTGCAGAAGAGGTCTCTTGAATATTTCAAATGCTCTTAGGATCTCTGGGAGAGGAGAATGTACCAATGAGTATGTACCCATACCCCACACAAGCACTGATCATGTGAAACTACAGCAGTAATGTTTTGGGGACATTGTGGCATTATTATGAATAATGAACAATTTCTGAGTGAAGTAAAAAGAGATGGTAGATTGAAGGACTCCTCAAGACTATTGCTCTGAGACACTCTTCAAACCTTGAACCAAAATTAACCCCTGAGCTCACCTTGTAGCTAAATTACAAATTGGCTCATAAAATAATGAATATAACCCTCCTTTTAAAAAATCACCTATATGAGACCAAACAGTCAACAATTACTTTAAAACAAAGATGATAATAGCAGGAGGTAGGGAAATGAGATTTATAGAAATAGAATAAGCAGAATGAAAACAATGAGAATGTTCACTCATTGTGAAGAATAGAAGCAATTGCACTGAACAATTTGTAGAGAAATTGTTGAATGGGAATCTGAATTTCTGTGTATATCTTTACCAAAAACACAATAAAATATTTTTAATAAAAGACAATGCCATTTCTTAGGCTTTCTTTTTCTTTTTTCTGTATTATGATTTGGGTGCAAATTTATAAAGCAGATTCATTTTATTCTCAACAGTTCATGTACATTTGATTTCACAGCCCTGATTACAATACTCAACCATGCAAAGCTCTCCTCCTCTCTCCTCCCTGTGACTACCCCCTCCCTGTACCCTTCTTATCTGTGCATTCCTGTCTGTTCAGTTTTCCCTTTATGTGAATGCTGCCCCTTGGATGTTTCATGGCTAATTGATCTAAGGGGTGCATCTCCCACCTAGGTAGGTGGGTGCATTGTCCTGGGATAGGTGTTCTGTTTGTAGGTGTTTCTACTGTGAGGCTGAGAGCCAGTCCATGGAAATGAGTCCATTTCCTGGCTCGAAGTATAATCTGGGGCCTTTCTCAAGAAATTCTTGAGATCATAAGTATTTCAGAATTCAGAATTGCTTGGATTTTAGAAAGGTAATCTGTGTGCATGCCATACGTATCATAATACCCAAATAAAAGCATGGCAATATTTCTTCAGAAGAATGAATAGATATTCACACTAAATACAATCTATAAAAACCAAGCCTACCACCATTTAGTAGATTCCAACTCATAGCCACCCTGTAGGACAGAGTAGAACTACCCCACAGAGTTTCTGAGGCTGTAAATCTTTATGAAAGCAGACTGCCTCATCTTTCTCCTGCAGAGCAGCTGGTGGGTTTGAATTGTCAACCTTTTGCTTAGAAGCCGAATGCTTTAAATACTATGCAACCAGAACTCTTAATACAATCTATAAAATAGCCTCATATCTGTTCAGGTCAGCTTTTTTCTAAATACATTTTGGCACAACATTTAGGAGAAATATTTTGGTGTTCAGAACTTTGGAATTTTGAACTGTAGATAAGAAATTATGAACTGTAACAAGAATAATATCTATCATTTTTTGGATATGTAATTTGTGCCAGTTAGTGTGCTAATCTCATATGATCCTCCCAACTATTCTGTGAAGATGATAAAATTGAGGTGTTTTAGAGGTTAAAGGAGCCCTGATGATGCAATGGTTAAACATTCAGCTGTTAAATGAAAGGTTGGTGATTCAAACCCAACAGTAGCTCTGCAGGAGAAAGATGTGGCAGTCTGGTCTCATAAAGATTACAGACTCAGAAACCCTATGGGGCAGTTTTACTCTGTCTTACAGAATCACTATGAGTTGCACTTGACTTTATGACCTCTTCTGCACTTTTGCTGGTATACATGTTATAAGGTCTCCATATAAGTAATTTAACAGAACAAAATATAATATTTGCCAAAAGTATGAAAGCAATGGTTTATTTTTTTTAATGCCCTTTGTCTCACTCATGCTAATTGAAAAGGCAAAGTGTTCTCTGGTTTCCCTTTTACATTGGATTCTGTTGAGGAGTTTGTGAGTTTCCTGAGACACAGGTATTATTTCCAGAAATTTTAGTAGCCATAGACAATACCAACTGCACTCAGCTCCCTGAGTTAATCCCAGCATGCCATGAAAACCAACATAGGGCTAATAGGTGGACAGATTTGGGATTCATGCAGAGTCAACTTCAAATCCTCTGCCTTTATATTGGAAGGACTGCAACATTTGCTATCTTTTCCTTTGCTGTTGTTGTTGTTTTGTTTAATAGGTAACAAAAATATTAATGAATTAGGGGATATTGCTTATAATTCACCATCTTCACATTGATTTTATTTATCTTTGCTATTCAAATTTTATCAATAAATATCCCTGAGAAGAGCTACAGAAAGCAGTAATTTCACTTAGAGTGGGAGTGTAGACATGGGTAGGCATAGGTGACCATGATTTCAGAAGAAGAACAACAAAGGAGCAGCTAGAGAGGAATGGAAATTTTGTCTCCCCCTTTTTGGGAATGGTGAAGATGTCAAGGGTCAGCAGTGCTAGGACCTCAAAAAGAGTTTCTTTTGCAAACAATAAAGATGATTTCTTGCAAAAATTTAGGTTCTCCAGAAGACATAGGAAGAGAACTAACTGAGAAATGACACCAAAGGACTGAATTGCAAAGAGCTGGGAAAGGGTCTCAAACCAGAGGCCTTGTGTAAGTACTACACACATCAGAGCACAGTGTCAAAGTGCTCTCCTGGCACTTACTCATGGCATTCTAGCAAAGTTAGCCATTATGCACCTATGGAAACTTATGTACCACAGATTTGCAAGGGGCAATATATTTTGATGATTTCAATGCAAAAATCCTCTTTCTAAGGCATTTTCTTAGGACTGCTAATAAGTGGGGAGTGACTGGGTTGTCCTGCAAGGCTCACTGTCACGAGTCAGGTAAGTCCCCAAACAAAATGTGTTACTCTTTTCCTATCCCAACTCTGCAGCAAACCAACTCATAATAGCAGCATCTTTAACATAAAGGCCACCAATACATGAGATTTGAAGCCATCTTAAATATGCACATTAAATAATAATTATATAAGGAAAATATAAATATAAACCCATCCTGTGGGGTGTATTTTGATGTAAACATCTATGTGTTGAACATAATAAATACATTAGTTCAAGCATAGGCATTGAGATTCCACTAACCAAAGAACATAATTAACATCTTAAACACTGTCATAGTTGGGCCTGATCATTGACTTCTGCATACAGAAAAAGTACCAAGATCAGTCATCAGTTGTAAATATTATAAAACAGTGCCTCACAAATTCATAAGTCAGAGGTTAGAGCCACAATTAATTGTAGGGAAATAAAAAAAAGCCTTTGGTAAACTTAAATGAGATTGTTAAGGCATGCCAGTGGAAAAAAGTCTGAGTGATATCTGAGGTATCTGTATAAGGTAAAGATGCCTGAAATCCATATATGGTCATAGAAAATTCAATCAAGTTTAAATTGCTTATGGGCATTGATGCCTTTGAACAAGGCAGAATATGACTTAAATTATTGTCGAAAGATTGAAAAAAGTGCCTAATTCATGTATCTGCTGATTATATTTTTGCCTTCTGTGGACATTAATTGCATTAAGTCTATGGCTCTGACAATGTAATTTCCCAGAGATAAGAAATGTGATATTCTTGACACAATACCATCAAATATCTTGTTCCCAGCAATGCTTGGAATAGAGTTCCATTCCTAAAAGAGTGTAATTGTAGGGCTAATAAGCTGACACTAAATCTCTCATTTGTCCTTTCACAAAGACAATCTGTTAAAAATATAATGCATGGTTTTTCATTCAAAAATTGAAATACTGAGTCTGAAATACTAGCATTTTTCTTCTGAAGTCCAATCATTAAAATCTGTCCTCTTTGTCACTTTATTGAAGTCCCTGGGTGGTGCAAATGATTAATAGGCTCAGCTGCTGACCGAAGGTTGGAGGTTTGAGTGCACTCAGAAGAGCCTCAGAAGGTCAGCCTGGCACTATACTTTCAAAAAATCATCCACTGAAAACCCCATGACACACAGTTCTACACTGGCAGACATGACGTCTCTATAAATTGGAATTGACTCAACAGCAATGTTTTTTGTGGTTTTTTTTAAAATATTTATTTATTTTTATCTTTTTATTTACTTGGCACAGTCTTGTTTACCCTCTATCATCCAGTCCAAATGGCCTCTCCTCCTTGAGATCTTACCAAATCTGTCATATAGCTTGTCTCTCTACTTGCTGTTCCTATGGTATTTTACAAAAATAGTTCTTATTTTTATTATGATTTATCCTTTCACATGCTATTTTTCACTTATTGACCTATAGGCTTGTCAAGGACAGAAAATATGCTTTTGTTATAATTTCTAGAGCCAAAATGATGTCTGGCATATATTATGTTCTCTATATAACTCTGTTATATGATGAATATATGATGAAGGGGGACATAATTGATCACTTTCTCTGCACCAAGCACTGGGCTATTGCAAAAACGGCAAGGAGGCCACATGTTCTGACCTCCTCTAACCCTACAAGGGGAAGGCAGGATTACCAGCAGTAACCCAAGGCCGATTACTGCAAGGCCAGACATGCTGCCTCCCTCCAGCCCTTTCACCAACCGTTCCTCCCAAAGCACCCACCACCTCTCTCCTGGTTCGGTAATTCGCTGCAGTGGCCACACAGAACTCATGGATTACGGGGATTATTAGGGAAGCACCAGGGTACAACTCAAATTCAGGGAGAACGCTCAGTCTCTCTCCCAGCCCACCGTCCCTCAGCCAACAGTCTCTCACAGTCTCTTTCCCAGCAGAGCTGGTCCCTCGGTGTCTCACTCAGCAATGCGTGTCTTTTGCGTCTCTTTCCCAGCAGCACGTGTCTCTTTCAGCATCACGTCTTCCTCAACCAGCAGTCAGAGAGAGAGTCCTGCCTCCAGGAGGCCTCCTTTTGAGCCCGGAAGGGTGGTCAAACTAGCCAGTCACAGCATCAGAACTCTAAGCACGTGAGAGAGAGTGGGAACCTCCCAGAACATTGTATTGTGCCACTCCCAACAGAAATAACCCAGGTGGATAGCTTCAGCGATCAGGAGCTCCTCAGTTGCTCATAGAAAATCCCACCTTAGAGTTTACAAAGACTTATGGGTAGAAAAGCCACACTAAGTAATTTACTATACTGCAGCTATATATTTCTTTAGTCTCAAATAGGAAATCAAACCCACATAAGTTGTGAATGGCTTGCCTGAGTCCTCTTAATAGTAAGTGATAGAACCAGAATCCAGCTAAGGTTATCTGCTACCAAGCTTTTCTCACCAAAGCAGTAGATAGTGGGCGTGTTTGCAGAGAGCCATCAATAAGATAAAGTAGTAGCCAGGCTATTTTACTTCTATGGAATGGAAGAGAGTAGTCTACAAGATAATTCAATGATATGGATTGAGTGAAGTCAGCAGAGTCTGTGAGAATCCAATACAAATGCAAACATCCTGACTGATACAACTATACATATCCAAGTGGATATAAATGAAATAAATAAAAATTCTCACCGTTATGTTGTATAGATAAAGGAAAGTGAATATTTATTCCTAGGAATATTCCATATCTTTCCTTTTTCCCATTATATGCAATATCACATTTATGGCTAATTTTCTTCTTTAGTCTCTCTCCTCATTCCAAAACTAGACATTTCCTTTAGACCAGAGAAAGCTGTGTTAAAGTTAATTGTATCCTTCCAAACAAAGCATTGTGACCAACAGGGATGTATTTGTGGGGGATAGATGTATTGGCAAACAAATGCAGGCATAGTAACAATGCATTTATCTGTTATGTTCATGTTATGGTTTTGTCCAATCTATAATGAGTTTGACCTAGATGATATCTGCAGCACTGTTAGCCATGTTTTCACTCCTACTCTTTCTTGAGCACCTACAATGTGCCAGAAGCTGTAAAGTCTTTCCCCATATACTATCTCTAATTCTGTAAGATTTATTTCTATTGCCTTTGTGTAGATGAGGAAATTAAGGTTCAAAGACACAAACTAACTTAGGTGGCTGTTGTTGTTAGGTGCTGTCAAGTTGCCTATGGCTCATAGCAACCTGAAACATTGCTCAGTCCTGCACCATCCTCATAATTCTTGCCATGCTTGAGCCCATTGTCACAGCAACTGTGTCAATGTATCTCATTGAGGGTCTTACTCTTTTTTGCTGACCCTCTACTTTATCAAGGATGATATCCTTCTCCAGCATCTTGTCTCTTCTGACAACAGGCCAAAGTACATAAGATAAAGTCTGCCCATTCTTGCTTCTAAGGAGCATTCTGGCTGTGCTTCCTCCAAGACAGATTTATTCCTTCTTCTGAGAGTCCATGGTATTTTCAGTATTCTTCACCAACACTAGGATTCAAATACATCAGTTCCTCTGTGGTCTTCTTTATCCATTGTTCAGCTTTCACACACATATGAGGCTATTGAAAAGATCGTAGCCTGGGTCAGATGCACCTTAGTCTTCAGAGTGACATCTTTGCTCTTAAATACTTAAGAGGTCTTTTGCATATTTGCCCAGTGCAATATGATGTCTCTTTTCTTGACTGCTGCTTACATGGGCATTGATTATGGATCCAAGTAAAATGAATTTCCTGACAACTTCATCTTTTCTCCATTTATTGTGATGTTGCTTATGGGTACAGCTATAAGGTTTTTCGTTTTCTTTATGCTGTAATGTGATCCATATTGAAGGCTGGAGACTTTGATCTTCATCAGTAAGAGCTTCAAGTCACCTTCACTTTCAGCAAAAAGATTGTGATATCTGCATATCGCAAGCTGTTAATAAGATTTCCTCCAATCCTGAGGCTGTGTTGTTCTACGTATAGTCTATCTTCTTGAATATTTGCTCAGCATACAGATTGAATAAATACAGTGAAAGGATACAACCCTGACACACATCTTTCCTTATTTAGAATCATACAATATCTTCTTGTTCAGTTTGAATGACCGCCTCTTGGTCTATGTTCAGGTTCCTCATGAGCACAATTAAGTGTTCTGGAATTCCCACTCTTTGCAGTGTTATCCATAATTATTATGATCCACACTGTTGAATGTTTTTGCATAGTCAATAAAACACATGTTAAGTACCTTTCCAACAATGAATAAAGAAGACCAAAGAAGAATTGATGCTTTTGAGTTGTGGTGTTGGTGCTTTTGAGTTGTGGTGCTGGTGAAGAATGCTGAAAGTACCATGGACTACTAAAAGAACTAACAAATATGTCCTGGAGGAAGTGCAACTGAAATGCTCCTTGGAAGCAAGAATGGCCAGACTTCGTCTCACCTACTTTGGTCATGTTATCAGAAAGGACCATTCCCTGGAGAAGGACGTCATGCTTGGTAAGGTGGAGGGTCGATGAAAGAGGGGAAGGCCCTCAAGGAGGTGAACTGACACAGTGGCTGCGGGGATGGGCTCAAGTATAGCAAGGATTGTGGAGCTGTGTGGGACGTGGGACGGGGCAGTATGGATCGTGGAGGTGTGGGATGGGGTGGTATTTCTTTCTGCTGTGCATAGGTTTGCTATGAATCAGAGTTGACTCCACAGCACCTAACAACAACAATAACAATAACTTTCTGGTATTCTTTACTTTCAGCCAAGATCCATCTGCTATCAACAATGATATCCCCAGTTCCACACCCTCTTCTGAATATGGCTTGAATACCTAGCAACTCTTTGTCAATGTAATGTTGCAACCATGTTTGAATTACATTAAGCAAAATTTTACTTGCTTAGGTAAGGGCTCCCAACTAGTAAGGAGTAGGAGAAGGACTCCAGTAAAGTCCATATGACTGCAGAACCCATTCACTATCCACTACATCTCCTCAAGAACCTACATGGAAAATAGTTATGCCACTCCAAAGAAAAGGATGAAAACTTTGCTGTTATAGTGTTGGCAATTTATCAAGGAAAAAGTCTCTAGTATATCGGGTGTTTGAGGGTTATTTTTTCCTGACAAAGTCAGTGATTGCAAGTGGAAAGGCTCAGGCATTGAGGAGGAGGTTGGGAAAGAAAGAATATGTGAGATCCAGGGCCTGTCATTTTGAAATGACAACACAATTAATTGCTGCTCTTAACCCTAGCGTTATTTGAGGTTTTCTTTTTTTAAAAAAAAAACTTTTTAAATGTCTTGCTATTCACAAAATTTTCATTAATTCCAATGATCCCAGGTTAAACGGCCCATGAAGGCAGTCCAAAGGAAATCAAATTTTGGCATAACCTATAAAGCATATATCTAACATACAAATGTGGTTTAAAGCTATAGGGGGGCATTTTATAGCAAGATGATCTGCTGAAAACAAGTCAAAAAGTTTAAAGTAACAATATTTTAAGCAAAATGATTAGTCTCCTTATATAAATGTTTGTTGCTAAGCAACCACATCAATGGAATATTTCAATTATGATTTGAAGTTCTCGAGCTCCCCTTAGCAGTAACAAAAATAGACATTCCATGGCTAATGAAATCATCTTCTCATAAAATTTGGAAACCTGAGACTAATTTTCTGAAACAATGTGTCCTTAACACATGGTAACATATTAATATTAAAACATAGAGTTAGAGCCAGGTAACAGTAATCTGCTATTTTCCATTTCACACTGACATTTTTCCACCAAAAACAAATTCTTGTGTAGTCTACTACATTTCTTTAACATTCAGTGAAATAATTGGATATATATTTCTTTTTGGAAATCATAACTATGGTCATTAAGCAGGTGAGTGATGAGGCAGTTACAAAATCCCCAGAGCTTCATATTTCTCTTTAAAGTACAAATTTTTCATCTTCATTTTTAAAGAAAGATCCAGTTTTTTAAAAATAAAATAAGAATGAATTAGATGCCCTACTATGAATTACCCATTATAAACTGGGTAGCATAGTGGCTAAGGCACTTGACTGCTAACCAGAAGGCTGGTGGTTCAAACCCACCAGCCACTCCTCGGCAGGAAGATGGGCAATCTACTTCCATAGTGATACTGCCTCGGAAACCCAGGGAGGGGTCGCTATGAGTCGGATCTGACTTGACGGCACATAACAACAACAACATAAACTGGGAAATCATTTTTTATGTTTGAATGTATGTGTTTTTTTCTTCACTCCTCCCAGTTGGGATCTGGTCATCATTAAAAAGAATAAAGGCCTAGCAACGTCAGGTAAACTTATTCAGAACATTCCAGCTTCCCCTAATCAGACTATCACTGAACCAATCCCCGTCAAAGAGTTGTTAATTCTCTCCTTACAAATTATCTTTTAAAAATGGATAAAAGGTCATCCTTCTATAAACAATTTTATAAATTTATATTTCAGTTAAACTAAAAAAGTGAAAGCAGTGTTTTTATCTATCTTAGCTTGAAGTCCCCCAGAAATAGACCCAGTAGTACTTATGTTAGTGCAAGTAGTTGATTTGGGAGATGATTCTACTAAGCACAGTTAGAAGCGAAGGACAGCAAGGCAGAGTAAGAAAGGGACCCTCCAAAGTGTGCTACCAAGCAAACTAGCACTTTGAGCAACTTGAACTTAATTCTGCTGGGGAGTTCTGAGGAACAGAATGTAACACAGATCTTAGAGTTATTCCACATGAGGGACCAGGAAGTTAGGCTGTTTCTGGAAGAATCAAAGTCTTTAATTCCATCAACTCACATAGGCAGAAAAAGATGTCAGCTAAAGAGATACAAGAAGTGGCAATAGAATTTCAGGCCAATGTGCACTGAAATGATGAGGACTCATGGACACTGAGTGGAATCAGTGCTCCTGGGGAACATTAATGACCAGCCGATGGAGGGTAAATGACTCCACTTCCTTGCCATTCAGACAGCATGTACTTTAACAACTTAAAACGTTCCCAGAGGGATCGAGCTTCATGTGCCCACAGCAGTGGCCTGTTTGATAAAGGCTTTCTTCTGTTCCTTTTGTCACTTCCTCACCTGAAATCACCTCCCAAATAAAGCACTTGCCTTCACTTCCTTGTCTCAGGATCTGTTTCTGAAGGAACTCAGCCTAAGATAGAAAATTGCTTTAACTTGTGGCCAGGAGTTTTGCAAAATAACACCCATTTTATAGCAGATATACTTAGTTAATAAGGGATAAGATTGATTTCCATTACCAGTGTAAAAGTCAAATCCATTATTTCCTCCTTTTACTTCTCCCAAATGCTTTACACAGATTAATCATTTTAGTGTTCACTTTCATAACTTTTGTTATGTTGAATGCTCAAATCTGACAATTTGACAATAACATATTAAAGTCTTTTTTTTTTTTTACCTATCCAATAGCTCACTCTACCTGACTCAAATCCTATGGCAATTATCTCATCTGGGCTTCTCTAGAAATTTGTACCAAGTTTTAAGAGACATTTCTCTCTTACTACAATTTCAACATACATGCAGCTGCCAAATCAATGCTTTAGTGCATACTGTAATGATGTTACTCACAAGTTCA
The DNA here is from genome assembly GCF_000298275.1 of Orycteropus afer afer. Lineage (NCBI taxonomy): Eukaryota > Metazoa > Chordata > Mammalia > Tubulidentata > Orycteropodidae > Orycteropus > Orycteropus afer. The sequence goes on along the minus strand of NW_006921603.1, from coordinate 12,081,480 downwards.
AAAGCTTTTGATGGCACCATGATTTTATGGAGTTAAATACAATCTCCTTGATCCAGTGTGCAAAGCCTTCCAATACCAAACCCCACTTTATATAATAGAACCAACTTTTCAACAGCAACTCACTTACTCACTTGAATACAAAGGTTTCAGGCATGTGTTGTGGTGGTTGCCAGAGATCTACCCATCCTAGTTTGCTTGAAATAGACAGTTTTAGGACGAAGTCCCGTGACCTAAGAAACCCAGTGCTGAGCTAAGATAGTTGATCTTCTAGTGTGACAATGCACAGTTCTATGGTGGACTTTTTCTTTTTTCATAGTATAAAGAAAACATCTGTGTTTCAATAAGTTAATGGCTCTATCTCAATTGACTCATGTGGTTGAAAGAAAGAATGACAAATGCCAAAACACATAGTGAAAGTGGGGAAAAAGTTTGAGTGGTAAAAGTAATATGGTACTTTATTATACATTAAAATCAGAATCTTAACATCCTATTTATTCTCCCCAAATCTGGAACTACTTTATTTCACTCTAACCCCCGAGCAGTCCTTAAAATCCTTACATTTCCAAGTTTTTGTGTTCACACTTCCCCCTCCACCTGAAATGCACTGCTCACCATGCCATCAAAGGAGCTCTGGTGCTATAGTGGTTAATGTATTCAGTTGCTAACCAAAGGTCAGCAGTTCAAACCCACCCGCCACTCCATGAGAGAAAGATGAGGCAATCTGCCTCTGTAAAGGTTTACAGCCTTGGAAATCTATGTGGCAGTTATCAGAATCAACTTGTTGGCAGTGTGTTTGTTTTTTGGTTCCATCCCATTAACAACTGTCAAATAGAATCCATTCTCCAATACCCCCTTGAATCCTCCCACCTCCATGAAGCTATGCCTGATTTCCTGTCTCTACAACCAGATTTAGTTTCCCTTTCGTTTAAACCCTCACCCCATTTTGTTCCTTTTTCATGACAAGTGGAGAAATTTCATTATTTTAAACATATGCAGAACTTTATGATCACATTTTCATTCCACATCACCTGTTCTTCACAAACTCTGTGAGGCCCCTGAACAAAGCAGGAATTCTTACCCTCAGCTGACAGCTGAGGAGGCTGAGACTGAGGGAAGATTGGATCAGAGAGCTGAGCTTAGAGCCTGGGGGTGGATGAAATGGAACTCAAACACTAAACTTCTGATTCAAGGTCTAGCATATCACCCCTTATTCATAATCATATATTTATTTCTCTACCCACATCAGACTTCAGATTATTTGAGGTGCCAGAGACAAGATATTAGCCATCACTTTACCTTGGTAAAAGTACTTAAATAGAAATTTTAACTATGAATGTCCATCGGGCAAACCTTATTTACTGGTAATTATTGCTGTAAATATATATATATTTTTCCAGGATAGTCCTCCTTTAGATTTCTTATAATTGTTGTTGTTGTTAGGTGCCTTCCAGTCATCTCTGACTCACCGCAACCCTAAGTACAACAGAATGAAACACTGTCTGGTCCACTGCCATCTCACAATCCCTGATATACCTGAGTCCATTGCCACAGCCACTATGTCAATCCATCTTATTGAGGGCTGTGATGGTTATGTTCATATGTCAACTTAGCTAGGCCTAGTTGAGTGGCTGGGAAGCTGGATGTAGTATTCTGCATGATGAGACTGGTAATCAACTCCATGGTGGAATCTACTGGGAGCAGCTGAGTAGCTGCCTTTGGGATGTGGTCTGCTTCCTGTATTTAAGGAGAAGCCTTGGGAATGGTCTCTAGTTGATGGCACGCTTGGACCCTGCATGTAGCTGGGTTGTTGCTCACCAGCCTGCTATGCTCTGCCGACCTTGGGACTTACAATGGACTTAAGTTAATGGTCTGCCATGTGGTTTGGTAACATTGGGACTGTGCCTTTTGACTTGTCAACCTTGGGGCTTCTCAGCCTCAGCAGCCAGCAGCTGTCTGAGTGAAGAAACACCTCTAGCTCCAGTGGGCCAGGAGCAGGAGGCAGAGCTGGTGGACCCCAAGGTTCAGGGGCTTTCACCCAGCTTCTAGAGTTTGGCACTTTGAACTTGGACTTAAGGCCTCCAAATTGTAAGAATAAACTCCTGTTTGTTAAGGCCATTCCATTTGTGGTATATTTCTTGTCAGAGTGGTACTAGGTAACCAGAACAAGGGCCTTCCTCTCTTTCATCGACCCTCCACCTTACCAAGCATGACATCCTTCTCCAAGGAATGGTTCCTTCTGACAACATGACCAAAGTAGGTGAGACAAAGTTTGGCCATTCTCACTTCCAAGGAGCATTCTGGCTGCACTTCCTCCAGGATAGATTTGCTAGTTCTTTTAGCAGTCCATGGTACTCCAAGTATTCTTTCCCAACACCATGACTCAAAAGCATCAACTCTTCTTCAATCTTCCTTATTCACTGTCTAGCTCTCACAGGCATAAGAGGTAATTGAAAATACCATGGCTTGGGGTGGTGTAGTGCCTAAGACATTTGACTGCTAACCAGAAGGCTGGAGGTTCAAATCCACCAGCCACTTCTCCAGAGGAAGATTGGGCAATCTACTTCTGTAGAGATACGCCTCGGAAACCCAAGGAGGAGTCACTATGAGTTTGTTTTGACTCGACAGCAGTGAGTTAGTGAGTGGGTTAGACACACCTTAGTCCTCAAGGAGACATCTTTGCTCTTCAGCACTTGAAAAAGGTCCTTCGTAGCAAATTTGCCCATCTGATGTCTTGACTGCTGCTTCCATTGGTGTTGATTATAGAACAAAATAATATGAAGTCTATGACAACTTCAATCTTTTCTCCATTTATTGTGATGCTACTTATAGGTTCAGTTGTGAGGATTTTTGTTTTCTTTATATTGAGATGTAATCCTTACTGCAGTCTTCAGTCTTCATCAGTAAGTGCCTCAAGTCATCCCTTACTTTCAGCAAGCAAAGTTGTGTCATCAGTGTATCTCAGGTTGTTAATGACCCTTCACCCAATCCTGATGCCATGATTTTCTTCATATAGTCCAGCTTCACAGATTATCTGCTCAGCATACTGATTGAACAAGTATGGTGAAAGGATACAACTCTGACACACTCCCTTCTTGATTTTAAACCATGCAGTGTCCCCTTCTTCAGTTCAAATGACAGTCTCCTGGTCTATCACAGGTTCCTCATGAGTATAATCAAGTGTTCTGGAATTCCTATTCTTCTCAATGCTACCCATAATGTGTTATGATCCACACAATCAAATGCTTTTGCATAGTCAACAAAACACAAGTAAACATTTTTCTGGTATTCTTTGCTTTGAGCCAAGATCCAACAACAATGATATCCCTCATTCTATGTCCTCTCCTAAAACCAGCTTGCATTTTGGAAGCTGCCTGTAAATATACTGCTGCAATCATTTTTAATTATCTTCAGCAAAATTTTACTTGCATGAAATACTAATGCATAATATTGATAATTTGATTCCACATTGTATGCAATCACCTTTCTTTGGAATGTTGTTGTTGTTAGGTACCGTTGAGTTTTCTTCGACTCATAGATATGCCATGCACAGCAGAAAGAAACACTGCCCAGTCCCACACCAGATCCACAATCCCTGCTATACTGGAGCTCATCGCTGCAGCCACTGTGTCAATCCATCTTGTTGAAGGCCTTCCCCTCTTTCGTCCACCCTCCACCTTACCAAGCATGACATCCTTCTCCAGGGAATGGTCCCTTCTGACAACATGACTAAAGTAGGTAAGACAAAGTTTGGCCATTCTTGCTTCCAAGGAGCATTCCAGCTGCAGTTCCTCCCAGACAAATCTGTTACTTCTTTTAGCAGTCCATGATACTTTCAGCATTCTTTGCCAGCACCATAACTCAAAAGTATCAATTCTTCTTCAGTCTTCCTTATTCATTGTCCAGTCCTCACATGCATATGAGGAGACTGAAAAATATCATGGTTTGTGTCAGGTACACCTTAGTCCTCAAGGAGACATCTTTGCTCCTCAGCCCTTGAAAGAGGTCCTTTGTAGCTGATTTGTCCAGTGCTGTACATTATCTAGTGTCCTGATTGCTGCTTCCATTGGAGTCAATTATAGAACCAAGCAATGTGAAGTCCTTGACAACTTCAATCTTTTCTCCATTTATCATGATGCTGCTTATAGGTCCAGTTGTAAGAATTTTTGTTTTCTTTATGTTGAGATGAAATCCATACTGCAGACTATGTTCTCCAGTCTTCATCTGTAAGTTCCTCAAGTCATCCTCATTTTCAGCAAGCAAAGTTGTGTCATCAGCGTATCACAGGTTGTTAATGATTCTTCCCCCAATCTTGATGCCATGTTCTTCTTCATATAGTTCAGCTTCTCAGATTATTTGCTCAGACTACAGATTGAATAAGTATGGTGAACAGATACAACCCTGATACACTCCTTTCTTGATTTAAAACCATGTACTGTCCTCTTGTTCTGTCCGAACGACAGCCTCCTGATC
>NW_006921603.1:12074260-12076567 GCF_000298275.1 Orycteropus afer afer | reverse complement strand
TGCAGCTTTGACTTATTCCTTCAATACCAATTGTTGTTGATCATATGCCACCTCTTAAAAAATGGATGGACATTGACTAGTTCTTTTTGGTACAGTGACTCTGTGTATTCCTTCCATCTTCTTTTGATGCTTCCTTCATCATTCAATATTTTGCTCATAGAATCTTTCAATATTGCAACCCAAGGCTCGAATTTTTTCTTCAGTTCTTTCAGCTTGAGAAATGCCGAGCATGTTCTTCCCTTTTGGTTTTCTAATTCAAGGTTTTGCACATTTCATTATAGTAATTGGCTTTGTCTGCTCTTTGAAATCTTCTGTTTAGTTCTTTTATCTTGTCATTTCTTGCATCTGCTTTAGCTATTCTCTGCTCAAGGGCAAGTTTCAGAGTCTCTTCTGTCATCTATTTTGATCTATTTTTCCTTTCTCATCTTTTTAATGACCTCTTGCTTTCTTCATGGATGATGCTCTTGATGTCATCCCACAATTCTTCTGGTTTTTGGTCACTGGTGTTCAATCTATTCTTTAGATGGTCTCTAAGTTCAGGAGGGATATGTTCAAGGTCATATTTTGTCTCTTGTGGACTTGTTTTAATTTTCTTCAAGTTGAACTTGCTTATGAGCAGTTGATGGTCTGTTCCACAATCAGCTCCTGGCCTTGTTTTAGGTGAAGATATTGAGCTTTTCCATTACCTCTTGCCACAGATGTAATCAATCTTGTTCCCCCCATCAGGCAAATTCCACATGTATAGCCACCATTTGTGTTGTTGAGAAAAGGTATTTGCAATGAATAAGTCGTTAGTCTTGCAAAATTCTATCATGGTATCTCCTGCGTTATTTCTATCATCAAGGCCAAATTTTCCAATTACTGGTGATTCTTTGTTTCCAGCTCTTGCATTCCAATAACCAATGATAATCAACACATCTTGATTGTGTGTTTGGTCAATTTCAGACTGCAGAAGCTGATAAAAATCTTCAATTTCCTCATCTTTGGCTTTGGTGGTTGGTGCATAAATTTGAATAATAGTAGTATTATCTGGTCTTCCCTAGGTATATGGATATTGTCCTGTCACTGACATCATTGTACTTCAGGACAGATCTTGAAATATTCCTTCTGATGATGAATGCCACACTGTTCCTCTTCAATCTTTCATTCTCAGCATAGTAGATCATATGGTTGTCTGATTCAAAATGGCCAAAACCAGTCCTTTTCAGCTTACTAATGCCCAGGATATTGATCTTTATGCATTCCCTTTCATTTTTGACAACTTTCAATTTTCTTAGATTCATACTTAGTACATTCCATGTTCCAATAGTTAATGGATGTTTGCAGCTGTTTCTTCTCATGTTGAGTCACGCCACATCAGCAAATGGAGGTCCTGAAAGCTTTACTCCATTCATATCATTAAGGTCAGCTCTACTATAAGTAGGTAACTCTTCTCCAGTCATATTTTGAATGCCTCCTGACCTGAGGGGCTCAACTCCCAGCACTATATCACTATATCACTATATCATACAATGTTTCAGGGCTATTCACAAAGGTTTCCAGCAATATATCAGACAGTGTTTCACTGCTATTCATAAAGTTTTCATTGGCCAGTTCTTTGAGAAGTAGATGGCCTCTGTCTCTTCTGAGTCTGTCCTATTCTGGAAGCTCCTCTGAAACCTGTCCACTTTGGGTAACCTTGTTGGCATTTGCCACTCTAGTAGCATAGCCTCCAGCCTCATAACAACACAAAAGCACAACAGAATGACAAGTGTTCTGTCATCAGCAATGATATCTCTCATTCCATGTCCTCCTCTGAATCCAGATTGTACCTCTGGAAGTTCTGTCAATATACTGCTGAAACCGTTTTTTAATTACCTTCAGTAAGATTTCTGTGAGATCACCTTTTTTTTGGAATGGACAGACAAGTTCATCTCCCTTAGTTGTCCTAAACTGCTCTGCTCACTTCCTGGCCTCGATTAAAGCTGCTCCAAACCCTGCACCTGGCTTCTGGGCTGCTCCTTAAAACTGCTTCCAAAAGCCCCCAGCATCTGGCTTCACTTCTGGGCCACCTCTTAAAGCCTTCTTGTGATTAGTTATCTTATTTGTTCTTCAATATGTTCTCCAGGTCAAGGATACAGCTTTACGGTCTATGAGGTAGAGTTAAACAATACAAAACTAATCTTTCTTATCATTTTCTAATAATGGGTTCCCCAAAGTGTGATCTGCAAGCCATCAATAATAGAACCATCCAGGGGCTTTGTTAAAAATGCAGATCCCTGTACCCTACCTCAGATCTACTGACTCAGAAAGTAAGGGATGGAGACC
>NW_006921603.1:12067510-12073570 GCF_000298275.1 Orycteropus afer afer | reverse complement strand
AATATTAAGATATTATCTTCCATTCTTGCCTGTCTTTCACTTCATAAATTCTGACTATATTGTCTACGACACTCATTCTCTTCCTTCCCACTATTCTAATTGTACCCTTTTCCAAATGCAATCCAAACCTTGCTCCTCTATCATCACCTTTCCCTTCTCTGAACCACAATGAATGTTGATGCTGCTCTTGTTGTTTTGGTTGAGCCACCGATTATCAAATACTTACTATATGCCAGGCTCTCTGCTAAACATCTTATATACACTATCTCTAAATCCTCACATGAACTTCATGAGGTAGTCTCTATTATTATCTCCACTCTATGATGTTGAAACTGAAGCTCAAAGAGCTTTAGTGACTTTCTCAAGGTCACATTACCTGTGAGGGGCAATATCAGGACACAGACCTGGGTCTCTCTGATGCCAAAGCCCAACCTTTCACAGCTGCAATATTTGATCCCTTTGCTCTACCTTCAGTAAACCATCTCTACCACAAAAGCCATGTGTCATCATGACTATTCAATGTGCTAGTCCTTTGGTCGGCTGGATGAGCAATGAAGCAAATTGAATCACTCTTACCAGGAATGGTGAAATCTAAATGAGGCCAAATCCTCAAATTGTCTTACTGATTTTTCTTACCTTGATTTAAAGGTAGGAAGTTTTGTGACCAGTGGGTGGTTTTCTCCCAGTGACAGAATGGCCCACTCCACCAACAAACATGCATTAATATAAAAGGTACCAAATAGGTCCTTACTACTCAAGCAATAACAATAATAATAATAACTGTGATAGATAACCAACATGTATAAGATGATCATTATTGTCCAGGCACTAGGGTGAGCATATTTGTGTTATTGCATTTATTTCTTATAACAATCCTAAAAAGTTGATACTATTATTATCATTTCCATTCTACAGAAGAGGAAACTAGGTTTAGGTAAGTTAAATAATTTGCCCAAAGCCACATAGCTAACTGTGATCTAGAAATTAGACAGACTTGAATCCCAGTGTGCTTAAGTCCCAAACTAAAGCTCATTATTGCTGTGCTCCAGTTAGGAACTTTCCATGTTAGAAATTAATGTTGAACTATGATCATAAATTACCTTAAAAAATTAAAATTGTGGAAAAAAGAGCTCATTCACCTCCATAAGTGTAGACTAGACTACATTCATTGTCTGTGAATATTAAAAGACTAGAAAATAGGTTTGCTGGTCACATCAATAAATGCAAGTAGTTATCAACATGGTCTGGCACCTAAACATATTGCATTTTATTAGAAGTCAGCTTCATTTAACTGCAGTATCAAATTAGGTTGGTACCTGTCCAGATAAATAACCTAAATTTCAAGTTTCTCTCAAAATGGTTATTTGTCTATGAAGAGTTATTTCCTCTAAACTCCATAAACCAGCTTTGCATACAATGTTTCCCAGTGGAAGATTAGCCAGTGAATTTTTTTTTAATTCATATAAGACAAGCATCCTATTCAAATGGTTTTAACTTTAATATTTGTATCATAATAGAAGGAGAAGGATAGGTAGGAAATCGGGAAAACATTAGAAGAAGGTCCTGATTTTACTTGACATTCCTTTGCAGAAGTTCTATTTCCAGTTTCCTCCACTGCTACACCCTTCCACTTTAAGGAGCAGAACACAGAACCCACCCTCCACACTGAGCATGAGTGATGGAGTTGAGAACGCCTTTGGAATTTGCTTAGCTTGAAAAATTCTTAGATATATTTCCAATAAGTTAAGACGCAATGCTATGGCTAAGCCACATCCATCACATCCTTAAACTCCCTCTTGGGAGAAGATAGCATTCTTCTCATCTAGAAATTTAGCATAAATATTTCCATTTCTATGGGGAACCTACAAGAAAATAAGTCATTGTGGTAAATGGCATTGAAAAGTTTTCTAATATTCTAAGGTGTTACACACACAGCACTCTCCTCATCCGTCACATTGATAAAGCTTTTTATTACCGGGTACATGAGGAAAGTTGTTTTGTGTGACTGATTAAAACTATATTTTCCCTGGCTAAGGTTGTCTCCAGAAGGAATAAGTGATTGCATTCGTTAATCCACTCATTTCATGTGGAAGCATCAAATAGTGCTTCCTAATTTTAATATACTACATAAATTTGCTCTGCTCCCTAAACCTTCTGCCTTAAATGTGCCTGTTACTCTCTCAACCCATTTTGCTTCTTCAATATGCACTGCCTGCCATCCCTGCCTCTGAATAATCTCCCTACTGCTTGTCAAAGGTGAGCCTTCCCAAATAGGCACTTTACCTGACTCATCTTCTTATTCTCATTTTTCACCTTCATTTTCAGTGAACAAATCCTACTCCCATCTTGTTTCTCTTCATTTTCTCTCTACATTGCATTAGTTAATTTTGTTACTGTACTTATTATTTGTAAAATAATAAGTTTAAAAAGTCTTCAGAGACATGTTATATGAGAGATATTAAACACAATTGGATTTCAATATATTTATTCCAACATCTTTTTTTATTTTTCAGTAAAACCACACCTCAAGTATTATTTTGCAAATAAAATTTGTTACAGGCAGTTTCTCAAAAATCCTCTAGTATACGAGTATACATAAGAGTAAAAAGAGGAAGTGAAAGTATCCCTGTTATAGTCCCACAGAAGATGAGAGCCTCAGGGTTCAGTTTCTGTATAATGTTCAGAGACAGCTGAACATTTTCCCCAGGCAGTTTGAAATCTTTCAGTTATTGTTCTGATTGATAGGCTATATAGTTACTATTGGCTTTCCTGCTCCCAAAGTTCAATGTGATGTTTGCTTTGAGGTAAAAAAAAGAAAATTGTTTTTGATCTCCTGGTTTAGTTTATCAAAGCTAACAATATGCATATAAATATGTATAGGCAGTACCTGGGGTATGAACAAGATCTTAAATGTTCCTAATGTGACTTTAGGAGCTCTGGTAGCGTAGTGTCTAAGGCACTTGATCGATAACCAAAAGGCTGGCAGTTCAAACCCACCAACCACTCCTCGGAAGGAAGATGGGGCAATCTACTTCCATAGTGATACTGCCTCGGAAACCCAAGGGGGGGGGGTCGCTATGAGTCGGGCCCGACTCGAAGGCACATAACAACAAGAACAACAATGTGACTTTAAGAATTTGTAGGTCAGAACAGATGCATATGATTCTTATTTAGCCTTATTTTAGTGCAAGAAATGGCTCAAAACCTTTTCAGTGATTTAAAAGCTGCATGTGTGGCAAGTGAAGGTGATTGTTATAAAGAATTTGTTGCATGTAGGAGTTGGTTCAATAGTTTCAAAGTGTGGGTAAATTTACATAACATTAAATGGCAAGTATGAGTTGTCTGTAAGAAGTTCATAACTTGGGAACATCTATGTATATGTGTGTATATTGATGTGCATATAGATGTGAATATGAGTTTGTAACCTTAGGTATAGTTTATTAGTATCTGGAAGGAAAAAAAGAACAAGTTTAGTTGAAACTAAAGAGGTAATTTTAAGCCAGTTCTTAATATTTCCCATGGCAATACAAGTTTGAGGTTAGGCACTACCAAAAAACAGGAATTCCTTCCTCCAATATGCCTCCCATTGGTCTGCCCAGTGATTAACTCTCAAAGACCAACCATTGGAGTCACTAATGTAGTTTCCTACCCTGATTGTACAATAGAAACATCTGGAGAGCATTAACACCCCTGGACCAATTAAAATCTCTGAGAATGCAAAATTAATATGGGTGTTTTTTAAAACATCCCAGATGATTTTAATAGGCAGTCAGAATTATAACCATTGCATTACTAAAAGGATATGCCCATTTAACCCTCTTCCATTAGAATATTGATTGAATATTTGGTCAATTGATTCTTTGAAACTAGAAATTCAAGGAAAGGAATTCTCAATAAGCAAAATCCTCTGTTCTCAGGAAGAAGAGTGGAAATATTGTTGTACTTCAGAAGACAAGCTTGAGGCAAAACAAGAAGGGACTTCAAGTCAAAACAGCCATCTTACATTAAAAAGTAACTTCAAAAGAGTTGAGAAGGAGCTATCACCCACCTATGCCTTATGGGCACAACATGAGCATTTCCTTTCAAAAAGTCTTAACCTAGTTTAAGTTATTTAAAATTGATCAGATAGTCCTGAATATTGTCAAATGGAAAAGCCTGATAATAGTTTTAAAACCAACAACAAATCATTGAGTGTCTCATATGTTATTCTACATACTCTATTTTGTTAATTCTTCAAAAAGAGATGTGCAAAATTGTTATTGTCTCATTTAATAGTTGAAAAAAAAATCAGAGAAGTGATATAATTACCCAAAATCACAAAAAGGAAGGTAGAGAGTTAAAAGGGGAACTGAGTTAGACACTTCGTATCGTCCCTCTACAACAAATACCCAAGAAACCAATTGAAACAGATACAGATCTTAATCCTGGAACCCTGAGCTTCAAGTGAAAGGATAAAGAATTAGATCAAACACCGACTGGAAGAAGAAACTGAACAGAAGCAGTAAATGAGGGGAAAGACGGAGCGGAGATGTCCTGCTAGCCATTCCAGCACAATGTTGCTGTTTTAGGATATTACAGGCAGCATTCCTGTGTGAGGAGTATGGAAAAGGCAGCTCCATGAAACCCCAATTATAAAACAAATTCAGAGTGAAGCAAGGTGAACAGAACATGAGTTATATCTCAGGAAGGGAAGTGCACAAAAACAGATGAAAACTCCCAAGACTCAGGTGCCCATAGAGCAGAGGGGGATCCAGTAAATAGGATGCAAACACTCACCAGCAGTGGTCTCTGTTAGTTTGGTTTAGGGACCCATGCAGAAAGGAAGGCCTGTGGGGTGGCAACTGGAGACACTAGACTCTGGGCATCCCTCTTGCACTGGGCTGGGGCAAGAACCAGGAGTTCACCAATACCCATGCCGGAGACCAGCTTCCAGAGAAGTGTGCTTCCTACATGCACACGCACACACACACACACACACACACATGTCATTCCATTGACCAATGGTGTGGCCCCCACTCCCATCCACCTAAGAATTAAATACCCAACAAAACTATTCCTCAAATATAATGGCAAAACTAGGACACTTCCAGATAGATAGAAATTAAAGGAATTTGTAAAAAGCTGCTAAGTCTTACAAGAAATTCTGATAAACTTTAAGGCAAAAACCAGCATAAAAGACAAGGAAGGGCATAATATAATGATTAAGACCAAAAAACAAACTCACTGCCGTCAAGTCAGATCCGACTCATAGCGACCCCTCCTTGGGTTTCCGAGAGAGTATCACTACAGAAGTAGATTGCCCAACTTTCCTTCCGAGGAGTGGCTGGTGGGTTTGAACCACCAGCCTCTGATTAGCAGTCAAATGCCTTAAGATGTAACAAAAGAACATAACCATGATAAATATCTATGTACCCAATGAAAGAGCCCCAAAATATGTAAATCAAATTTTAACTGAATTAAAAAAGGGAAACACATAATCCAAAATAATAATAGAAGACTTTAATACTTTCAATGAAGACTAAGACAGATTAGGAGAAAAGGCTTGAAGATCTGCTTCTGAAAATCAGCCAGTGAAAGCTCCAGGCATCACAATGATTCAATCCACAACAGACCATAAGGGTGGTACGGGACCAAGGAACATTTCATTTCGTTGTGCATGAGGCGCCGTGAATTGGGGGCTGACATGAGTTGGGTGCTAAATCAATGGCAGCTAACAACAATAGAGGGAAACAAGGCCAAAAGAAGAAAAACAGTTCCAATTTGGTTGTGGCAGTACAAACAAGATGGACCATGATGACTGCAATGACATTGGAACAGAATGGGTAGACTGAGGGGTATTTAAGAAACTATCACAGTTTAGTGGCTTAGTAATGGATTTGATGGTAGGGGTGAGGAAAAAGTAAGGTCAATTGGCCTGTAAACTATTTCGTATTTGGCATTTGGCTAATGGGTTCCTGGTACAATTGTTTAACCAGTTGCTCTACTCTCCTGGTTTCCTGTGAAATTACAAATCTGAAGGCTTGATTGATTTCAGTTCCATAAGGGTTTTTTTTTTTTTTT
>NW_006921603.1:12059461-12066242 GCF_000298275.1 Orycteropus afer afer | reverse complement strand
GGGTTTGAACCGCCAGCCTTCTGGTGAGCAATCAAATGCCTTAGGCATTATGCCACCATAGCTCCTGTGTGTGTGTGTGTGTGTGTGGGTGTATGTGTATAGTTGCCAGCTTTTGAGTCATTAATTTATTATAATTTTTCGTAACACATTCCCCTCCCCTTATCTAATTTCACCACCCTGCAGGATTAATTTAGTATATGTCTTTCCATAATTTTTGTTTACCTTTTATGAAAATTGGTGCACAACTATATATTTGAGAAAAATTTTGTTTAAAAGAGTTTGTGTTTTATCTATAAATATATATGTATATGTACATATATATAATCCCACAATAATTTTTTCATATAATTTATTTACATGAACTCATTTTACTTCAGTACATGGAGATCTTCATTCATTATAATAATTGTCTTATATTCTACAATATGGATAGTTTTTCATTTCTTCTATCATTCTCATAGGTGAGCATTTAGTGTATTTCCTTCTTGAAACTAATACAAACAAGGCTGAAATAAGCATCTTTGTATATATACCTTTATAACTTATTTTTTTTTCAAATCAACTCCCAGAAGTAGAATAACTGGGTCAAATGGCATATATATTTTAAATTCTAATAATATATAGCCAGATTACTTTCTAAAAGTAATACTATACTTCATATAATGTTATTTCAACAATATATGACAGGAAGTATTTATTCCCCAATACAGTGTCTAATGGGAGCTCTGGTAGCATAGTGTCTAAAGCACTTGATTGCTAACCAGAAGGCTGGAGGTTCAAACCCACCAGCCACTCCTTGGAAGGAAGATGGAGCAATCTACTTCCGTAGTGATACTGCCTGGGAAGCCCAAGGAGGGGTCGTTATCTGACTTGATAGCACATAAAAACAACAACAAAATCAACATAGTGTCTAATAAAAGCACTTCTTTTCAATTCTCTGAAATTATTATTTGAAAAATGATATCTCACTGATAAATTCTGAAGTTTAGCATGGCATACCCCTCTTTAAGACCCTATCTGAAATACTTTTCTTTATTCCCTCACACTGGATTTCTTCTCTGTCCTATGAAGTCTTTGTAGCACTTTTTTTCTCCCCTTTTGTGGCACTTTTCATATTACACTGTATGCTGAATTGAGTTTCTTCATTTCTTATCTCCACCACAGATCACCTATCTTACCTCTCCTTTTATCCTCTATATATTAGTATAGTGGCAGGACATAGAAGATGTTCAATTTTTTGTTTAATAAGATCCAGTTGATCAGTTAGAGAAATGAGAGCTCAAGGCTAGGAATTAAATGTGGAGGACTCTGTGTCCTCTTGGAGGAAATTACAATTGGATTGCTACAAAATTCTGTCACTGACAAAACAGTTGAACAAACCAGATATACAATGTATGCTTATCAAATCTACGGCCAGAACATCCAGACTAAGTAAAGCCAATTCAACAAGCGGATGAGAGCAGCAAGACATTTATAAAACAAAATCCAAGGCAGAAGCAAATCTAAAAGGAAGTATAACATAGTAGGAAACACAATTATTTTAAAATTTGTAGGTACCTCATTTTAAAATGAACTCAGATAAATTGTTTACCAGTGGGTAAAAGACAAGTAAAGAAAGATTATAGCTCAACATAAAAAAGAACTTGATAACAACCAAGTTAACACACAATGAATACTATTATATGATGGTGTTTTGAGAATTGTCTTACATACATTATCCCATGTGACTCTCTCTTGCAAATACACACACTTCTGTGCAATAAATATTATTGTTACTTTCTTTATGTTGTTTATGAAGAATTAACTTTCCCAATATCACTGAATATACAAATAAGGGAACTGAGTTGGGAGTTTGGATTTGTTTGCGTCCAGAGTGGCACTAAAACAGAGACCACTGCACCCATTGTCAGAAGTGCTTTAGGAACCTGGATTTCATTACGGAGAAAAATGGCATCCAATCCCATCCAATCCCATCAGCACTTCCTATACTGCCCAGAAGTTAGAATCTTCTCAGTCTCAAAAATCCAGAATATAAAAATTAATCAAACAAGCAGTGTTCTACTCCACAGACTTAACATTATTTCGTAAGGACAAAGAAAGTCCCAAAGATGACATAAGTCTACTTTTTAAAAATATAAACCATGCAAATCTAATGGGACTGGGTAAAAAGAAAAAAAAAAAAAAAGCATCTTCCAAGTATAAACAGCACAATCACTTAAACCTGTGATAAAGTTCTCTTTCTAAACATTTTTTGGTTGACTACACTGAACTAAGGTACTTGACTGCTAACTAGAAGGCTGGTGGTTCTATTTCCGTAGTGATACTGCCTCGGAAACCCAAGGAGGGGTCGTTATAGTCATGTCCGACTCGATGGCACATAACAACAACAACACACTGAACTTGGGCCACTAGTCATGTAATGTTGTTGTTGTTGTTATGTGCCGACTTTCTGAGCCTGTCACTATGCTACCAGAGCTCCTAATGTAATACAAGTGTTAAATGCCACATTAGCACTTCCTTACTCTTTGCTCAGAGCCTCCACCAGCTCCCTATAGTTCAGCTGCCTAATTCTCCTTTTGTTTTTCTAAAGTCACTAACCTTTGCTATTCTCTTAAATGTTGGCCCTTTTGTTTTCTCTAACTTGCTTCCTTTAAACAACAAGATGCTGATAGAGAAGGTATTTGAAGTCAAGTCCCTTCAATTGGATTGAATTAGCTAAGGCTCCTTTTCTCCAGACAGATGACTCCCATGAACTCTAAAGCCCAATTGAGATGGACATAAAAAAGAAAAAGAAAAAAAAAAAAAAAACCCAAACTCACTGCCATCGAGTCCATTCGACTCATAGCAATCCTTCCTTGGGTTTCAGAGGCTGTATCTCTACTGAACTAGATTGCCCAATCTTCCTTCCGAGGAGTGACTGGTGGGTGTGAACTTCCAACCTTCTGGTTAGCAGTCAAATGCCTTAGGCACAAAATATATAAGATTAAGGACCTATGATTCAGAAAGATTGAGTTCAAATTCTCGTGTTTACTGCTCAATTGCATACTATGGATCCTGAACAACATATTTAACTTATTTGATCCTTAATTTTCTCATTAATATAAAGACAATAATAGTGTACACTTTATAGTTTTGTGAGGATTAAATTAGGGACTAAAGGCACAAACTATATTAAATTCCCAGGTGGCATAGTGCCTAAGGCATTTGACTGCTAAACAGAAGGCTGACAGTTCAAACCCTCCAGCCACACCTGGGAAGGAAGGTTGGGGAATCTACTTCCCTAGGGATACTGCCTTGGAAACCCAAGGAGGGGTCACTATGAGTTGGATTGACTTAATGGCAGTGAGTTTGGTTTTGTTTTTTTCGTCACTGTTGTAACTATCAGACAACTCAACCACTTTTAGAAAAAAAATGAAAGTAAATTCCACCCCTTGTCTGTTGTCATATTGAGGTGGTATGCATGTTGCTACCAGTTTTTGCAAATACTAGCTGTGTCACCTGTGGTGGATAGGTTTCAACAGAGCTTCCAACCCAAGGCAGCCTGAGAAGAAGGACCTGGTAATCTACTTCTGAAAAATTTGATCAGTGAAAACCTTATGAATAGCAGCAGAACATTGTCTGATATAGTGCTGGAAGATGAGCCCCTCAGGTTGGAAGGAACTCAAAATACGACTGGGGAAGAACTGCCTCCTCAAAGAAGAGTCTACCTTAATGATGTGGATGGAGTAAAGCTTTGGGGACGTTCATATACTTATGTGGCACATCTCAAAATGAAAAGAAACAGCTGCAAACACCTATTAATAATCAGAATGTGGAATGCACAAAGCATGAATCAAGGAAAATGAGAAGTTGTCAAAAATGAAATGGAACAATTGAAAATCGATATCCTAGGCATTAGTGAGCCGAAATGGACTGGTATTAACCATTTTAAATCAGACAACTGCATGTTCTATTAGGCTAGAAACGACAAAGTGAAGAAGAACAGCATCATATTCATTGTCAAAAGAAATATTTCAAGATCTATCATGAAATACCATGCTGTCAGTGATAGGATAACAGCCATATGCCTACAAGGAAGATCAGTTAATATGACTATTATTCAAATTTATGCATGAAGCACTTATGCTAGTGATGAAGAAATGGAAGATTATTACCAACATATGCAGTCTGAAATTGATCAAACATGCAATCAAATCCATTGATAATTACTGGTGACTGAAATGTGAAAGTTGGAAACAAATAAGAAGAATCACTAGTTGGGAAATAAGGCTTTGGTGATAGAAACAGCAATGGGTTCTCATAGAATTTTGCAAGAACAATGACTGGAAATACCTTTTTAAAATAACATAAACAGTGACTATACATGTGGACTTTGCCAGAAAAAAATATGTAGAAATCAAACCAAACACACTGGTGGAAAGAGACAATGGAGAATTTCAATATCATCACTCAGAACAAGGTCAGGGGATAACAATGGAACAGATCATCATTTGTTTATATGCAAGTTCAAGTTGAAGCTGAAGAAAATGAAGATGAATTCATAAGAGCCAATGCATGACTTTGAGTACATCACCTGAGTTTAGAGACCATCTCAAGAAGAGATTTGACATATTTGACACTAATTACTGAAAACCAAATGAATTATGGGATGACATCAAGGGCATTATCATACAAGAAGAAAGAAAAGGGTCATTAAAAGGATAGAATAGAAAGAAAAGACCAAAATGGACGTCAAAAAAGACTCTGAAACTTGCTCTTGGATGCAGAATAGCTAAAACAAACAGAAGAAATGATGAATTAAAAAAGCTGAACAACACCCACAAGCATATACAGTTTTAGCAAAGGATGTTTCTCCATACTTATTTGTCTGTATGTCAAATATAGCCAGATATATAGTACAATATACAAGGGAAAAAATTATACAATCTACTTAGCCATACCCAAACACCTTGAGCAAATGAGTCACTGGGCTTTAGGGCTTAGGACCATCATCTGAGGAGACATCTAGGTCAGTTGGCATAATAGTCTATAACTATACCTCCTACTGGGGTCTTAAAGGTTTGCGAGCAGCCATCCAAGATACAACTACTGTTCTCTTCCCATCTCTGATTCCAGAGTTTCAATGCATTCTGGTGATTTTTCTAGATCACCCAAATTTCAGAAATTCGAATTTCACTTTGTTAACCATGATGAACAGTTTGAACTAGTTTGAAGCCCTGATATCCTTTCACCATACTTACTCAATTTCTATGTTGAGCAAATATTACTAGAAGCTCATTAACAACCTATAATATGAAGATGACACACGCTTGGTTGCTGAAATGAAGAGGACTTGAAGCACTTACTGATGAAGATCCATGACTACAGCCTTCCATATGGATTACATATCAGCATATAGAAAATAAATTTCCTCAGAACTAGACTAAAAGCAACATCATGATGATTGTTGTCATTAGGTGCTATCCAGTTGATTCCAACTCATAATGACCCTGTCTCCAACAGAACAAAACACTGTTCCATCCTGCACCATGTTCACAATCATTGCTATGCTAGAGCTCATTCTTGCTGCCATTGTATCAATCCACATCATTGAGGGTCTTCCCATTTTTCTCTGACCTTCCACTTTACCAAGCTTCGTGTCCTTCTCCAGGAACTGGTCCTTCCTAATAACATGTCCTAAGTATGTGAGATGAAGTCTTGCCAACTTCACTTCTAAGGAGCCATTCTGTTTGTACTTCCTCCAAGACAAATTTGTTCATTTTTCTGGCAGTACATGGTATATTCAATATTCTTCTCCAAAACTATAATATGAATGCATCAATGCTTGCTTCAGTCTTCCTTATTCATTTGTCCAGTTGCTTTATGCATATAAGGAAGAATGCATCATCAGGATTTGAGGAAGACCTGCAATATATAGATGACACAACCTTGCTTGCTGAAAATGAAGATGACTTGAAACACTTACTGATGATGATCAAAGAGTACAGCCTTCAATATGGATCACATCTCAACACAAACAAAACAAAAATCCACACAATTGGACCAATAAGCAATATCACGATAAATGGAGAAAAAGATTGAAGTTGTTAAGGATTTCATTTTACTTGGATCCACAATCAATGCCCATGGAAACTGCAGTCGAGAAATCAAATGACATATTACATGGCCAAATCTGCTGCAAAGGACTCCTTTAAAGTATTGCAAAAAGGACAAGGAGGCCACATATTCTGACTTCCTAGAACCCCACAAGAGGAAGACAGACTCACCATCAATAGCCCAAGGTCTATTACTGCAAGGCCAGACATGCTGTCTCCCTCCAGCCCTTTCTCCAACCATTCCTCCCAAAGCACCCACCACCTCTCTCCTGGGTTCGATAATTCACTGTAGTGGCCACACAGAACTCTCAGATTATGGAGTTTATTAGGGAAGCATTAGGCTACAATTCAAGTTCAGGAAAAACACTCATTCTCTCTCCCAGTCCACCGTCTCTCAGCCAAGTCTCTCACAGTCTCTCCCCCAGCAGTGCATGTCCCTCGGTGTCTTACTCAGCAACGCGTGTCTCTTACGTCTCTTTCCCAGCAGCACGTGTCTCTTCAGGAGCGTGTGTCTCTTTCAGCAGCAAGTCTTCCTCAACCAGCAGTCAGAGAGAGTTCTGCATCTAGGAGGCCTCCTTTTGAGCCTGGCAGAGTGGTCAAACTAGCCAATCATAGCATCAGAACTCTAAGCACCTGAGAGAGAGTGGGAACCTCCCAGAACATTGTTTTGTGCCACTCCCAACAGA
>NW_006921603.1:12052277-12059361 GCF_000298275.1 Orycteropus afer afer | reverse complement strand
GAGTGGGAACCTCCCAGAACATTGTTTTGTGCCACTCCCAACAGAAATACTCCAGGTGGACAACTTTAGCAATCAGGAGCTCCTCAGTTGCTCATAGCAAACCCCACCTTGGAGTTTACAAAGACTTATGGGTAGAAAAGCCACACTAAGTAATTTACTACACTGCAAGTATTAAAGAGCAAAGGTGTCACTTTGAAGACTAAGCTGCACCTGACCCAAGCCATGTTATTTTCAATCATCTCACATGCATGTGAAAGCTGGACAGTGAATAAGGAAGACCGAAGAAGAATTGATGCATCTGAATTGTGGTGGTGGTAGTGAAGACTATTGAATATATTATGCAGTTGCAGAAGACCAAGCAAATCAGTCTTGGAAAAAGTACAGCCAGAATGCTCTATAGAAGTGAGGATGGCGAGCCTTTGTCTCATATGCTTTGGATATGTTAACAGGAGCGCCCAGTCTCTGGAGAAGGACATCAGGTTTGGTAAAGTGAAGTGTCAATGAAGAAAGAGGAAAATCTTGAACAAGATGGACTGACACATTGGCTACAAGAATGAGCTCAAGTATAGCAATGATTTTGAGGATGGCACAGGGTAAGACATTGTTTTTGTTCTGTTGGACATAGGGTCACTATGAGTTGGCACCTAACAACAAAAGTAAAGTAACCAAAATAAAGTTCTAAATAAATAACATGGATATATGTTTGTTTGTTTGTTTGTTTGTTTTTAAAAAAAAAAAACCTTCATCATCACTATTTTATGATAGAGCTCAGCCCAATTACAATACGAAATGAAAAAACTGTTGATGAGCAACTTAGATTTTGAATGAACAGATTAAAAGTAAGCATCTTGCACCCTTATGAGGTTGCCAGGATATTTAAATAGCAGAGAGCTTTGCAGGTCTAGTCAGAAAGTTGATATCTTTCTCTCAAAAAAGGAGAATGAGAGCAGAACTTTAAAGGGGAGAATCATATTGTGACTTGTATCATGGGTAGTGGACAGAATTTTATTCAGGGCCTGTTGGTGGCAAAATATAGGATAAGTCACCAGAGGAGAACTTTAAAAAGTATTTCCTTTTACCCCTACACAAACTTTAAATGCAGCAGTAGTGTCTCACCACCTCATGTATAAAATGGTACCACAATGTTGAGCATGTAATATTAAGTGGCTTTTGTTGAAAGAACGTCTCTGGGTGATACAAGCAGTTTACCTAAAGGCTGTCTGCTCTGATCCACTCAGCAGTGCCACAGAACAAAGCTTGTTGATCTGTTTCTCTAAAGACTACAGCCAAGAAAATCCTACCAAGCAGTTGTACTCTGTAATAGAGGAGGTCTCCAGGAGTTGGATGACAGTGGGATATAGTACCAGGATCCTGTTGAAAGAGGCATTGTCTCTAAGCTGTATCATATGAGAACATGTGTGTTGACCAACAAACAGAAGCACCACATGTTAAATTAACTGACATAAGGGAAATAGCAGAGATTGGTCCTCAGAAGGCAAGGGGATCAGAAAGCCATTTCTCAATCACTTAGAATCTGAACTCTATCAAATAAAGTGGACAAACAATTTAGGAACCTCTCTAGTAATTCATAGGAGTGAGAAGAGATGGTTTAATTAGGTGGTTAGGCAGCCCAGTGGAAGGTTAGAGTAGAATTAACACAACAAGGTGGCGGTAGCAAAAGGAAACTGATGAAAAGATGAATTATTAATTTTCTAATGCCCAAATCTGTTTGAATTGGAAGTAGTTTTGACATTACAAAATGATGTGTTTGGTCCTGTTTTCTATAAATCAGTAGATATTTTACTACTACATGGATGAATCACAATGCATTAAACAAGTACATTTATATATATATGCATATACATATATACATATACATATATATTGTTTTTGTTGTTGTTATGTGTCATCAAGTCGGACCCGACTCATAGTGACCCCTTCTTGGGTTTGCGAGGCAGTATCACTATGGAAGTAGATTGCCCCATCTTCCTTCCGAGGAGTGGCTGGTGGATTTGAACCGCCAGCATATATATATATATATATATATATATATATATATATATGGTTGTACATTTGCAATAAATACTTAAGCCTTTTCTCCATTTTAATTAAAATTCAGCTTCTTATAATCTTGTTTCTTCTATGCTTGAATCACTGATTCAGACTAAGTAAGTCATTTTAAGGCAGTAATTTTAGATGGTTCCTTAGGTAGACAATGGGTTGTTCTAATTTGGCATTTATACTGATGAATTCATACTGTTGATATTTTCACTTCTTTGTTTTTTCTTAAAGTAATTAAACCCATTTACTTCCTTCAAGCCACATACAAAGTAACATTTTAGCTTTTTCTCTACTTTAATACAACTCTACTTTCCCTCAATTGAAAACAAGTTAACAGACAGGAGCCAGGGTTAAGGCTAAACATGTTTTTGTTTAGTTCAGTCATTGTAAGCACTTTACCAAAGGCTTTGAAGGGCAATACTTTTAATTCTCACAGGGATTCTAAGAACCAGTTGTTACAAGAAAATATGGGTTCAGACAAGGGAATTATCTGAAGTCACACAGCAAAATTGTTAAGAAACCAGAATTTTAATTTATATCTTTTCTGATCCTAAATTAATCAGCAGAACACATTAAGGAGGTATCTGGTCAAGGAATATACTTATCAGTGGAGATTTCTGAAGCTTTAACTTGGCAAAAATTCAGTGCAGAGGAAACACTCAAGCAAGTAACAGCCAAGGTGAAAACAAATCTGAAAACCACAGAGGGAACATTTCATGTGAGTTGGTAAGAAGAGCAAACAAAACCAGAGTGAAAAAATAAAAGGTAGTCCTATACCCACCAGCCACTGCTCGGAAGTGGGCAATCTACTTTCATAGTGATACCATCTTGGAAACCCAAGGAGGGGATGCTATGAGTCAGATCCAAAGATCCAACCTCAGGGCAGTAAGTTTGTCTTTTTTTTCATTTTGTTTTGAGTCTTATATGGCAAGAGCGAGGAAGCAGAGCAAGGGATCCAGGTAGCCAAGGAACCGGGCCACGGCCCTCCCAAGCTGCAGGAAAGCTGGGGAAAGAGAGAAAAAGCTGGGGGGCGGGGCAGGGGGAGACTAGGACAGAGCAAGGAACCAGAGGCAGGGATCCAGGTAAGGCCGGGTCCCAGGCCACGGCCCTCCTAAGTGGTGGGAAAGCATATAAAAAGCTGGAGGCTGGGGGGTACCCAGAGAGAGCAAGGAAGCAGAGGCAGGGATCCAGGTAAGGCAGGGGTCCCAGGTCACACCCCTCCCAAGCAGCAGGAAAGAGGCAGGGATCTATGTAAGGGGAGGGTGGGGAGGGTGGACAGGTTTTGAACAGCTAAGGGAGACAAACTTCTTTGTCAGTTTGTCCTACTGTGGTGGCATGTTGCTGTGAGGCTTGAGGCTATGCCACTGGTGTCTCAAACCCAGCAGGGTTGCACATGGTGCACAGGTTTCAACAGCTTTCAGACTGAGACAGACTAGGAGGAAGGAAGAGGCCATGTACTTCTCAAAGAATTGGCCAGGGAAAACCTTATGAACAGCAGAGAAACACTGTCTGATACATTACAGTGCAACTTTATGAATAGCCTGGAAACATTGTCTGATACAGTGCAGGAGGATAAGCCGCTTAGGTTGGAAATCTCTCAGAATAGAACCAGGAAAGAGCTGCATCATCAGAAAAGAACCAGCCTTAATGATATGGGTAAGGTAAAATTTTCGAGACCTCCATTTGCTGACATGGCACGATTCAAATTGAAAAGAAACAGCTGCAAACATCCATTAATAATCAGAACATGGAATGTATGAAGCATGAAGTTAGGAAAATTGGAAGTTGTCAAAAGTGAAATGGAGCACATAAAGATTGGTATCCTAGTCATTAGTGAGCTGAAATGGACTGGTTTTGACCATTTAGAATCAGACCACCATGTGGCTACTATGCCAGGAATGACAATTTGAAGGGGAATGGCGTGGCATTCATCATCACAAAGGATGTTTTAAGATCTGTCCTGAAGTACAGTGATGTCAGTGATAGGATAATACCTATATGCCTGCAAGGAAGACTAGTTAATACAAATATTATTCAAATTTAAGCATCAACTACCAAAGCCAAAGATGAGGAAATTAAAGATTTTTATCAGCTTCTGCTGTCTGAAATTGACCGAACATGCAATCAGGATGTGTTAATTATCACTGGTGACTGGAATGCAAAAGTTGGAAACAAAGAAGAATCACCAGTAGCTGGAAAATTTGGCCTTGGTGACAGAAATGATGCTAGAAACCGCATGACAGAATTTTTCAAGACCAATGACAATCATTGCATATACCTTTTTCAACAACACAAACAGTGGTTATACACGTGAACTTCACCAGATGGAGTACACAGGAATCAGATTGACTACCTCTGTGATAAGAAGCGATGGAAAAGCTCAATATCTTCAGCCAAAACCAGGCCTGGAGCTGATTGTGAAACAGACCATCAACTGCTCATATGCAAGTTCAACTTGAAGTTAAAGACAACTGAAACAAGTCCAAGACAGCCAAAATATGATCTTGAATATGTCCCTCCTGAATTTAGAGATCATCTAAAGAATATATTTAATGCATTGAACAGCAATGACCGAAAACCAGAAGAATTGTGGGAGGATATCAAGAACATTATCCATGAAGAAAGCAAGAGATCACTAAAAAGACAAGAAAAGAAGAGAAGACCAAAGTGGATGACAGAAGAGACTTTGAAACTTGCCCTTGAACAGAGAGTAGCTAAAGCAAATGGAAGAATTGACAAGATAAAAGAGCTGAACACATGTCAAAGACCAGCTTGAGGCGACAAGGCTAATTACTATAATGGAATATGCAAAGACTTGGAGTTAGAAAACCAAAAGTGAAAAACACACTCAGCATCTCTCAAGCTGAAAGAACTGAGGAAAAAATTAAACCTCAAGTTGCAATATTGAAAGATTCTATGGGCAAAATATTTAATGATGCTGGAAAAATCAAAAGAAGATGGAAAGAATACATAGAGTCACTGTACCAAAAAGAATTGATCAATCTTCATCCATTTCAGGAAGTGGCATATGATCTAGAACCAATGGTAATGAAGGAAGAAGTCAAAGCTGCACTGAAGGAATTGGCAAAGAACAAGGCTCCAGGAATTGACGGAATACCCATTGAGATGTTTCAGCAAACAGATGCCCCATGGAGGCACTCACTTGGTTATGCCCAGAGATTTGGAAAACAGCTCCCTGGCCAACTGACTAGAAGAGATCCCTATTTTTACCCATTTCAAAGAAAGGTGATCCCACAGAGTGTGGAAATTATCAAACAATATCATTAATATCACACATAAGTAAGATCTTACTGAAGATAATTCAAAAACGGTTGCAGCAGTATATTGACAGAGAACTTCCAGAGGTGCAAGCTGGTTTCAGAAGAGGACATGGAACAAGGAATATCATAGCTGCTGTCAAATGGATCCTGGCTCAAAGCAAAGAATACCAGAAAGATGTCTACTTGTGTTTTATTGACTATGCAACAGCATTTGATTGTGTAGATCATAACAAATTGTGGATGATATTGAGAAAAATGGGAATTCCAAAACACTTGATTGTACTCATGAGGAACCTGTACGTTGACCAGGAGGCTGTTGTTACAACAGAACAAGGGGAAACTGCATGGTTTAAAATCAAGAAGGGAGCATGTCAGGGTTGTATCCTTTCCCCATAGTCACTTAATCTGTATGCCCAGTAAATAATCCGAGAAGCTGGACTATATGAAGAAAAACATGGCATCAGGATTGGAGGAAGAATCATTAACAACCTGGGATACTCTGATGACATAACTTTGCTTGCTGAAAGTGAGGATGACTTGAGGCATTTACTGATGAAGATTAAAGAATACAGTCTGCAGTATGGATTACATCTCAATAGAAAGAAAACAAAAATCTTCACAAATGGACCTATAAGCGATAAATGGAGAAAAGATTGAAGTTCCCAAGGACTTCACATTGCTCGGTTCTACAATCGATGTCAATAGAAGCAGAAGTCAGAACATTAGACAACATACAGCATGGGGAATTTGGCTGCAAGGGACCTACTTCAATTGCTGAGGAGCAAGGATGTCTCCTTGAGGACTAAGGCACGCCTGAGACAAGCCATGATATTTTTAATTGCCTTGTATGCATGTGAAAGCTGGGCAATGAATAAGGAAGATGGAAGAATTGATGCTTTTGAGTCGTGGTGCCGGTGAAGAATGCTGAAAGTACTGTGGACTGCTAAAAGAACTAACATATCTGTACTGAAAGAAGTGTAGCTGGAATGTTCCTTGGAAGGAAGAATGGCCAGACTTCGTCTCACCTGCTTTGGTCATGTTGTCAGAAGGGACCATTCCCTGGAGAAAGATGTCATGCTTGGTAAGGCAGAGGGTGGATGAAAGATGGGAAGGCCCTCAACAAGACGAATTGGCACAGTGGCTGCGATGATGGGCTCAAGTATAGAAAAGATTATGGAGCTGGCATGGGACTGGGTCGTGTTTTGTTATGCTGTGCATAGGGTCATTATGAGTCAGACATGACTCAACGGCACATAACAACAACAACAGCAGCAACATACGGCAAGAACTTAGTCCTAAGAGATATAGAGAGAAATAGATTGATTAATATGAAAGCTGATATCCATGGGCCAGATAAAGAAAAGGCCAAGGACTGGTTTGGGTCATATCTTACAAGTGGGATAATGCAATCAGAACTTTAAAAATAAGTAGTCTAAACCTGTCACAGTCAAGAGGAGCCTAAGGGTATATAACAAAGAAATGTAATATAGTCTCCTAGATGAGATCCTGGAACAGAAATAGGACAGTAGGAAAACTAAGGAATTCTGAATAAAGTATGGATGTTATTAATAATAATGTACTGATACTGTTCATTATTTTTTATAAATGTACCATTTTAATATAATATGATAATATAAGTGGAAACTGGGTATGGTGTATATGGGAACTCTGTATTATCCTCACAATTTTCTGTAATGTAAAAACATTCTAAAATAAAAAGTATATACTCTAGGCATATATTT
>NW_006921603.1:12042679-12051092 GCF_000298275.1 Orycteropus afer afer | reverse complement strand
AAAAAATCATTGCCATCAAGTGGATTCTGACTCATAGTGACCCACTTTGGGTTTCCAAGGCTGTAAATCTTTACAGAAGGAGATTGCCCAGTCTTCCTTCTGTGGAGTGTCTGGTGGGTTTGAACCACCAACCTTCCAATTAGCAGGAAAATGCCTTAGGCACTACCTCACCACATCTCCTTATATATCTCCTGTTGTTGTTGTGTGCTGTCAAG
The DNA here is from genome assembly GCF_000298275.1 of Orycteropus afer afer. Lineage (NCBI taxonomy): Eukaryota > Metazoa > Chordata > Mammalia > Tubulidentata > Orycteropodidae > Orycteropus > Orycteropus afer. The sequence continues at coordinate 12,050,877 of NW_006921603.1, read as the reverse complement.
TCGCACCCGACTCAGCAACCCCTCCTTGGGTTTCTGAGGCAGTATCACTATGGAAGTAGATTGCCTCATCTTCCTTCCGAGGACTGGCTGGTGGATTTGAACCATCAGCTTTCTGATTAGCACTCAAGTGCCTTAGCCACTATGCTACCAGAGCTCTCTATATATCTCCTAGGACCATAGAAAAAAGGCTACCAACCTGAACTCAAGAGGAATAAGAGATAAGAACATTTATTGACCAAATATTGGTATAGTCAGTATATTGGAGGTTTACTTTTTTATTGTCCCATGTAAATAATCTACTAATTAAGAAATTAAGAGGATCTATGCCTTAAAATAAGGAGCTCTGGTGGCATGGTGAGTAAGGCATTTGGCTGCTAACCAGAAGGTTGGCAGTTCAAACCCATCAGCTCCTCCACAAGAAGAAGATGAGGCAATCTACTTCCATAAAGATTTACAGCCTTGGAAACCCAATGGGAGTCATTATGAGTCAGAATCAACTAGATGGCAGTGAGTTTTTTATGCCTTAAAATAAGGCAAGGAATAAGGACCACATAAAACTGGTGCATTTGAACATTTGAATTTTGGTGTTAGCTAAGAATATTGAATATACTATTGACTTCCAGAAGAACAAACAAATTGTCTTGGAAGAAGTACATCCAAATGTTCCTTAGAGGCAAGAATGGCCTGACTTCATCTCTTGTAGTTTGGTAATGTTATCAGAAGAGACCAATCCTGCAGGGGGACATCAAGCTCAATTGGCATAATATACTATACAAAACATTGTTCCACCTCCTCCTTTGGCGAGTAGCGACTGGGATCTTAAAAGCTAGCAAGCTGCCATCTAGATGCAACTATGGGTCTCTCCTCATCCAGAGCAAAGAAGAATGAAGAAAATCAAAATTCATGGAAACAATTAGTCCTAGTGACTGGATACCATCCAATCTGCAGCCTATACGACTATGAGACCAGAAGTAGATGGTTCCCGGCTACCACTGTCATCCACTTGGAAGGGATGTAGGAGATCCTGGATAGAGAGGGAGAACAATGTGGAATAAAACTCAAAATCATTTGGAGGGAAAAAAAAAAAGCGGGGGGTGACCAGGTTTGCTAGTCCGATAGAGCCTGGTGGAACCACTGAGACTATGGCCCCTAGCTGCCCTTCAGGTCTAGAATTGAACACACACTTGTGGTTTCCAGCCAAACAAAATACAGGCATATGAGTTAAACATTTACCTCAAGTAGGTACAGTCCTTGGAGAGAACAATCATGGGAGAAAGAAGGGCTGCTTATGCACAGGGAGATAGCTCAGGGGGCAGGAATGTATGGAGGAATGGACACTGGGAAGAGGTAACTGTGGGGAGGAAGTGGGAGGGGAGCTGTTGCATTGTGGTAAACTGTAGTCAATGACATGAGACAAAGTATATGTGAATTGCTGTATGGAAAGTGAATTTGCTCTGTAAATCTTCACCCAAATCACAATTAAAAAAAAAAAAAAAAGAGAGAGAGAAGGAACCAATCCCTGGAGAAGGATATTATGCTTGGTAAAGCGTCAAAAAAAAAAGGGGAAGACCCTCAATGAGATAGAGTGACACAGTAACTGCAATGATGGGCTCAAGCATAGCAAGGATTGTGAAGGTGGCACAGGACAGGGCAGCAGTTAGTTCTGTTATACATGGGGTCACTATGAGTCAGAACTGACTCAATGGCACCTAACAGCAACACCTCAAAATAAACATATGAACATTTTCTTAAAGTTGTCAACAATAGAAATTTAGCTTTATTTAATTTTATGAAGCCAAGGAATCAAGCAACCTTCTGTTTATTTAAATGAATTACCTGCAGAAGGCAGTCTTAAGTAATACTTATTAAGTATCTTCCTTAAGTATACTAAACTTCTGTACCTAAGGAAAGCCAAGAGCATCAAACCAAATGTAATTAAGCAGCATTTCACAGTGTGAAGATAAATGTTTCAACCCAAAGGAAAAAAAAAAAATAATTAAAGAGTTCAGAGACATTACTGTTAATTTTATCTTTAAAACTGCAATTAACAGAAAGGAGTTTAATGATAACAGAATCTTTGTATGCCTAGTTAGTTCAGTAACTAGTCACTATATATATAATACATAAGCTACTTGATAAAGGAACCTAAACTACAGGTGTAAGGGGAAAATGTCCTCATATTATTCTGAACACCTACCTCAACCTGCTCTTTCAACACCTGAAGAGAGACTTCTTTTTTTTTTTAAAAAACAATTTTGCACCTCACTTTGGACAGCTAAGTCTGAAAAATTTGAAAGAGACTGAAGGGCTACAGTGACCATTTGAGTTCACGTAAAATCAGGACACTTTCAAAGGGAGTCTGTTGAATGTCAGATTTGAGTCAAGGTTTTAATTTCACAGTAGATTTAACCGAAGACATTTAATTTTACTAAATTAAAAAAATGCATGCCTTACAACAACCCCCAAACCCTGCAGGAGTGAACTCAGACAGAGAAAGTTTGATCATAGCCTTAACTAGAAAGAAAAAGCCAATGATGCTAGGTGCCCTAGTTTAAAATTTCTGAGTTCCAGGATTGAGGAAAATGGAGAATTAACACTCTGTATAAAGAAGACCATTCTTGCTGACTGAAGTCAATTTCTTCAATGAAATGGTACTCACCTGCCTTCAGCACACTCCTCCACAGTCCAGTTTCATATATGAGTAACACAAATTGTGGAGCTCTGGTAGCACAGTGCCTAAGGCCCTTGACTGCTAACCAGAAGGCTGGCAGTTCAAACCCACCAGCCACTCCTCCAAAGGAAGGATGGACAATCTACTTCCGCAGTGATACCGCCTCAGAAACCCAAGGAGTCATCGCTATGAGTTGGGTCTAACTCAAGAGCACATAACAACAACAACAACACAAATTGTGTCCAAACAACTCTCATTGAAGTGAGAAGAATGACGGCCAATGATGCTAATGTCTTCAATACATGTAAGTATAGATGAGGATCCCTGGTGACCCTAACAGTTAAGTGCTCAGTTGCTAAGTGAAAGATTGACAGTTTGAACCCACTCTGCTTCTGTAAAGAATACAGCCAATAAAGCACTATGAGGCAGTTCTACTCTGCCACATGGGGCATTAGAAGTTTTAATCAACACCCAGCAACACATATGAGTGAGGTAATGAGGAAATACAAACCACCTGGGAAAACATAATCAAGTAAAGGAAAGAAGCAAACAGAAATCAACTAACAGAAAAAAATGGATAGTAGGGAATAAAATGGCTAGTGACTAATGTTAATCCATCACTTGCCATGTAGCTAACACTGTGATAGGCCTGTTATATACACTATCTTGTCCTAATATGATCCTACAATCTAAGTATTGTTAAAATTGTAAAATAGAAAACCGACACTGAGTCACTGGAGTTAAGTGACTTTCCATAGAAACACAGTCTGAAATTCTAGGCACAGGACAAAATCTAAGGTCTGTTTAACCCTCTGAGTTTGTATTAATTTCACTATACCACCACCATCTTGCTTGCCTGTCTGGGAGTCCCTGGAGGGTGCAAACAAGTTTAGTGCTCAACTACTAATGGGAAGGCTTTTCTTCCATGGTGCCACTGGGTAAACTTGAACCACCAACCTTTCAGTTAGCAGCCAAGCACTTAATTGTTTCCACCACCCAGGGACTGCCACATACCTAATAAATGGCTAAAATGCAAAATATTTACAATACTGAACACTGGTTAGAACATGGAACAACCGCAGCTTTCGTTTATTGCTCATGAGGATGCAAAATGGTACATCCACTTTAGAAGACAAGCTATAAAGCTAAATATAGGCTTACCATATAACCCAGCAATCACATTCCTAAGTATTACCCACATGACATAAAAATGTATGTCCACACAAACACCTACATATGAACATTTGTTCATAGTTGCCAAAAACTGTAAGCAAATAAGACATCCTTCAATAAGTGAATGGATAAACTAACGGTACATCCATGCAATGGAGTATCATTCAGTGAGAAAAAGAAATGAACTATCAAGCCACAAAAAGATTTGAAGGAACCTTAAAATCACATTGCTAAGTGAAAGAAGCCAGTCTGAAAAGTCTACAAACTGTATGGTTCAACTAGAAGACATTCCTGCAAAGGCAAAACTATACAGACAGTGAAAAGTTCAGTAGTTGCCAGAAGTTCAGGGGGAGGGAGGAAGAATGAATAGGTGAAAGCCAAGGCATTTTTGGACAGTAAAGCTATTCTGTATGATACTGTAATGGTGGACATATAACAATGTGCATATATCAAAAGTCATAGAACTGCACAACATAAATTGTGAACTCTAATGTAAACTATGGATTTAATTACTAATAATGCATTAATATTGGTTCATCAACTATAACAAATGGACCACACTAATGCAAAATGTTAACCATAGGAGAAATTGTGTGCAGAGGGAAAGGGAGGACATGTGAACGGTGAACTTTTGGCACAATTTTTCTGTAAACCTAAAACTGATCTAAAAATGGAATGGATTTTTAAAAATAACCAAAATTAATCTGTTGTTATAAAAGTCAAGATCATTTCTATCTTTGGTGGGGTAGGGACTGAGAGAAGGCCCAAGGAGGGTTCTCTGGGTGCTAATAACTTCTAGTTCTTAATATGAGTATGTTCATCTGAGAAAATCCAATGAAGTGTACATCTATGGTATATGTACTTCTTTTTATTAATGTTCTAATTAGGAAAAAATTTACTCTTAAACAAGAAAACTTACGTATCTACAATTGGCCTGCTAACAGAAATGAAAAGATGACAAAATGGATGTACATATAAGATTCAAATATTACTTGGAAATATTATATCTTTAAATATTTTAGGCATTTTAAAGTGCACAGAGCAGCATACAGATAATACACTCATATCTTGGGCCAGAAAATACAATGCTACTGAGAAACATAGATAATATTAATAGACGTTTTATAATGTTCTACAAAAACCAAGAAACCAAACTCACTGCCATTGAGTCGATTTCAACTCATAGTGACACCCATTGCGTTTCCAAGGCTGTAAATCTTTACAGAAGTAGGTTGCCCAGTCTTAATGTTCTACAAAGAAGTCTATAAATCCAAATATTCTTCAATCTGGATTATAAACAATTTTCAAATTTAGATATCATCTCAACATGATATGTCATGCAAAGATACCTTATTAATATCTCCATATGAGAACAGGACAGAAATTGTTTCCCCATTTGAGAAAAAGAAGAGAAAACACTAGTTTTGGAGGAGTTAATTTGTTCACACTTACATGACTAGTAAGTGGCTGCAATGAACATCTGTTGTTTTGGCCCCCTCGAGATCTTTTCCTCTGTATTTTAGTATCAGCATCCCCTTCTTCTTTGTGTAATGGCCTGGACATTTTGGTACTATAAATCAAGGTCCCTTACCACTACCTCCTTGCTATGTTTGGTCACATGAAGTCAAGGCAAAGTAATCAGATTGTCTCTCCAGGGCTCTGAATCTTGAAGCAAATCATGAAGTAGTGGGATTTAGTCATTCTACTAACAGTGCCCTAATAAAGATTGTCTATTCATTTCTGCTGTCCAGATCCCTGAAGAAGCTTCCTAGGTCTTTAACAAACTGCCCAAGACCTAGTTGTTGAATCTTTACTTTGATACTGTAGGTTACTTGGTGTACTTTTAGATTAATTAGCCAGGGTTGGTTTCTGTTACTTACAACCAAAAATGTTAATGGGTTCTGTGGTCTACCAGTACATGGTAGGGCCATGTCTATAACCCACATCTTTTCACTCCAAATCCAAAGCCATTCCCAACTCATCAAGAAATATTTTATATGTGCTATAAAGAAACACAATTGCCACTCAATACATACTGGCTGAGGTAAATTATCCAAAATTGAGTATATCTGCAACTGAATCTGTAAGTTAATACATTTGAATAAAGGAATTACAACCCTGATGGAATCTCAAAAAAGATCTAATTTAGAGATTAGATTTTTCATTTGGTGACATTGGAAATTTTGTGATAATGCTACACTAGTAATCTTGGGTTTCCACACATGTCTATTTAATTATTGGATACTCTGAGACTAGCTCAAAATTGTACAATAAAAAAGAACCTTACCTTTAAAACCAATAATTCAATTAAAAAATTTTAAGGTTAGCTTTCCAAATTAACTGAGTTTTTTCTTGCTCTCTCCAAAATTGATTGTTTTGTATTTGATCCAAAATGATGGCCTTACCTAACCTAAATCATTATTTTTTAAAAGCAAATGAGGAGAAAAGATGCAAATCCCAGAGATAAGGGGATTCAATTATCCAAGATACAGAAAGAAACAGCAGAAATACAATGTTGAGCACAAAAGTAACAAGAAGCAAGCAAGAAAAGGATGGGAAACTTTAAATAAATAAATAGGATAAAATTTGCTAGTAAAACTAGTTTATGTGTGCTTTTTTTTTTTTTTTTAAAGCCAAGTATAAAAAATAAAATCCACTGTGGGAAGTAAGAAAGCTGACAGTACTGTCAGTTGAGATTCACTTGAGAAGAAGCTCAAATAAGAAAGTTGAATTTACTTTTTTACTGGGAGAAATATGATCAATTATACCAAATATCCCAAGACACAAATCCAAGAGGCCAACAAACACAGAAGAAATCTTTCATGCATACTTTGAAGGTCCCTAAAGATTCAAAACCCTAAAAAAAAAGTATTGTCAGTCAATGAATCTACAATGATTTATCTTTTCTGAAACTAATTTTTGGGCTACTGATCAAATTCTGAACCAATAAACCAAGCTGAGGATGACAGAAATAATTCATCAAATAGCAGTCTCCATCACTGCAACTAACAGGAGACTCACAAATGCTAATTCACCTAATACTTTGGCCAAATTCACACAAAAGATTGATCATGTTTGGCTTGAGACATGGGAAACAGCTCATGGAAGATGCAAACAAATCTCTGAAGCTTCTTGAGCACTGCTGTCACTTGTGTAGTCCTACTTCTTCAAATCCTTTTGACCTCCTACACCCTGCTCATCCATACTCATTATTAAGCCTGTCAAAGCATAAGCATGATCAAGAAATCTACACTGCCACCCACCCTCAAATATTTGTTTTTCTCTTCCTGCCTGCACAGGACCACTCTAAGTTGTCAAGTCCATACTTCTCTCCCATGCCTACCTATAATCTTGGGAACCCTTGTCCAACAAATTTTGCTGAACAGAATAACCTCACCCAATTCAATGATCATTGACCTACCTCATATGGGAGAAATCCAAGTGGGAGGACGAAAGACTTAGAGGAACTTGGAAGACCAGATTTGGTTTGGTTTTATCCCTCCCAACCTAGGCTGTACTTGAACACTCGAAGAGAGGAAGGAAACCCCGCACAAAAATAATAACAAAGGTAGGGATGAAGAACAAAAAAATAAGAGGGTCTTGTAATTTTTGAGGCAGAATCACCCAGGTCAAACCCAAAACATTTTCCCTGCTTTCTTCACCTACTTGGCATGATTGTCATAAAAAATATCATGTGCCAGTGACTCCCACCTCTTCCCCTAATAGCAAATTTTTTCCTGTCAAGCAGGAGCTCAGAAACTATCCATCCTTCTCACTTGTTTCCACCTTTCCCAGCTTCCCAATCTTCTGCATTAAATGGCTTATTGTCCTTACACTCAACAAGTCTCCCTCCTGCCAAAGAAGTCAGCAAAAACTATGCTAAGAAGTCAGCATAAACAGGTACTGGTTTTCATCTGCTCAATTCCATTTCCTCTATTTAAACGGACTCTTCTGTGTTTTCTGAGAACCTAGAGTCACATAACAACAACAACTATGTTTTCAGCCCATTTCTAGGAATTTGAAGAAATTCAGAATTAGAATTATCTGGTGGCGTAGTGCCTAAGACATTTGACTGCTAACCACTTCGAAGGCTGGCAGTTCAAACCCACCAGTCACTCCTTAGAAGGAAGGCTGGGCAATCTACTGCCTTAGTGATACCACCTCAGAAACCTAAGGAGAGGTGGCTATGAGTTGAAATCGACTCCATGGCAGTGTGTTTGGTTTGGTTTTATCCCTCCCAACCTAGGCTGTACTTGAACACTCGAAGAGAGGAACAAAGACCCACACAAAAATAATAATAAATAGAAGACTTTATAACAGGTTTAGAAATATAGTAGCACACACACGCATGCAC
>NW_006921603.1:12018170-12042579 GCF_000298275.1 Orycteropus afer afer | reverse complement strand
GGAAGTAGATTGCCCCACCTTCCTTCCAAGGAATGGCTGGTGGGTTTGAACTGCCAGCCTTCTGGCTACCAGTCAAATGTCTTAGGCACTACACCACCAGAGTTCCTGTATATAGTAGAGATACATGTTAAACAGAATTTTAAGAGATAAGCATTGCAGCAATGAATGAAAGGTTTGTGAAGGAAGTTCCAATTTTAAATTATTTATTAACTAGCTTTTTCTGATTAAAAATGTATGTATACACTTTAGAGAATTAAAAACACACACACACACATAAAAAAAGGTAAATTTCCTCCTGATATCAAACCCCTAAAGATATAACTATTATTATTATTATTATTAATAATATGGTTTATACTTTTTCATATTTTTCTTCACTATTAATATATATTAGCCTTTGTTATTTTATAATCCTATTTTCTCATAATATGGCTTGATCATGTTTCCTCACCAGGACATATAGCTGTACCTCATTGTTTAAACTTTCTACGTGATAGTCCATAATACAAATGTAAGAGGAGAAAGTTGGATTAAAATAAATAGAAGAGCAAATGGGAGAGTGTCCTAGGTAGAAGAGAAGGAGGGAATGAACAGTGAGCATGGCATTTTCCTGGGACAGTCAGAGAACAGCTACTTCAGACTACAAGAATAGTAGGAAATGACAGAATGGAGTCAGATTGTAGAAGGTCTTGATGATCAAGCAAATAATTTTAAACTTTACTTGGCTAGAAATATGCAGTCAATAAGTCCATTTACCTACCCTGGTTTAATGCACCATTAAGGTAAAGTCAGAGACAGAGCTGTTAGCAGGGTTTGGAAACTCAACTTTGCTTCACATATCAAAATATAGATTATAAATGTAAAGAGTCAATAATTTAAAATTTTGTTGTATTTGCATCAGGGAGTGCATACCCTTTTGAACAGTAGCAGTAACTAGCAAGAGTAAGTGATTAAAACAAGTGGTAAGCCACAGAGAGTACGTACTTCTGTGGGGCCAACATGCAAGTTGATTTAAAATGTGTCACTGGCATTTGTTCCAAAACTGCTAGTCATGCCTTTGTTTTAAGCCCCTACTTAGTTTTCTACTTCTCACAATGTTCAGCTTTAGTGTTGTTTTTTTTTTTTTTTTTTCACTGAAGAATTGAGATAACTCCCTGGCATTTGCCTTTTAAAATCAACTGACTCTGCTTAGCTAGGTTGGTGATTATGCTTTGGGAAAAAACAAAAATACAGAAAAAAAACTTCCAAGTTCCTGCTATAACTCAGTACAACATACACTGAAAACAGACCCTCTTGGCATCAGCCTCAGTCCCAACAAAAATAAGAATGGCTTGGGAATATAAAAAATTTTACATTTTATTCTCTATGCTTCTGTATAATTTAAATTTTAAGATTATCAATTATTCTTGCACTGTACGTATAATTTAAAGTACTTTTAATGATTAAGTTAGTAACTTCGAAAAGCAAAAGATTCATTCTTATTTCTCCCAGTAGACTTCACTGGGAGTCCCATCACTTTTCACTCTCCTTGTAACCTCTGTTTTATAAACTCTAATTTGATGATTTGGACTGATTAGTTAGTGGGGAAAATGATCAATAACAATTTGATCATTTGATTATTAAATTTAAATAACAATTTAAAGAAATTGTTCCTCACAGATGTTGGAGTCAAAGGCCACATGTTCACCACAATTAAGTTATTAATTTAATTATACCAGAAAGTGAAAATAATAAAAATTAAACGATTCCTCCTCTTCATATGGTCTGATATTTTTAAGACATCGTATACTTATTTTGACTCATGTTCCTGCCCTGTTGAGAAGCCCATTCTTAGTAGACATCAGTTCAATGTCATTGCACAGCTTTGAAATTTAATCTGGAGAACATCAAGACTTCAGTGAATTCATGAACTGCACGAATTTGCCTAACTAGAAATGAGGCGGAAAAATGTGTTCAAATTTTTGCAACAAATACTTGCTCTAGACACTGGAGATAAAACAGAGAACAAATTGAAAATCCTCTGACCTTCATGGAGTTCACATTCTAGCTGAAGATGTTAATCATAGTGTCAGAGGGGTCTGCTCCTCTGAACTAGAATTTACTGTTTTGCAGTCTTACTCAGTGAAGGACCTGGAGTTAACCATCAGATGCCAATTACTCCAGAATATTGATGCCAAAGTTGTCTGGGTTGATGAAAAAAAAAAACATTTTTCCTCCTGAAGCCTTCCTTGTTAAGGATCTTTAAAAGCAATTTAAAATTTCTACTCGAGTACCATAAGAACCTAACCTTGAAGTGGTCATGATAAAAACTTCATTTATTAGGCATGTCATTGCCAAAGTGGCAGAACCCTTAAGCAATGTATCTTAACTTTCCCTGTTTGATGATATAGTTGATTATCTGAACTTAGGTATAGAATAATTCTTCTTCACTACTCTTTCCCATACTGCCCAGACAACTTTTCTTATTAATAATCTAAACTTGTCTAACACTGAACACTATGTCCATTTTAGCTCAGTCAGGGGGTGAGAAGGGGCCTCGAGGGAAGTGTATGCACCCTGACACTTCTTCCACTCCTGCTCTCTGCATTGTAGATGTCCATGCATCTGTCATTTTTTTCTCAGTGTAAAAAACAAACCACTGCCATCGAGTTGATTCCGACTCTTAGTGACTATATGGGACAGAAAAGAATTGCCCCATAGGGTTTCCAAGGCTGTAAATCTTTATGGAAGCAAACTGCCCCATCTTTCCTGCACAGAGCAGCTGGTGGGTTCAAATCACTGAAACTACTGACCTTTTGGTTAGCAGCCTTAACCACTGCACCCCAGAGCTCCTTTTGCCAATACTTTCTCAGTATAGGTATGTTTAAAAAGTATGTGTTGATAAATGTTCCTCAGTCTAGGCCTCATGATATTAGTCTCCTTTATTAGAGATTTATGGAAAGCAAAGGAACAATATCTTAGAGAATCATTGAAATGGAATGAAAATAATACCAGTGATAGAAGGTTCCTACTTACAGCCAGGACAATTTTGAGTCTAATCAAGTTCATTGATTGCTAACACTGAAATAGTCTCCAGATCAAGGTAACAAAGTACAGAATCTCCACAACACAGCATTCAAAATGTCCATTATATATTCCAAAATGATTTGACATATGAAGAACCAAGGAAGTGCTACCCAATCACAAGAGAAAAGTCAGTCCACAGATGCTAGTCCCAACATGGTGCAGAAGTGTGAATTAGCAGATAAAGACTTTAAAGTAGCTGTTATAACCATGCTGTGCAAGGCAAAGAAAAATCTGTTTGAAATTAAGAAGAACACATAATACTAAAACAAACCAATGGATATAAACCAATTGGATTTATATCTATCAACAACAATTACAACATGAAATTTAAAAAATACATCAGTGTAAAAATTTGATATCTAGGATCTCATGATATCTAGGATCGAAACTAATCCAACAAAATGATATGTAAGTATTTAAGAGGGAAAAGTCATAAAATTTTGTGGGGAAGCATTAAAAGACCAAGATAAACTATACTAAAAAGCAAGGATGTAATATCACAAAACTCACAGTATCTACTCATAGTAGAGAAGACAGTGGGAATAATGATCAGAAAGGAAGACACAGGGATGTCAGGAGTGCTGAAAATATCCACGCATGGAAAAGTGTTTTTTTCATCAACCCAGACATCCACACATGATTTTAAATTCTTAAAACATGCATATATGTACATTCTCTTCTGCATGTACATTTCACAAGTTTAAAAATATATATTTATTTTTTACAAAAAGAAAAATAATCTACAAAAAGAGTCTTCCTGTATATGCAATGAAACCTACTTAAGCTTTTTCTTCCTCCCCCTACTGAAGGTGATATTCACAAATTGAATCTGAAAAAAGTTGCTCGACCTTCCCACTGCAGGTTGCCGTGAAGATGAAGTAAAATTATATATATGTAAAGTCCTTTCTACAGTGGCTGGCACAAGGGCATTGAAGTTTTATGGTTGTTGATGTTGTTGCTGTCACTATTTTTGTGTTATAAATAAGACCCAGAGATAAGCAAGATGAGAGAATAATTGAATTTTAGAGATCACTGCAGGTAATGCAGCCTCTGTCTATTTCTCTAGCCTTAACTCCAGACACTCTGACCCCTAATATTCATTCAAGTGATAAATATTTCATTAAAGGTCTATCATGGATTCGGTTCTAAGTTGTGGATGTGAGAATATCATACCGAGAACACCATACTATCACTGTATTTCTCTTCTTTCACGTGTGCTATTTGCTTTGCCTAGAATATTCTTCCATATTGGTGAATATCTATTCATGTATTAAATCCCAGATTAGATATTTCTTTGCCTGGTAAATCTTCTCTAAACTCAGTGTAGTATTAAAAACTTCTTAATTCTGTTTCCTTCATATTGCACATAGTCTGTTTTTATAATGCATCACATTATTATTGAATTTATGAGTTGCCTCTTCTACTAGACTGTGAGCTTCTTGAGGTCAACTACTATTATGCATTATTAGGTACCTCATGATTGCACAATACTTGGCAAAGAATTGGTGTTTAACAAATGCATTAGGTGAAACTATATACATGATTGCTATCCCATCCTTCCCTGATGGGTAGGGCCAAGTGTAATAAATGGTGACAGTCACACAGGGACTTGGAAGGGTACAAAAGGTGGATACTCATTATTGCAATCACAGTTGTTGTTATTTGCCGTCAAGTTGGCCCTGACTCAAAGCAACCCTTCCTTGGGTTTCCGAGGCAGTATCACTACGGAAGTAGGATTGCCCAACCTTCCTTGCGAGGAGTGGCTGGTGGGTTTGAACCGCCAGCCTTCTGGTTAGCAGTCAAGTGCCTTAGGCACTATGCTACCAGAGCTTCTAATCACAGAGCAAGAAAATTTTTTGAAGTCTTATACTGGAGATAGTATCACAGTCAAATCCAGGAAAAGGATCCCAGTTGAGTCCTCAGCCAAAGTGACCATGAGAATCACGAGAGCATGGCAGGTTAAGAACACAATCCTGTAGACGGTATGGCTAAATCACTGGACTATAACTGGCTCTGGCCTTTGCAAGCTGTGCAACATTGGGCAAGTTTCTCAGTTTCCTAATCTCTAAAATAGAGGATAATAATATATAGTACTGTGATCATTTTAAAACATGCTTGTACATTATTTTTGAAACACTTTACTGTAGTTTAGGTAAAATTTTACAAAGCAGATTATTTTCCATTCAAGAATTTATTCATAGATTATTTTTTAACTTCTGTTGCAATCCCTTCAATGAATCAGCAGCCCCACCCCACTTCCACCCAGAGTTCTCAGTTTTCATTCACCTAGCTTTCCTGTCCCTTGCTTCCTTCTGAATTTTAACTTTATTCAAATGCTGCCCTTTGGCTTCATATAGTTGAATGTTAATGCTCTGAAGAACACATTCCTCACAGATGTTATTGTTTACTTTATAACAAACAAACTCACTGTCATCGATTCGATTTGACTCATTGTGACCCCTCCTTGGGTTTCCAAGGCGGTATCTCTACAGAAGTAGATTGCCCAATCTTCTTTCCGAGGAGGGGCTGGTGAGTTTGAACCACCAACCTTCTGGTTAGCAGTCAAATGCCTTAGGCTCTACACCACCAGAGCCCCTGCCTATTGTTTAGCGGTAAGCTCTGGCAATGGGTTCACTTCTGAGTCTGAAGAGTATCTAAAGGCCATAGTCTTGGGTTTCCACCAGTATGTATCAGACTGATAATAAGTCTGAATTTTATTTTTAATGAATTTGAATTTTGTTCTACATTTTTCTCTCACTTGATCCAGAACCTTCACTGCAATCTTGATCAGAGCAGTTGGTAGTGGCAATCAGGCACATCGAGTTCTTCTAGTCTCAGGGGAGTGGAGGCTGTGGTTCACATGGTCCATTAGTCCCTTGCACTAATGGCTTCCTTGAGTCTTTGATTGTCTTCACCCTTCTTTGCTCTGGACAGGAAGAGACCAATAGTTCTATCTTAGATGTCACCTGCAATCTTTTAAGATCCCAGTTGCTAGTCACTAAAGTAGGATGTACAACCCTGTCTTTAGGGACTATTTTATGCCAGTTGACATAGATGTCCCCCAAGACTGTGGTCCCCAACCCCCAACCCCAATAAGTCAATCCCACAAGGTGTTTGTTTATGGCTAAGAAGTTTTCCTCTCTGTAGCCCATGTGTGTTCTATTATACACATGGATATATTTGCAACACATACAAACATATATGTAGAAATATCCACTGCCAAACCTATATACATTATCTTTCCCACACCTGTTCAGCTTGCATGTCTACCTATGTATTCCCTCATAGATTATTGTTATTACTATTATTGCAGGATGTTGTCATTGTTGTTGTTGTTATGTGCTGTGGAGCCGGACTCGACTCATAGCGACCACTCCTTGGGTTTCTGAGGCAGTATCACTATGGAAGTAGACTACCCAACCTTCCTTCCGAGGAGTGGCTGGTGGATTTGAACAGCCAGCCTTCTGGTTAGCAGTCAAGTGCCTTAGGCACTACATCACCAGAGCTTCTTATAGCAGGATAGTGTGTGTAATAGTATTTACCTTTGTTGCCTTTAACTCTGGTACACCTCCCAGTGTCTTCCTTTGCGTTGGTCATGTTGTATTGATTTCTCCCATTTTGTTTATTGTCTTTCCCTTCAACAAAGTTAACACATATCTACCATCTAGTTAGTGATTTTCCCTTACTCCCCAGCCCTTCCCTGGTAATCATCACAGGATGTTCCTTCTTAGTTGTAAACCTTTTCTTGACATTTTACAGTAGTGGTCTCATAGAATATTTGTCCTTTTGTGATTGACTTATTTCACTCAGCATAATGTCTTCCAGGTTGATCCATGTTACGAGATGCTTCTTAGATTCTTCATTCTTCTTTAATATTGCATAGTATTATATTGTGTGTAAGTACCACGGTTTATTTATCCATTCATCTGTTAATGAGCACTTAGGTTGTTTCTATCTTTTTGCTATTGTGAGTAATGCTTAAATGATCATAGGTATGCATATGGCTATTCGTGTCACAGCTTTTATTTCTCTAAGATAGATACCTAGTATTGAGGTTGTTTGATATACAATATTTCTATGTCTAGCTTTTTAAGGAAGCACCATACCGTTTTCCACAATGGTTGTACTATTTTACATTCCTACCAGAAGTGTATGAGAGTTCCAAACTTCCCACAACCTTGACAATGTTTGTTGCTTTCTGGATTTCTTTGTTTGTTTTCTATCATTGCCATTACTGCTGGGGTGATATAGTTTCTTAATGTAGTTTTGATTTGCATCTCTCTAATGGCTAATAGAGAGTGCTGGTGGCCTAGTGCCTAAGGAATTTGACTGCTAACCAGAAGGCTAGTGGTTCAAACCCATGAGGCACTCCTCAGAAGGAAGATTGGGCAAACTACTTCCATAAAGATATCCTTGGGAAACCCAAGGAGGGGTTGCTATGAGTCGGGATCAACTCAAAGGCAGTGAGCTTGGTTGGAGCTCTGATAGCATAGTGCCTAAGGTACTTGACTGCTAACCAGAAGGCTGGCAGTTCGAACCCACCAGCCAATCCTTAGAAGGAAGGTTGGGCAATCTACTTCCATAGTGATACTACCGCGGAAACCCAAGAAGGGGTCGCTGTGAGTCAGGTCTGACTCGACAATACATAACAACAACAACAGTAGCTAATGATCACAAGCATTTCTTCTTGTATTTGTTGGCAGCTGAATTTCTTCTTTGGAGAAGTATCTGTTCATGTCCTTTGCCCATTTTTTAATTGGATTATTTATCTTTTTATATTGAAGTGTTGAAGTTTTCTATAAATTTTAGAGATTAGTCCCTTGTTAAATATGTCATAGCAAAAAACATTTTTTTCCCAGTATATAGGTTCTCTTTTTTCTCTTTTGGAGACATCTTTTGATGGGCATAAGTATTTAATTTTTAGACAGTCCTAGCTGCCTAGTTTATCTTCTGCTGTTTGTACATTTTAAATTATGTTTGATAGACTATTTATGCCATAAATTATTGCCTCTAATTTTACCCCTATTTTTCCTCCTATGATCTTTATAGTTTTGTGTTTTATAATTAAGCCTTTGTTACATTTTGAGACAGTTTTTGTGGGTGGTATGAAGCATGGATCCTGTTTCATTTTTCTCCATATTGATATCCAGTTTTGCTAGCACCATTTACTAAGGAGATTATTTCCTCCTCATTTAATGGATTCCCACTCTTTGTTGAAAATCAACTGTCCATAGATGAAAGGGTTCACTTTTAGATTCTTAATTCTCTTCCACTAGTCTATGTGTCTATCATGATACCAGTACCAAGCTGTTTTGAATACCATGGCTGTCCACTAGGTTCTGAGATCGTAAAGCATGAGGCCTTCTGCTTTGTTTTTCTTCTTCAGTTATGTTTTTCTTCTCTGGGGCCTCTTTCCTTTCCAAATAAAGTTGGTGGTTAATTTTCCCATCATGTTGAAAAATGTTGGAATTTAAATCAGTGTTGCTTTATATCTATAGATAGCTTTGTGTAGAATTGACATTTTCAAAATGTTAGACCTTCCTATTCATGAGCATGGCATGTTTTTCCATATATGTAGGTCCTTTTTGGTTTCTAGCAGTAGTATTTTGTAGTTTTATTTGTATAAGTCTTTTACATCCCAGGTTAGATTCATTCCTAAGAATTATATCTTTTTTGGGGATTATTGTAAATACTATTACTTTCTTGATTTCCTTTTTGGAGTGTTCTTTGTTAGTGTAAAGGAATTTGACTGATTTTTGTGCATGACTGATAAGATAAAACCCTGCTACTTTGCCAAATCCTTCTATTAGTTCCAGTGGCTTTCTTGTAGAGTCACTGGGATTTTCTATGTATAGGATCATGTCATCTGTGAATAGGGACTTTTACTTAAAACATGTGTATAAATTATTTGACAGTTCTCCCAGAAAATGGTCAATCTAACACCACATACCTTGAATATGGAAGTGTTGCACTCCGGTAGCATAGTGCCTTTGCATAAGGCAATTTGACTACTAACCAGAAGGTTGGTGGATGAAACCCACCAGCCTCTCCTTGGAAGGAAATTGGGCAATCTACTTCTGTAGTGATACTGCCTCAGAAACCCAAGGAGAGGTCACTATAAGTCAGATCCGACTTGCTGGCAGTGAGTATGTTTTTTGTTTTTGGTTTTTGTTTTTGGTTCTTAAACACAGCCAGAATAGGTAAGTGAATGCATTAGGTTCATATAAAGAAACCTGGATAGATAATTCAGGATTCCAATAAGATAGTTATGACAAGAGTCAGTCTTTGTTTAGTAGAACTCCTAATAAAATATACATCGTACATTGAGGAAAGAAATTTTTTGCCCTTTTTTTCTTTTTTCACTTCCTGCATATGGCAGACATGATTCATATTTGGCTTAAAAGGTGCTTGTTTGTGCTGAGCAGTAGGTTATATTCTGATTAAGCTATGTACTTAGAGAGTCTGATCACTTTTACCTCTGGCCCTGACATTGCCCACTGCCCATGTTTTTATAAAGTGCTTGAGAGTGGCAAGTCTCATGTGAAAATTAATGGAACAAGAAGAGAAATACTGTATTGATTTTAAAAGGGGAGTAAAATACAAGGATAAAATCTTAATAAGGTGAATAGATGAATAGTACTTTCATTTCAAATCCCTCTAGTAAGAAAAGAAGTGAGAAAGGAAAACAAAACGAACTAGCAATACAGGAAGTCAAAAAGGAGCGATGTCACATTCATGCAAAGAACCCAAAGGAGCAACTCTTCTTTGTTTTAAATAAAACATGGGATCCTCAAAGGCAGACATATTAGAAAAGACCACTGATCAATTATCGAGGACCAAATACCAGAGCAAGTACATAAGTCCCTCAGGTATATTTGAATTTCAATACTAAAAAGATGTTCTTGAGTTGAACTGTAATTCAAAGTTATTTTTGAAGTTTTCATACTTGAAGATAATAACCCACTGTGATTGATAAGATGAAACAATGCTTTGAAATACATACTCTTCTCATGTCTTTGAAATATACTTTGATAGTATATTGCTGGGAAAGATGCAACTGAAAATCATGGAATTGGTGAAGAGATGAGTCACCATTTGATGTCATTTTGTTAGCCTGTGTGGCAGGTCATATTATGCTCTCTATAAGGATCAACTTTTTCCTTATATATCTGCCTTGCCTTGAGCCTATTCTTCTAAGTGCATTTGGCAGTGGCTTTCAAAGTGTCTTACATCATTCACAGTAAGAATTATATTTTACCTTATGTCACAATGTATATACATTTAGGTATACAGAACATATAACAGAAATGAAAGTTTCAAGAAACAAAACCTACTTCTACTATTTATAATGTATTCTGAGATAGATAGATGTTGTTGTTGTTGTGTGCCGTCGAGTCGGCCCCAACTCATAGTGACCCCTCCTTGGGTTGCCAAGGCAGTATCACTACAGAAGTATCCAACCTTCCTTCCGAGGAGTGGCTGGTGGGTTTGAACCACCAGACTTCTAGATAGCAGTCAAGTGCCTTAGGCACTATGCTACCAGAGCTCCCAAGAGATAGATAGATAGATAGATAGATGTATATATATATATATGTGTGTGTGTGTGTGTGTGTGTGTGTCTCTGTGTGTGAGTGTGTGTAAGCTTCTGTGCTGTTCAATTTAATTTGTTTTTTAATCCTGCTCATGACTAAATAGTGTCTGTTTCCCAGTACCAAGCACTAGCACTTTAGAAAACACTCCACTAAGAGAAAGAGCCAACCGCTTGTCTGTCAGTTTGTTATACTGTGGTGACTTGTATGTCACAGGTTTCAGTGAAGCTTCCAGACTAGGACAGACTTGGAAGAAGGATGTGACTGTCCACTTCTAAAAAAATTGGCTGGTGAAAACCTTATGCATAACAGTGAAACACTGTCTGATATATTACTGGAAAATTTTATGAAAAGCCATGAAACATTGTCTGATATAGTGCTGGTAGATGAGCTTCTCAGGTTGGAAGGCACTCAAAATATGACTGTGGAAGAGCTGTCTTAGTGATGTGGACGGAATAAAGCTTCTGCAATCTTCAGTTGCTGATGGGGCACGACTCAAACTGGGAAGAAACAGCTGCAAACATTCATTAATAATCAGAACATGGAATGTACGATGTATGAATCCAGGATGACACAGCCTTGCTTGCTGAAAGTAAAGAGGACCTGAAGCACTTACTGATGAAAATTAATGACTACAGTCTGTGATATGGATTATACCTCAACATAAAATAAAAATCTTCACAACTGGTCCAATAAGCAACATCACAATAAATGGAGAAAAGATTGAAGTTGTCAAGGATTTCATTTTACTTGCATCCACAATCAACACTCATTGAAGCAGTAGTCAAGAAATCAGACATAGTATTGCACTGGGCGGATCTGCTGCAAAAGACCTCTTTAAAGTGTTGAAGAGTAAAGATGTCACTTTGAAAACTACGGTGTGGCTAACCTAAGCCATAACATTTTCAATAGCCTCATATGCATGTGAAAACTGGACATTGAATAAGGAAAACCTATGAAGAGTTGAAGCCTTTGAATTGTAGTGCTTGTGAAGATTGCTAAAAATACCATGGACTGCCAAAAGGACAAACACATCTATTTTGGAAGGAGTGCACTTGGAATGCTCCCCAGAAGCAAGAATGAGCAGACTTCATCTGCCATACTCTGGTCATGTGGTCAGAAGGGACCATTCCCTGGAGAAGGATATCATGCTTGGTAAAGTGGAGGGTTAGTGAAAAAGGGGAAGACCCTCAAGGAGATGTATTGACACAGAGGCTGCAACAATGAGCTCAAGAGTAGCAGGGATTTTGAGTATGGGGCAGAACCAGGCAGTGTTTCGTTCTGTTGTACATAAGGTCACTATGAGTTGGAACTGACTTGACAGCACCTAACAACAATGAGGGCAAGGGAAAAGCTTCATCCTTAAAATGTTAATTTTGTTGTTTTCCTATGAATTGTTTACATTATCAGCTAATAAATTCTTCTGATTTGAGGTGTTCCCTGTCTAGAGATTTGTTTGAATTTCCATTCATCCACTCAACAGTATTTATTAAATGACTTTCATGTGTCAACTATGCCAGACATACAGGTACAAAGAACATAATTAAAAACAAAACAAACACAGTTGCAAATTTTACTCACTGCCATTGAGTTGATTCTGACTCATAGTGACCCTCATTGGGTTTCTGAGGTGGTAAATCTTTACAGAAATAGATTGCCCCATCTTCCATCTGCAGAGTGGCTGATTGATTTGAACCACCAACCTTCTGGTTAGCAGTCAGATGGCTTAGGCACTGTATCACAGGAGCTCCTTGTCTTGTTTTGTTTTGTTTCAAGGTCAAAGAGGAAGACAATAAAAAAATAAGTAAATAACCTCATAAATGTAAAACCACAAATTGTGATAAGAAAGCCAACAAGATTCAGTGAAAAAGAAACACATAAATAGGATAAGAGACTTACTTAGATGGAGTGGTCAAAGAAAGTGTTTCTGCAAAGATAACATCTAAGCTAAGCTTTGGGGTAAACTGTTAGTTGCTCCCCAATAACTGGTTTCCTCTTTTGCTATTTTTTTTAAACTCTCCTCCCCTCCTGTCCTTGTGACTCCACCCTCCCTGTGCCCTTCTTACCTTCTGTGCACTCCTGTCTGCCCAGCTTTCCCTCTGTGTGAATGCTATCTCTTTGTTGCCCATGGCCGATTGCTCTAAAGGGTGTATCTTCCTAGAGTAGATGGGTGCATCACTTTGGGGTAGGTGTTCTGCATGTAGGTCTTTCTACTGTTAGACTGACAGCCAATCCATGGGAGTGAGTCCAATTCTAGGCCCAAAGGGTAACCTGGGGCCACAGTCTTAGGGGTTCCACCAGACTCTATCTGACAGTAATTCTGGTCATTTTTGTGTTTTTGAATTTTGTTTCCCATTTTTCCTTCAACTCAATCCAGATGTCTAGATTTTATCCCTTTCTGAGTGGCTGGCATTGGTAGCCAGACACCAGCTAGTTCTTCTGGTTTCAGGGTCCAACATATCCTTGGACTAATTGTTTCCAGATGCCTTTGATTTTCTTCACTCTTCTTTGCCTCAGGTGAGAGGAGACCAATAGTTGCATCTTGGTTGGCTGCTCTAAGGCTTTTAAGACCCTAGTTGCTACTCACCAATATAGGTGGTAGAACAAGATTTTTATGTACTATGTTGTGCCATTTGAGCTTGGTGTCCCCCAAGACTATGGTCCTGCGTTGGCAGGCCCATATTCTCTCTCTCAAAGTGTATGGTTGTCTCTGAGAGGTTACTCTAATTCTGTCTTCTGTTGCTTCTGTAATGTGTGTGGTTCATTTTGTAGCACAAGCGCATATATAAGATAATCTTCAGCTAAATCTATGCTTGGTCTAGAGTATATTCCTGTTTGCTGATCCCCACTTGATCTCCTCACTTGTCTATGAATTTATCTGTAACCTGGTGTTTGGTGTTAGTGGTAATGCAACAACACAACAGAACACACTGCCATCGAGTAGGATCTGACTCATAGCAACCCCTTCTTGGGTTTCTGAGGCAGTATCACTACGGAAGTAGATTGCCCAACCTTCCTTCTGAGGAGTGACTGGTGTATTGAACCACCAGCCTTCTGGTTAGCGGTCAAATGCCTTAGGTACTACACCACCAGAGCTCCTAGTGGTAAGGCAGTATTGTGCATATAATATTTCGTTGTGCTTCCTTTACCCAATGTCATCATGCTGTTCACAGACTCTTTCCATACGATTCCTCCCCTCACCCAAATCAACATGTGACCCCCCAATTAGTCCAAAATTTTCTCTGCTCTTCCCTCCCAGCCTCGGTAACCTACCAAGTCAGATTTTGCTGTTTTAATATGATTTTAACTAGTGTCTTAGTTTCCTAGGGCTCCCATAACAAAACACGATAAAGTAAGTGGGTTTCTTTTCTTTTTTTTTTTTTTTCAGCCAAATGACTTTGTTTTTAACTTTTTATTGTGATTTGGGTGAAAGTTTAGAGAGCAACTTCATTTTTCCATACAGCAGTTCACATATACTTTGTCTCATGACATTGAGACTGCTATTTCCCACATTGCAACAGCTCTCTTCCCACTTCCTGCCCATAGTTACCTCTTCCCTGTGTTCTTCCCTTCCATGTACTCTTGCCCCCCAACTGTCTCCCTGTGCATACACAGCTCCCCTATTCTCCCATGATTGATCTCTCCAATTATCTACCTAATGTAAATGTTTAGCTCATATGCTTGTCTCTTTTTGGCTGGAGGCCCAGGAGTGGGTTCAATTCCACACCTGAAGGGCAGCTAGGGGCCATAGTCTCAGGGGTTCCATCAGACTCTATCACACAAGCAAACCTAGTCCCTTTTCTTTTTTGAATGATGTTGAGTTTTGTTTCACATTGTTCTCCCACTCTATCCAGGATCTCCTACAGAGATGCCCCTCCAAGTGGTTGACAATGGTAGCAAGGCACCATCAAGTTCTTCTGGTCTCACAGTCATGTAGGCTGAGGAATACATGGTGTACCAGTCACTTAGACTAATTGTTTCCATGTGCCTTTGGTTTTCTTCATTCTTCTTTGCTCTAGACAAGGAGAGACCCATCGTTGCTTCTAGATGGCTGCTTGCAAGCTTTTAAGATCCCATTCACTACTAACCAAAGTAGGATGTGGAACAATGTTTTTGTGTAGTACGTTATGTCAATTGAGCTTGATTTCCCCTGCGACCATAGTTCATCTTTGTTGTCTGTACCTCTTATGCACCTCTGTATGTCTTCCTCTACCTCAATGCCAAAAGTAGGTGGTTTTAAAGAACAGAAATTTATTTTCTCACAATTCTGGAACTTAGAAGTCCATATTCAGAGAATTAGCCACAAGGGCTTTGTGAGATAAATTAATTCATGCCTTTTTCCTAGTTTCTGTTGGCTGCTGGCAATCTTAGGCTTTCCTTAGCTTATAGATGGGCCCTCACATCCTGTCTTCCCTCTCTGTGTGTGATTCAGAAGAGATTAAGATTAGAATTTACCCTACTCTGGTCTGTCTTCATTAACTTAATTGATAACACCTGCAATGAAAAAGCCTATTTTCCTTCACCAGTGTGTCTGTTACAATCACAAAATACATTTTTAAGGGACATAATTCAATCCATAACAACAAGGACCATAGTTTCCCAGCTAACTATTCTACTTCTCAGTTCTTGTTGTTGTGTGCCACTGAGTTGATTCCAAGTCTTGGTGATGCTATAGGACACAATAGAAAAGCCCCATAGGGTTTTCTAAGCAATAATCTTTATGGGAGCAGATCACCAAGACTTTCTCCTGAGGAGCTGCTAGATGAGTCTGACTGTCAACCTTTCAGTTAGCAGCTAAGCACTTAACTATTGTGCCACCAGGACTCCTTTCCCTTCGGTCACTACATGCTGGCCAATGGGATGTGAAAAGGAGCAGTTTTTGCCATTATTGGTGCAAAAATGGCATGGGGGAGAAAGAATTACCATCAGCACCAACAGCCTAACGCTGATTCCCATGAGGTGGAGGTCAGACATGCTGCCACCTCTCAAACTTACTTACCAATTCTGACATCAACTGTCCCTCTCATGGCACCCTCTACTTGTCTGCTGGGCTTGATAATCCATTTCAATGGCCACACAGAACTCACAGACAATACTCATGATTATGGAGTTTATTAAGGAAGTGACAGGTTACAATTCAGGATCAGAAACAACTTAGAATACAGTTCTTCAATCAGGACAGCTTCTCAGCCATGCTGCAGGCATGCTTCTCTCCAGCCTCAGCCTCTGCTCTGCTCAGGCAAATGATACAACACTCTTTTAAATCTCCTGAGAGGTGCCCAGGGATACATTTCAATTCCTCAGCAATCCTGCCTGAAGGCACTCAGCTTTCTTACGGTGTGGGCTGGGAAGCCCACCACTCTTTCACATGTCAGTCTCTTGATTCTGCTGCCTCTGTTGCAGCTCTTTCTCTGCCACTGTGTCTTGCTGGTTCTTTTCCTTTGCTTCTCACTATCTCTCCCCATCTGTGGTGTCACAACTCTCTGTATCCTGAATTGAAGACGTTCAGAGCAGGAATACTGGTCCAAAGGATGTAGTCCACCCCTGGCTCTTCTTTCATGATAGAAGTGAGAACTCCCTTTTCTGCCTTTGGGATGGCTCGTTTTAAGCCTAGTGAGATAGGAAAATTGACCAATTCCCACATTAGGGTTCCATACACCTTATTTGCATGGTCCCACCCCCACAAAGCCATGTACCTTATTTACCTTATTTGTAAGGTGTCCAATCCCCTTGGTGGACACAAGCACTTCATATTTGCATAGTTCTACGCAGTCATCTGTGAGAGTCACAAAGACCATGGATAGAAGGGCCATATTAAGTAATTCACTGCACTATAGGCTACACCTTGCCTCTTCTGGCCATTGGCCCTTTAATATTTGAAAGTATAACTTCTACTTCCCAAACATTTTAAGTATAAGCACACTCATAAAAGCAGGTAAACCAGCCACTTCATGCCTTTATCTCCCCTCAGTTTAGATAGCTGATATCTAAATTTCCTATCCCTATAAAACCAATTTTAAAATCAAGAAGGGAGTGTTTCAGGGTTGTATTCTTTCTCCACACTTATTCAATCTATATGCTGAGCAAACAATCCGAGAAGCTGGACTATATGAAGAAAAACGTGGTATCAGGATTGGAGGAAGAATCATTAACAACCTGAGATATGCAGACAATACAACTTTGCTTGCTGAAAGTGAGGATGATTTAAGACACCTACTGATGAAGGTTGAAGAATACAGTCTGAAGTATGGATTATGTCTCAATATAAAGAAAACAAAAATCCTCACAACTGGACCAATGAGCAGCATCACAATAAATGGAGAGAAGATTGAGGTTGTCAAGGAATTCACGTTGCTTGGTTCTACAATCGATGCCAACGGAAGCAGTAGTCAGGACATTAGACGACGTGTAGCATTGGGAAAGTCAACTGCAAAGGAACTGTATCAAGTGCTGAGGAGTAAGGATATCTCCTTGAGGACTAAGGTGTGCCTGACATAAGCCATGATATTTCCAATCACCTCGTATGCATGTGAGAGCTGGACAATGAATAAGGAAGACCGAAGAAGAGTTGATGCTTTTGAGTTGTGGTGCTGGCGAAGAATGCTGAAAGTACCATGGACTGCTAAAAGAACTAACAGATCTGTCCCGGAGGAAGTGCAGCCAGAATGCTCCTTGGAAGCAAGAATGGCCAGACTTCATCTCACCTATTTTGGTCATGTTGTAAGAAGGGCCCATTCTCTGGAGAAGGATGTCATGCTTGGTAGGGTGGAGGGTCAATGAAAGAGGGGGAGGCCTTCAACGAGATGGATTGACACGGTGGCTGTGATGATGGGCTCAAGTATAGCAGGGATTGTGGGGCTGGCGCAGGATTGGGCAGTGTTTCGTTCTGCTGTGCATGGGGTTGCTATGAGTCGGAAATGACTCGATGGCACTTAACAACATAAAACCAATAGTAGTTCTGGTGGTGTAGTGCCTAAGGCATTTGACTGCTAACCAGAAGGCTGACAGTTCAAACCCATCAGCCACTCCTTGGAAGGAAGGCTGGGCAATCCACTTCCATGGTGATACCACCTCGGAAACCCAAGGAGGGGTCTCTATGATTTTTTTGGTTTTGCTTTATAAAACCAGTAAGAGTTCTGGTGGAGTAGTGGTTGAAGCATTTACTGCTAACCAAAAGGTTGGCAGTTCAAACCCACCAACCTCTTTGCAGGAGAAAGAACAGGCAGTCTGCTTCCATAAAGATTTGTAGCTTTGGAAACCTTATACAGCAGTTCTACTCTGTCCTACAGGGTCACTGTGAGTCAGAATCAACTTGATGTCAGTAGGGGTTTGTTTTAGTTTTTCTCAAACAAGTACTCTGAAGAGACAAGCATGTTCCTTTCTCTGAAAAATCTTTTTCTCCAGTTGGGACTTAAAGTATCTGTATCCATAAGCAAAGTGCAGTCCAGAGCCAACCATCATATTGTAGCAATTTACAGCAGCTCATGGTATCAAAGATCTTTCTCTTCATTCAGTCAGATTCTGGTCAGCTCAACCCTAACCATGCAAGTTAGGACAATGGGTATCAGCTGTAAGGTTGGGAGTTCACACACCTCCCTGTACTTCAGCCTAACCAGCCCCTTCTCTCTTTCTCTCTCATCCTTATCTCCTGTGGACTAGACCAATGGGCACCACCTGTGGCTTCAGGAAGCCACACAATTCCCTGAACTTCAGACCAGCCAGCTCTTCCCTTCTCTCATTCCTGGTGTCTGTGGGCTGGGTCACTGGGTATGAATGGAACATGTCCAAACTCAGCCATCTTCATTGCTACGCTTTCCTTATTTTCCCTCATCAAGTGGACTGAGGTGATCACTACAAATGAGAATACCAGGCTGTCTTCTCTCCACCTTCTTTTATCTTTCTATCCTGGAAAGGATTCTTTTGATGAGCACCTAATTTTCCCTGCCTGGGTGTATCCAACCACAAATCCCTTGCTCAAAATTCAAAAAGAAAAACTACCCCCACCACCCCCTACATGTCCTTCCTTCAAATGCAAATCACCTGTTCTATCAGAAGTCTTGGGGGTTTTGCATGCTTTTTCAAATGAAATTTTCTTGGATGGGACTCAGATTTTTGACCTAAGATGTCAATACTCTATATACAGGGCTACTGGCTTGAAACAAAAAGCCTGTATTTCTTCCAGGCATATCCTAGTTCCCCTTTTAGCATATCCAATCATATATTGGCTTAAGGTGGAGTTACATAGTCTTTGTAATCTCTAATGCCCATTATTCATTTTCAGCATACATTTAGATTTGATTGACAACACTAAAATCCAAACCAAGTCCACTGCCATTGAGTCAATTCTGAGTCATAGTGACCCTAGAGGATAGAGTAGAACTGTCCAGTAGGGTTCCCAAGGCTGTAAATCTTTATCGAAACAGACTGCTTCATTTGTCTCCTGTGGGACAGCTGGTAGGTTCAAACCTTCACCCTTTTGGTTAGCAGCCAAATGCCTTAGCCACTGCACTGCCAGAGCTCCTATTTACAACGCTAAGTAGGAGAAACATCCAGTATCCATAGTGCATTCAGATGAACACATAATCCAAAGCACATAACCCTTTTTTAAAACATTCCAGTTTTGTTTTCTCTTCTCCATACATTATCTTCCCATTAATTGCATCTGACTTAGGTCTCTAGCTGGGTGGAAACAGTAGATGCTGCCACTTATCAATCATCTCATTTAATTGGCCTGGCTCTTGCCCAAACCACTTTAGCTGTGGCTTTTCTCTCTGGTAGTGTAGTGCCTAAGTCACTTGACTGCTAACCAGAAGGCTGGCGGTTCAAACCCACCAGCCACTCCTCAGAAGGAAGATGGGGTAATCTACTTCTGTAGTGATACTGCCTCAGAAACCCAAGGAGGGGTTGCTATGAGTCGGGGCCGACTCGACAGCACATAACAACAACAACAACAGCTGCAGCATAACATCTCTAACATTTCTTAAGCCATTACAAATAACAACAACCAAAGTAACCATCTAAGGACCAAAAGTTTCACCTTCCATGGCCCCTCCTTCTTTCTCATACAAAGTCCATGCTTCCATGAGTCTGGAGCCACTGCAACAGATTTGCTTCTGACAACAACTGCAAAAAGGGCATAGGGCTGTTGTCATCTAACTCTCTTTAACTTCCAAAGGAGGAGAGAGAATCACTATTAGCATCAACAGCCCAAGGCTGATCCCTGTGAGGCTGAGGTTCAGACAAGCTGCCACTCCTCAATGCTTTTCACCAACTCTGAAACTAATCATTCCTCTCACAGCACTCTCTACTTCTCTGCTGGGTTTAATAATCCATTGCAATGGCCACCCAGAACTCCTAGACAATACTCATGATTATGGGGTTTATTAGGAAGTAAAAGCTTATAATTCAGGATCAAAACAACTTGGAATGAAACAGGAATCAGAAACAACAAGTTCTTCATCAGGATGGCTTCTTCTAGATGTGCTGCAGACATGCTTCTCTCTAGCCTCAGCCTCTGCCCTTCTCGGGCAAGTGGTACGAAGCTCTTTTAGCTTTCCTGATAGGTACCCAGAGAGGCACCGTACTCTGCCAGCAAGTCTCCTGCCCACAGGCACTCAGCTTTCTTGCTCTCTGGGCCAGGAAGCGCTCCACTCTGTCTCATGCTGGTCTTTTGGTTCTGCTGCCTCCACTGCTGTTGTTTTTCTGCCGCTGCTTCTCACTGGGTCTTTGTCTTTGCTTCTCTCCATCTCTCACTGTCTCTGGTTTCATGACTCTTTGTCTCATGGATAGAAGAGGTTCAGCACAAGTATCTCAGGTCTGAAGGACAGGCTACACTCCTGGTCCTTCTTGATGGTAATGATATCCTCCTTTTCTTCCCTGGGGTGGCTTATTTTAAGCATAGCAAAATGGCAAAACTGACCAATCCCCACATTAGGGTTCCATACATTTTGCACACCCCCACTCCTAAAAGGGTGCTATCTGCCCTATTTACATTATTAGCAAGCTATCCAATCCCCATAGTGGGTCACAAGCGCTTCACATTTTCATAGTTCCACCCAATCATCTGGCAGGAGTCACAAAGACCATGGCAAGAAGGGTCATATTAAGCAATTCAATGCATTCCCTTGGGTACTGCCCTTAATATGATTGGACATGAACTCATTTGATCTTTTTCCCTTGCCAGTTGGGAGTTGGCACACAATGGGATTTGAATCTAGAAATATAAGCCATATGTGAGAACTGCTGAGTTACCTATGAAACTTGGATCACCAACCTATCACTGAACTCTCACATGAACATGAAATAAACTTCCATAATGGTAAATAAGTTGCACACACAGATTGCCTTAATGGCTCTCTGAAGATCCCAAGTAGCACCTAGAGTAGTGGGATGAGAACTTCATCTAGTGATACCTATCAGTCTATGGGTGTTCTGCCCATTTATCTTGATCAAATCATATATATGAGACACGTATATGGTGTTGGCAATAGTGAAAGCCATTTTAATTACTCAGACAACAGATAGTGTACAACAGGAAAAGTTCCATCAGGAGTACTCCTCTCAGTCTCAAAGCTGTCCAGGCAGAATGAAAACTTCCACAGTTTCCCCCTCCCTTTGCACCATGGACAAAGGGCCATGAGCATCTTCCCCCGCCCAGTTTTATATGCCAGGGGTTATGAATTTCACTGCATAGAGTGCAATACAGGAGCTCTGGTGGTGCAGTGCCTAAGGCATTTGACTGTTAATCAGAACGCTGGCAGTTCAAACACACCAGCCACTCCTCAGAAGGAAGATTGGGCAATCTACTTCCGTAGTGATACCACCTCAGAAACCCAAGGAGGGGTTGCTGTGAGTTGGATCTGACTTGACAGCAGTGGGTTTTTGGAGTGCAATACAACTTCTCTTGCCTGATCACCCTAAGAGGGGGGTAGTCAGACATAGGGGCACCAGCCCAGAATTGTATCTCTTTAGTTAAGCTGCTTATTTAGACAAACCATTAGGCTTCAGAGGGGGAAGTACAATGATTTGTTCTGAAGCCCAAAGATGCTAGCAGTGAGGAGGAACTGAAGTAATTATAGCTGTTTGGGTTATCCAAAGGACTCCCTCCTTTCAGTAAGTGACTTTCTTTGTTGTGTTTTCACATTAAAATAGTTTGTTGTTGTTGCTGTTGTTATGTGCCGTTGAGTCGGCCCGACTCATAGCGACCCCTCCTTGGGTTTCCGAGGCAGTATCACTATGGAAGTAGGATTGCCCAACCTTCCTTCCGAGGAGTGGCTGGTGGGTTTGAACTGCCAGCCATCTGGTTAGCAGGCAAGTGTCTTAGCCACTATGCTACCAGAGCTCCCACCAAGAGGATTGGATAGCTTGCAAATATTGTACATAAGGTACATGGTACACTTTTAGGGGTGGGACTATGCAAATAAGGTGTATGGAATGCTAACGAGATTAATCAGTTATAACATCTTGCTAGGCTTAAAATGAGCCATCCCAGAGGTGGAAAGGAGGTTCTCACTACCATCAGGAAAGAAGAACCAGTTTCTGGTCTGATAGAGCCTGATGGAACCACTGAGACTACGGCCCATAGCTGTCCTTCAGGTCTGGAATTGAAACCACACCTGTGGCTTCCAGCCAAACAAAAGACAGGCATATGAGGTGAACATTTACCCGAGGTAGATACACTCCTTGGAGAGAACAATCACGGGAGAATAGAAGGGCTGTTTATGCACAGGGAGACAGCTCAGGGGGCAGGAGTGCATGGAGGGGAGGACACAGGGAAGAGGTAACTGCTGGGAGGAAGTGGGAGGGGAGCTGTTGCATTGTGGTACATTGTAGTCAATGTCATGAGACAAAGTGTATGTGAAC
Organism: Orycteropus afer afer; assembly: GCF_000298275.1. Classification (NCBI taxonomy): domain Eukaryota; kingdom Metazoa; phylum Chordata; class Mammalia; order Tubulidentata; family Orycteropodidae; genus Orycteropus; species Orycteropus afer. The sequence goes on along the minus strand of NW_006921603.1, from coordinate 12,020,062 downwards.
TTCTGTATGGAAAGTGAATTTGCTCTGTAAATTTTCACCCAAATCACATTAAAAAAAGAAAGAAAGAAGAACCAGGAGTGGAGTACATCCTTTGGACCCCAGATCCCTGTGCTGAATCTCCTTGACCTAGGAGGCAGAGATAGAGCTCCAACACTTAGCTGAGATGGCAAAAGATGTTGTGAAGCAGCATCAGAGAAATGGCAGCAGCAGAGACCAGTAGCAAACACCAACACAAGAGAGTGTGGTGGGCTTCCCAGACCACAGAGGGAGAAAGCTGTGTGTCTCCTTGGCCACCAATCAATAGGGCTAAAAGAGCTTTGTAACACATGCCAAAACAGGGCAGAGGCCAGGCTGAGAGCCCAAGGGCCAAAGAGAGGCATGCCTGTAGACATGGCTAAAGGGAGGTTGTCCTGATTGAAAAATTGCATCCTGATGGTTTCTGAACCTGAATTGTAGCCTGTTACTTCCCTAATACAACCCATAATTCTAAGTATTATCTCTGAGTCCTTTGTGGCCATTGCAATGAATTATCAAACCAGCGGAGAAATGGAGAGTGCTTTTGGGAGGTGTTCTGGTTACCTAGTACTGCTCTGACAAGAATATACCACAAATGGGAAGGCTTTAACAAACATGAGTTTATTCTTACAATTGGGAGGCTTTAAGTCCAAATTCAAAGTGCCAGGCTCTCAGGGCTGGGTGAAAGCCCCTCAACCTTGAAGTCCAGCTCTGCCTCCTGTTCTTGACCCGCTGGAGCTAGAGGCATTTCTTCACTCAGACAGCTGTTGGCTGCTGAGGCTGAGAAGCCCCAAAGTTGACAAGTAAAAAGGCCCAGTCCCGATGTTACCAAACCACACAGCAGGCCATTAATTTAATTCCATTTTAAGTCTCAAGGTCGGCAGAGCATGGCAGGCTGCTGAGCAACGACACAGCTACATGCAGGGTCCAAGTATGCCATAGACTAGAGACCATTCCCAAGGCTTCTCCTTATATGCAGGAAGCAGACTATATCCCAAAGGCAGCTACTCAGCTGCTTGTGGTAGATCCCACTATGAAATTGATTGCCAGTTTCATCATGGGGAATAACTACCACCAGCTGTCCAGCCACTCAACCAGGCCCAGCCAAGTTGGCACACAGACATAACTACCACAGGAGGGATGGTTGGTGTCAGAATTGGTGAAAAGATTGGCAGGTGGCATCATGTCTAACCTCCACTTCATAGGAATCAGCCAAGGGCTGTTGACCTTGATCCTTCTTAGCCCTTGTAATGTTACTGCCCCTATGCCTTTTTACAAAAACCAAAACCAAACCCATTGCCATCAAGTCAATTCCAACTCACAGAGACACTATAGGAACTGCGTCGTTGGCTTTCCAATGCTATAAATCTTCATGAAAGCAAATTGCTTCACCTTTCTCCCACGGAACAGCTGGCAGGTTTGAACCACTGACCTTTTGATTAGCTGTTGGTAAACTCCTTACCCTTTTTACAGTTGGGTTCTCATTCTATATGATGAGTGTCTTTATCAAAGAGAAGATACACAGAGACAGGAAGAGAAAGGAAGGGTATTATGTGACACTACAGCTGCAAGCCAAGGAATGCCTGGAAGTCCCAGAAGCTAGGAGAAAGGCCTAAGAACAGTTTCCCTGTCAGAGCACGTGCCAAGTTCCTGATTTGGACTTCTAGCCTCTAGAACAGTGAAACAATAAATTTCTGCTCCTATAAGCCATCCACTTTGTGTTATTGTGTTTGGGCAGTCCTGGGAAACAACACAAATGACATGGGAGAACCCCATGAATCTTGAATAGTGCCTGGAATTAAGAACTGGATTTTTATTAGTTCTTCCTCTCCCCTTTCTTTGGTTCACTCTGAACCTCCAAACTATTCTTTGCTTCC